>NC_041217.1:116785853-116813339 GCF_002837175.3 Physeter macrocephalus
CCCGTGTCCCCTGCATCGGCAGGCGGACTCTCAACCACTGCGCCACCAGGGAAGCCCTGTTTAATGTCTTTTTGAACCTCACAGTTCTTTAAGTATAGTGAGCGCTTGATAAAAGTTTATTAATTTTGTCTGTATAAATGAAGCAAGTGTTTTGTTCTAGTCAAACATGCTTAGAGCTTTTTGCAGTGAAAAGGTTTATGTAATTAAGTAGGTTCATAGCACACAATGCCTGCATTTCTCCAACGTTAGAAGATATCCCATTGTTTTGTAAATATATTTGAGATTGTCTTGGAAAGAGGCCCAGTGTGTCTCCCGTTACTTCCATCCTGAATGGCCTGGACTTTGAAAAACAGGTATCGGCCAGGGTGAGTGCCAAAGGGGCCCTTAGTAACTGCAGCCCTTCAGGGGAGAAAAAGCTGTGGCAATCACACGGCTGTGTCTAGAGCAGGGATGATATTTCACAGTTAGGGCAAGCCACAGGCTTTGGAGTCAGATGGAAACTTATTTCTCTATGTGAACTCAGCCTAGCTCACGAGCTGCCTGTTTTCTCTTCATAATGGAAACTCAACCAAGTCTAGGCTGGGTTTTCTTAGCCTAATCCAATAATTTTTGATAACCCTGATAGTCCAGTTCTTTGTGTCCCCCCCCATTCCTATGTTAAATCCTAAAGTCTAATGTGATGGTATTAGGAAGTGGGGCCTTTGGGAGGTGCGTGGGTCACGAGGGTGGAGACCCCATGAATAAGATTAGTGCCCTTATAAAAGAGGCCCCAGAGAGCTCTCTAGCCCCTTCCACCATGTAAGGGCACAGTGAGAAGATGGCTGTATAGGAACCAGGAATGGGTTCTCACCAGTCACTGAATCTGTCGGTGCTATGATCTTAGACTTCTTGTCTCTAGAACAGTGAGAAATAAATTTCTGTTTTTTAGTCTATGGTATTTTGTTAGCCCAGGTGGACTTAGACAAGCTCAAAGTTCAGTTTCCAAGTCAGGGCTGTCTCCCATCTGGAGGGTTTTCTTCACCCTTCCTTCAGTCCTGGTCTTACCGGTGCTGTTGGTTCCCTGGGGTGTGTCCCCTCCACCTTCCATTCAGCCCCTTTTCTGGAGTCTCCTCCTGGTCCTCCAGATGCATTTCTCTTTGCCAGTTCTGACTAGCACCCAGACTTTCCTTTCAGGCATCCCTTGCACCACGGGGTACAGAGAAACGTTCAGAACTTTTCCAGGCCCACAGAGAAACAGGGACTTTTGGTAGATGCACACCTTTCCCCTAACTGCTTCCTCACATTTGTGAGATTATTTGCTTTTTTAAAAAATTATTTATTTATTTATTTATCTATTTTTGGCTGCTTTGGGTCCTCGTTGCTGCACTCGGGCTTTCTCTAGTTGCGGTGAGCGGGGGCTACTCTTCATTGCGGTGCACGGGCTGCTCATTGCGGTGGCTCCTCTTGTTGTGGAGCACGGGCTCTAGGCACATGGGCTCAGTAGTTGTGGCACACGGACTCAGTAGTTGTGGCACACGGGTTTAGTTGCTCTGCAGCATGTGGGATCTTCCTGGACCGGGGATTGAACCTGTGTCCCCTGCATTGGCAGGCAGATTCTTAACCTCTGTGCCAACAGAGAAGTCCCGGTTATTTGCTTTTGAAAGGACAAGTGAAAACAAGGCACAAGGGACTTTTTCCCTCCAAGATCCCCCAAACGCTAAGTCTGGGGTTTCATATAGCTGCCCAACAACACACCCCCAAATCCAATTAACCCTAGGGTTCTCATAGTGTGGTCCACAGACTCCGGTCCCCTATTTTTATTACAATACTAAGAGGTTATTTGCTTTTCACTGATGGTGCAAAAGCAATGGCTGTAAACCTGCGGTGCCAATCAAAGCCAATTATTCTAGTATTCTTCACCACCATGAACTCACAGAAAAAGAAAGAAAGAAAGAAAGAAAGAAAGAAAGAAAGAAAGAAAGAAAGAAAGAAAGAAAGAAAGAAAGAAAACAATGCCATTGTTACTTAAGAATGCTCTTGATGAAGCAATGAAAAATTTAATTTTGACCTTAAGTACATATTATTGTAATATTTTGTGAGACAAAATGGGAAGATGCGTAAGGCACTTCAGCACAGCCAGGTACATTTAATGGTTTTCTCAAGAAAAGCACTGGGTGATCGTTTGAGTTGTTGAACTAGCTGATTTTTAATTGAACGCCATTTTTACCTTCTGAAAGACTGAATAACAGATAAAACTATGGTTTTTCAGACTTGAGTATCTGGCAAACATTTTCTTGAAAAGTAATGAAGTGAGCCTGTCACTTCAAGGAAAACAACTGGCAGCATCTTTGCTAATGATAAAATCCAAGCTTTCAAGCCCTGGATCCATCATTTACTAGTAAATTACTTAATTCTCTGACGTCTTACTTGAAAAATAGGATGGCCATAATACTCCATAGAGCAGATACAAGCATTAAGTAAGATAACATTATAAAGCATTTTGTACGGTGCCTGCTGTGTAAGTGTTCAGTAAACATTGGCTTCTATCATAGCTACATCAAGTTAAAACAATCAGATTTCGTTTTCATTTGTAATTTGACCAAACACATGAGTCAGTTCCACCAAAAATGTTTAACCTGATCTCCAAGGAAATACTCTCTAAAAATTAGATGTATTCATAGTTCTTTAATAACAGGGCAACTATGAAATGACAATAGACCTTAATAAGATAATGACAGGCATTGAGATATTGAGTTTTAAGCAAAAATTCTCATTTCTTTAGTTTTTCCTCCAGGAAATAAATAGGACTAGTTGTGCGGTGGTGAAAAAATGCACAGAATAACACAAAATATTATACAAGTACCTGTCAAAGCTTACTACTTAAAAGCGGTGGATCAGCCGCAATGCCAAGGTGCACAAGGTCCTCTGTGTTCCTGCTACACTGAAAGCTACAGCCATTGAAGGATGTCTTGATCATTATGCCATTAGTCTCACACTTCTCCTGTAAAGTCAGATGATTTTCCAAACTGAAGAACTTCTACCAAGGCTTTGGATAGGAATTAATGGGAATTCAGGTTATGTTACATTTCGGGGATAGGCAGGCCATGAAAAGCAGAGAAGGGAAAAAGAAGCCAAAATAGATTGGATAATAGCAAGATAATGATCAAGAGATTTAAAAAAAGAAAAAAAGGAAAGAAATGTACCAGAAAAGGTTGTGAAAAACTGTAGGAGCCTGTTAATGGGATGTCACGAGGCTCTTTAAGATATTTTTGCATTTTCCAAATAATTTTCTGTTTTCGGCAACGACTGCGTCCCAGTCTTGTACATCAGCACAGTTCTTCTTTTTTTTCTTTTAATTTATCAATTAATTAATTTTTGGCTGCATTGGGTCTTCATTGCTGCGTGCGGGCTTTTTCTAGTTGCAGCGAGCAGGGCCTACTCTTCACTGCGGTGCGCGGGCTTCTCACTGCGGTGGCTTCTCTTGTTGTGGAGCACGGGCTCTAGGCACATGGGCTTCAGTAGTTGTGGCACACAGGCTCAGTAGTTGTGGCTCGCGGGCTCTAGAGCACAGGCTCGGTAGTTGTGACACACGGGCTTAGTTGCTCCGCGGCATGTGAGATCTTCCCGGACCAGGGCTCGAACCCGTGTCCCCTGCCTTGGCAAGCGGATTCTTAACCACTGCGCCACCAGGGAAGTCCCCAGCACAATTCTTATATCTTGTTTGTGAACAACCATAGAACCCTTTTCAATCCTTTTGATCACTAGGCCCTATCCTGTGAGATTTCTTGTCTGTTCTTTGGAAGGCATTTCTCTATAAATAGCTACTGAGCTGCCTTCTTCATGAACAGAGAGGCAATAATTTTCACAACATTCAAAGGGCCAACTAGGTCCATCCTTGTCACTTTTCCCTTTGATCCAGACGGTACACTTTCTCTGAACATTTTTTTGACTCAGATGGCAGTCAGTGCAATTATTTGTCCCCACTTAAAACTATTTTGCAAATGAGCAGGAAGTACCAGCAGCTTGGGATGGGGAGGAGTTGTGTGGCTTGTTCTCCGTGAGAAGGCAGCAGCCACATGGTGTAAGAAGCGTCTGGTTAGGTTCATAATTACCTGAAAACCATCCTGCCAGAAGCAGCCTGTCAGTTCTGGTCCAGGAATTCCAATTGCTATTTCAGTTATGGAAACTGATCACACTGCTTCCTAAAGAATTCATTATTCCAACAAATATTTGTTGTTCTAGTCATTCTGGGGCATCTAAATGCGTGATGCAGACACAGGGATGGAGAAGCACAGAGGAGGAAGGCTGGAGATCAGAGAAGACTGCACAGAGAAGTAAGAATTAAACCTGACCTTGGGGCATGATTAGTCAGGGGAGAAGACATTTCAGGTGAGAGGACTGACAAAAGCCGAGGAAAGTTCAAGAGACAATAATGGTGCAGGTGAGACTGGGGCTGAAGACTCCTGTGTGGGAAAAGGGGAAGACACACTGAGGCCAGCAGGGAGAGAGCTTTGGAGGCCAGACTAAGGAGTTGGACCCTTCTGTGGGCAAAAGGGAACCAGGAGACTTTAAACCAGGATACTTTAGGAATATTAATATTATTATCTTAAGACTAACAGTGAAGATGTCAACCTAGGTTCTGGCTAATACTGTCTCGGTAGCTGTCAGGACAATAATTTGAAAAACGACAAATTCAGCCATCTTCTCATGTAGACAAAACCACACTTACTTTACTGAAATCAGCTGACTGTTGTTGATTAAAGCTCATCAAACCTGCTATGGGTGTGTCGAGGACATCCCGAGTATTTTTATGAGCTTCAAATTGACCTGCAATAATACAGCCTCAAAATACCATCCTGCCATCTGTCGAGAAAGTACAGTTGATCCTTGAACAATGCGGGGCTTAGGGGTGGTAACCCTCCCTGCAATCAAAAATCCATGTATGACTTATTGCCAGCTCTCTGAATACTTGGTTCCTGCTGATACATGGTTCTGAATCCGTGGATTTAACCAACCTGGACTGGGTAGTACTGTAGTATTTATTATTGAAAAAAATCAGCGTATAAGTGGACCTGTGCAGTTCAAACCCATGTTGTTCAAGGCTTAAGTATATTTAGAACTAAAGCCTTAATTTTCAAGCAGAATCCAGTAAATAGCCTAGAAGGAGAACCATCATTTTTCTTCTTATTGCAGTTGCTTTGTACACGGCCCAAACAGTAAGCTGAAATCTTTCTTTTCTAGAAGAGTGACTGACTAACAAGTTGAAGTACTGGAGAGTCTGGTTGATATAAAAAAAAGAAAACCTTTATTCAGAGCAGCAGTTTTTAGTGTGGCCTGTGGACCCTGGAGGGTCTTAAGGTTTGTCTGGTGCCAGACTTTTTTTTTTTCTTGGCCGCACCGCATGGCATGTGGGATCTTAGTTCCCCGACCAAGGATCAAACCCGCATCCCCTGCATCGGAAGCACGGTATCTCAACCACTGGATCACCAGGGAGGTCCTGATGCCAGATTTTATATGTGCTCTTTCACCTTCTGAAGGGCACAGGGCTTAGTAACAGGTGAGCTGAGATCTTTAGGCCTGGCTAGATAGAAGCAATATTTGAAAATACACTCAAAATTCAAATATGGTGCCAAACAATGGGTAAATCTGAAATAATATTATTCTTAGAGACAATAACAACAACCACAAAACATGCTGTACTATTTTAAAAAGCTTTTTTTGGGACCACATTATTAAAAACACAGATTGCTGTGTGATAATAAAGCCTCATTCTTCGGATTCCTGAACTTCAAGTTTAAAGAGTCTCCCCTTTTCCTAATTTGGCCTCTAAGATAAAAGCTGGACAGAAAGTATAATTTATTGTGTATAGTCTAGATGCCAAGATAATTGATTAAAATTTGTGTGGAAAGGGGAATTTTCTTTGAAATTATGATGATGAGTTTCTTTTCAGTAAGGAGTAGACATAATGTACTTTTACTTTCTGAAAAGCATGTAAACGGAGTGCGGCAATAGTCCATCCAGTTCCCAAGGCTAAGGTCAACTAGAGACAAGCAGGTCAGAAACAGAACTCAGTTGAGCTCAAGAGTTCTCACTGCTTAGGCACGCTGTTCACTTTGGCTAGACTTCGTCTTCCTCTCACCTCCCACTAAACCCTTCAGTCATCCATCTTTTCCTTTAGTTCCCTGCTTAAATGTCACTTTCACAGGGCCTTCCCTGATCACCCATTTTTACCCCAAACGTTTCACCCTGCTTACTCGCTGTTTCAGCTCTTTGTTTCCTTCCCAATGCTTTGCAAGGTTTGTGATAATAATCTGATTAGTTCTCCTTTTCCTGTAAGATGGAAACTCTCTGATCCCTGCTCACTGCCCAGCATGGGTCCAATATTCAGTAAGTAGTTGGTGGATGATTAAATGTGGGGGACCGTCTAGTGTGACAACCCACATTACTTAGTGGTGGGGTAAGGAGGGCCCGGAAATGGGGAACCACAGCCATGGACCCTGGTCTCCTCTCTGCCACCAGTTGTTTGAATGGCCTGCCTCAAACCCCTTAAATTCTCTGTGACTCAGTTTCTTCATCTGACAATGAGGGAGGTTTACTGAGAGATTTCCAAGGAAGAATCCTGACTTTAGGGTGCAAGATTCTAAGTATATCTGAGTATATTTCTAGGGTGCTGATAACCATTTTTTTCGCCACTCATTGAGGAGGCGTGGACCTTTTCATTATTTCTGAATATAAATAGGTATTTTCTGAAAAATGTACAGTATTAAGTGAGTGTATCAACTTTTCTATAGACTTGACTAGCTAGAGGGAAAAGCACTAAGTTTTGAGAGGTGATCTGATGATATTTTGTCCTATTCTATGTAATTGTAACTGCTGTGCAACTAGTCCCATTTATTCCCAAGGGAAAAACCGGAAATCTGGTTCTCATACTAATAAGCTCTGTGACCTTGGAGAAGCTGCTTAACCTTCTGGGGCTCACTTTTCTTGTCTGTGTAATAGATATGTAATAGGGATGGACCGCCAACCTATAGGATTGTGTAAGGATTAAAGGAGATAACTTGGAACATAATAGGTGCTCAGAAAATGCTGGTTAACCCCAAATGAATTTTATCCCACAGTTTGTTTCCCAATGAGTTTCTTTGTACTAGGGCATCAAACAAACGAGATTGTTTTTGTTGTTAGCTGTATGGAATGCAGCGTATGGTTATTAATATATACTTGAATATGTGGTTACTGATGTATTTAGTTTAGGGAGGAGCAGGTCATTGTTCAAACAGAAAAGGTGTTAGATTTTCACAGACATAGGCATCCTTTTACCCGTGGCGTTATAATGCATTTTATTATCATAGAGCTAAACTCAGGAGTTTGGTATTCCTTAGAGTCCTGCTTTGTCTATGCTGAAAAGATACGAAGCCAAAGTAATATAAAACTGTATAAATGAAAGGAATGATCCAGAAGCCTCGGGGGTGTAATCTTGACTAAAAAAGGGCCAAGACTTCAAAACAGGTTGAGAAATGAGTAGTCTTTTTTCCTTACCACATTGTTATTATGAGCAATTACATCTGAAAATTTGAGGGCTGTTACTTACCAATCAGGAAAATAATTTTACACTTTCTCAAATCTTCTGTGAAACCTTTAAAATAAGAATAATTTAAGTTATACAGAAAGAAAAACTGTATTGAAACCCTGGTTTTATACTATATAGTATTATATAGTATATAGTATAGTATAATATATACTATTACATTATGTATTATAGTATACAGTATTATATATAATACATATAGAATAGATAGCATAGAGATAAAACAGAAGTCATGAAGGTGGTGAGTAAGAACTGAATCTCGGGAACCACTGCTTTAAGGCAAAGGAATGATTAAGGATTTTTGGCAAAGTGCGAAACTCTGCAGAGTTTGTGGAGCCCTAAAAGATTTCCAGTTGTCTCGTGATGTAGTAGGTAGTCATGAAGTGGTTCATTTATATACACAATGCTACATTTTTGCAGGAATCCACTATTAGTTGAGTGAAAGGCCCAACTCTACCAGAGAGAGATAGAGACAGAGAGCGACAGAGAGAGAGGGAATAGGGCATGAAGGATTGAGTTGGGGTAGAAGAAGAATGAGACAAGGGAAAAAGAGCTGGAAACAGAGGAAAGAGGTGAATTTGGGGGTCTTTGGAACCATTTGGTTTTCACATGAAAGGATTTTTTGTTATTGTTCTCTGAAATCAAACAGATGCTTCAGTCTCTTTACAGAGTAGTCCATGGTGACTGGAAAAATCGAGTATTCTCTGGAGCTTTCTGTTAAATGCAGATAGATTGATGCTTTTAACACATGGAGCCAAATGTTCATCTCATGTTCTCCATACTTCTAGTTTACTTTTTTCTTCTAGTTTACTTTTATGAAGCTGAGCAACATTTAATGTAGTTGCAATCTAGGAAAGTGGTTATTATTGTTAGTATTAGTATCAGTAGTAGTATGGTTATCTTATTCCAGTTTAAAAAAATAGGTGTTTAAAAAAAATTACTAGTTATTTTTAAAAATTAATGATGGTACATTCATAAAATGATAGTACATTCATACAGTGTGGTCATTACAAATTAAGTTTATAGAGAGTTTTTAATGATATAGGAACATGCTTATGTTATGATAGGTACAAAATATTGGAGATAATGTTTGTATATACACGTGTATTCTCAACTATGTAAAAATAGGTATATAGACAATACACTGCAATAAAATAAACCAGAACGTTACCCATGATTACTTAGAGGTCATAAGGTCTTAGATGGCTCTTATTTTCTACCTTAAAAAAATTTCCACATGAATGTGTGTTAATTTTATAACCAGGAAAAAAAGAAACTTTATTCAGCAATCAATCAATCCCCATCCAGTTGGGACTGAGTTGATTATTTGCACTTGGCTCGTGTTTATGTGCCTTTTCCTCATGAATCACCATCATGTCATTTGGTGACTGCAATTTTTACATACTGCTCTTGCCATTATCATCAAATGACACTTTATCTACTACCTCATGCTCATGGATCAGCAGGGCTAGAGCTGGGGTTATTTAGAAAGCCAATTCACTTACTTGCATATGCTCCCAGTCAATGTAAATATATTTCCACGGACCATAATTATAACAACAGTTAGTACAGAGTGGAAATGATAGAAGGTATTTTTTTCTAGGGCAATCATGAAACTTATCTTTTTTTGGACAAACTCAAATTCACATAATTTTATCTATTTTCAGTTCCATGTGTAGCTAATTATGTTTGGGTTTTTAGTTTTGGCAAGGCTTTTAACATGACAAAATTATGAAGCAGTATAATTTGGGTGTTTCTTAGGTTGCATCCCAATGGTACACTGCAGAGTAGTAACCACGATGCAGGAAAAAGACTTTTGTGTTCCAATACAATTTGAAGAATGGTGAATTAAAGATAGCCAGCTCTCTTTTCTACAGGACATGTGGGAGTCTTGCTGTGCTCTTATATATGTGAATCTTCCAAAGGGGATTGGGTATTGTGTTTTCCAAACATTTTAACCAGAGCATCCTCTCTTCACTGAGCGTCTTGGGGCTTATGTTCTCTGGGCAATGAGGAAATGCATCTCTTAGTAAGGCGTCCCTTTGATTCTTTACATGGACCAAGAGGGGAGAGATCCAAAGAGTCACAATCTTAATCATGTTCCCTGGCTAAGGGAAAAGTACAAGCTGTTGGTAGATTATTATCTCTTAGTGGTGTTTAATAAAAAAGACATGCTCAGAGCTACTAAAATGACAACTTTGGTCTGATCAGTAAAGAAAACTCACCTCCTATGGTGTCTTCTTCAAACACATTTAACTGGTCATCACCCTGTTTATAAAAAATCAAAATATTAGATGATAATACTAACAGGCATTGTACTAAACTTCTTGCCAGCATTAACATACTTAACCTTCCAAACGACTCTGTGAAGGAGGTACCATTATTACCCAGCTTTTACAGATGAAAACCATACTGAGTTCAAGAAGTTAGTTGCCCAAGGCCACGTAGTAGTGAGGGACAAAGCCCAGATTTAAACCTGGGCTGTCTGTCCCCAGAGTTCATGCTCTTTGTAATGGGTACAATATCCTGCCTTTTTCCTTGGTGCATAACTCTCTGTGGTCAGAAAAGCTGATGTAAAGAAGACAAAACTGATAGAAGTACTTGAAGCTCACTGATAGGAGGAGTACAGCTATTTTACAAACAACTCCATGATTTACAGCTGGACTTGGCAAACTTTCTGGAAAGGGCCAGATAGTAAACATTTTCAGCATTGTGAGCCATATGGTCTCGCTACTTAACCAACAGCCTCAGTTTGCCAATCCCTGAATGAAAGCATGAAATAAGGGAGGTTGGAATGACCAGCTTTGATTGATGCCTGCCTTTTAAATCTCCATTTTACTTTTTAATCAAACAGCTCCTCCATTTTCCTTACAGAAAAACCCATGATGGTTGGGAAAAAAATCCAGAAAGAAAATCTGTAAAAGGGCATTGGTGAGATTTCTCACTCCCACCTATGTCTCTATCCATCCCATTTTCTCATTCCCTCATCCCTTAGAGATTACCACTCATAGAAGTTTTTTTGGGGGTATCTTTCCAGGTACACAAAAACTGACTTCTAGATATCTATGGATACACTTGAGTATAACTATATGATCTTATTACCTCCATTACACAGAAAGAAGCAAACATATTATATATACATATGTGTTTATAATATACATACTAATCTGATAATACTGTTCTTCCCTTTGCTTTTTCACTTATCAATATATCCAGGAGAATCTTCTGTATCCGTACAGATGTTCTTGGGTTATACAGTATTCCACTGTATGGAAGGTACCATAGTTGTTATTGTTTTTAACTAGTTCTTTATTGATGGACCATTGAGTTGTTTGCAATCTTGGACTATTTTTGAAAAAGTAACACAATGAATAAACTCATATAAATGTCATTTCGCACATATATACCTGTAGGATAAATTCCCAGAGAGCGTGCTGTGCAGGCAAAGAATAAATGTATTTATAATTTTTTTTTTTTTTTTTTTTTTGTGGTACACGGGCCTCTCACTGCTGTGGCCTCTCCCGTTGCGGAGCGCAGGCTCCGGACGCCCAGGCTCAGCGGCCATGGCTCACGGGCCCAGCCGTTCCGCGGCATGTGGGATCTTCCCAGACCGGGGCACGAACCCGTGTCCCCTGCATCGGCAGGCGGACTCTCAACCACTACGCCACCAGGGAAGCCCTATAATTTTGATAGATGTTTCCAAACTGCTCTCCCTAGAGGCTGTGTAGTTTTTCAGGGACAGCGTCTGGCTCATGCTTTACTCCAGCCTCTTGCCTCTAATTTGCTTTGAAACAGGAGTCAGTTAAATGAGGTTGCCTGGTTGTATTAATGCTCCCCTTAGGTAAACTGCCACAAAAGCACTTTGTCTGAAAACAGAGCCTTGCCATCCTTTATAGAGAACATATGCCTTCAGGGCAACTTTATTGCTTGTCTTCCTAGATTTGCCTGTGTATCCAGAGCTATTCCAGGTGAGGGAAGAGTATTCTATGGACTAGTTATTCAGGGACACATTTACATTAATGAACTCCTCTCCGTGAATAGAAAAAAACATCCACTATTCCTCAGTGAGCCTCCCCCCACTTCCCTTACTGAAATCATTGCATTTCACATTGTGCAGGGATCGTCTAATCCAACTCTACCACCCCTGCTCTCCCATTTTACAGATGAGGAAATAGGTAGTTGCAGAGGCCATGTGAGGGGCCCGTGGCCATATCGTCATGTCCTTAGTGAGGCCAGGGTTGGGATGAGAACCACATCTCCTACCACACAGTCTGGCTCCTACAGATTTAGTCCCATCATCTTAGCTGCCATAGTGGACCTGTTAGTGTCCTGCAGCTCACCTGGCTGGTACACCCATCCCCCAGCTGCTGCTAAGAGCACACAGGAGTCTGGTCCCTCCCTCAAGCTGGGATGACTCTGGTGTAAGTTGTTCCCCAGTGGTCCCCTTGAGATCAAGTTGAAGCTAATATCCAGCTGGCTTCTCCCCTGCTCTATCCTGCATCTCTCCCTGTCTCGCAAGAGCACACCTAATAACAAACACACTTGCAAAGAATCCCCATCTTAGCCTCTGCTTCTAGGGAAGCCCACCTGAGACAGGGACCTATCTGAAGCAATTAATATGTTTGCCTAAGATGCAGCTACATAGAAAGAGGCTCGATAGCCTTTGCTGGAAAAGAATCGTTTAATCAGACTCTGCTTATTGCTTGTCAAACAGCTATTGAATATATTCAGGTAACGTTAAGAGGAAACCATGAGGTCTTTTCTCTCAATTTTTGATACTATTGTTGAATTATCAGACTTACACCCACCTTATAGACCAAACTGTAACAGATCTTTCTTGTACCTGGCTATCATGTCTTGGAGTTTGATCAGGGTTAATCTGAATTCATAAAACAATGCACCAGGTTATAAAAGGGCCTTTCTGACCTTTATTTGGCTTCTTGAGTCTGACCTGCTTTTATCCACAGCTCTTATTCACAGTCTTCTGTTCTGTTTGCCCAAGTGCTTCAGATGAGCCCCAGCTTCATTTCCGTGAATGCGTTGATAGCGAACAAGTTTCTGGAGCATAGACGCAACCGTCAAAAACTCCATCACGAAAGTGCTGCACTGCACTCACTGACATGAAAACCCAGGTAAATGGGATGTTTGATTGCAGGGTGTTATTTTCCAGTGATGCTCAATAAACTTCACAATTGATCTTTTGTAGATAAAATTTATCTGACATCTTAAACACACACACATACATGAAACAACCAGTGAAAGGCAAACACTTCTGGTTTTGGTGAAAAAATATCATACAGCCTCCGGGGGCCCTAATTCTTATCTTTTTTCTTTTCAAATGCTACGTGTGTTCTGCACAAGAGGCATTAATTTCAGAATGTCAGTTATATAAGGTGCAAAATGTTAGATAAGCTTCTTGGAGAAATGGCTGATAAGGTGTTTATATCTGGTTCCACTGTAGCTGCATCTTCTGTGAGGCATTCTTGGAGAAAACACAACCCACTAACAACCGAGTTCCACCCTGGGTACCTGTGGGTGCCTCTGGGGGTTGCAGCCTTTTACCTTGTTGCTGCTCCATCCACTCAGCCCTTTGTTGCCTGGAAGTCTGAATGTGGGGTTAGGCTTTGTGGGTACAGTGAGACATAGAAGACCTTCTGCAGTGTAAAACTAGGCTTTGGGGGCATGAAGCGACATACCAAATATGAAGAAACTTACAAAGGGAGGTAGTACAAAAACAGGCACAGATGTATGTAAGTGCCATTTGTGACTCACTAGTCTGGAACCCAGACACAGCCTGCAATGACGCTGTTAATACTGGTGAAGGTAGGAAAGGCTGCAGCAAAACCACTAGCTCCCAAAACCCAACTCAGGTTGCCACATTTTTTTGGTGCTAGGTATTTGATAATATGTTGGTAGTTGATTGTGAGAAATCTAGAATCCTGTTGAACACATTTAGAGCCTCAGGGTAGGATTGGTGGCTTTATGGGGAAGCTGGATTTGGACTACAGATTGGTTTTGGTCTCTGTCCCTCATTCCCAGTCAAGCCAGAGCCGTAAGGAGAGTAAAAGCAACCTGCGTTCAACTTTACTTCCCTGCGTGGATCTGTAGGCAAGCAACTACTTCTGCAAGGCTGGATTCTGATATTCTTTGTAGGAAGAGCAGCTAATTGGTGTGTGTGTTTTCCTTTTGGATCACAGGTCCTATTATCTTCACCTTGAGATATGGATGTTTTGTCGCTCCCAGTGCCTTGAATTTTTGGTGGGCAAGATCAAAACAACATAGCTTCATAGATGGTTCACCAATCATAAGGCATTAAGTTCGTTCTTCATTCTGCTTTGATGTGAGCATAGTATCTGCTCCTGGTTATGGGACCAGCGGCCCTGTCACAAGCAGATCTTGTCATAATATGAAGCTGACACTTAAACAGTGCTTTACAGCTCTGGCAGCATTTCTACAGATATGATCTTACTGGATCCTTGCTGCAACCCTGATAGGAATGATGTAACTAAAGTTCTGTTGTACCACTGGATTGGGATGTATCTGAGCTTCCACTGCTGTGCAGAGCTGGGCTGAGGACTGACCTCAGTGCCCTGATACCAAGCTACATTTCCTCATCAGCATCCTCTTACTGTTATGTGTGTGTGGGGGGGGGGTGGCAGTCATCAGATCCTCTACTGCCCCTCCTTGAGTAGACAGTGATGATTTTTAAAATCCTTTTGGGGACCACAAAACAAAACCTCCCCTGGGAAAGAGAGGGAAGTAGTAGGTCGTTTTGGGAGTGTTTTCCTAGTTCTCGTTTGTATTAAACAGTGTGTGTGTGGATGTCCCTGGTGGCACAGTGGTTAAGAATCCTCCTGCCAATGCAGGGGACATGGGTTCAATCCCTGGTTCGGGAAGATCCCACACGCCGCGGAGCAGCTAAGCCCGTGCGCCACAACTACTGAGCCTGCGTGCTAGAGCCTGCGAGCCACAACTACTGAGCCCACGCACCTAGAGCCCCTGCTCTGCAACAAGAGAAGCCTCCTCAGTGAGAAGCCCATGCACCGCAACGAAGAGTAGCCCCCACTTGCCACAACTAGAGAAAGCCCACGCGCAGCAATGAAGACCCAACGCAGCCAAAAAATAAATTAAAAAAAAAACAACAACCAATGCGTGTGTTTCATGGCATAAAAAATGTGTATAGCTTCAAGTGGGATTATGAGAAAGAGGCTTTATAATAACAATGAAATGTCACAGCAAAGATTAATCTTTGGCCCTAAAATTCACAAATACTGCAAAGAGAAAACTATTTTCTTTCTCTGGCACTGAGCACAGATAACAATCCATTTTTAATTTCTTTGCAAAATCCAGAAAAGATTGATTTCAAAGAGATTCTGTAGTTTCTGAGACAATGTGAGGAGCAGTGTTTTCTAACTTTTTCTTACTTCAACTAGTTCTAAGCAGATCATCCAAATTCTGCAAGAATCATGAACCATGAAATGCTAGCATATGAGGATTTTCTATTTAAATTTGTCTAAAGACACTATCTCTGATTATAAGAAGCAATAGCAGGGAAGTAGGGCTGGGGTTGAGGCACAAAATGCCCTGCAGTTCTCAGAAGGGTTCATCTTTATTGAGAACCAAAGTCTTAACAGGAAAGAAGAATAATTTAAAAAGAACAAATAAAAAAAATAAATAAAATAAAATAAAAAATAAAAAGAACAAATAAAATAATAGCATTTCCCCATTTTGGAGCCTGAAAATGAGATTTTTGGATTCTCTTTCTTTATGCCTGCTAAGGAACAAAAACAACAAAACACCTCACATAAACAATTTTAAAAATGGTTATCGGAACTGCTATTTGGGTAATATTTGGAGTGTTTGTAATATGTGTGATTTCATCTGATCCTCCAGAAAACACTAGCGGGTAAGCAGGTTTGCTATTTCCCATATTTCAGATGGGGAAACTCAGGCTCAGAAAGCTTATGTGACTTGCGCAGGATGCTCCAGCCAGTGGGGTTTCCTGATTCCCAAGCTCGTGTTCTAAACACCTCTCCTGCTGCCCCAGAAGGAGCATGATGACTTGTCTGTGTGTCAAGTGCAGGAGGACAGAGTGTATCGAGCGACTGCACTACACAAGGGTAGGGAACGCTCATAGTGTCACACGAATAGAGATGAATATGGATTCATCTGCTAAAAGAGGGACTGAAACTGGATCCTGCTCATCAAGTGATTTGAAAATGGAACTCTCAAGTTTTACTGGTGAATGAAGTTTTGAAATTCCTCAGATCTTCAGCAGGAGAATATTGGAAAATGGAACAATACCTACATTGTATCAGCAGGAAGAAGGGAGAATGGTCCTTGAGAAATGCTTTGAGTGTTTACAGTTCTTTTCTAAAAATGTTTTCATTTAAAGTCATGGGCAATTTGAAAAAAAAGTATGGGAAGTGGTATGTAATTTAATTACACCCAATAATTTATTTTACAGCAAGTTCCATTTCTCTTTTACTGAAGTCTACACAATTAGAGGTCTTGCTGTGGAAGTACTTGTATAATTGAGTAAACAGGGAGGAAAAAATATAGGGGATGCTAGGCTAGCTTTTTCCCCATCTTATTAAATTGAAGGTTCTCTACATGAACTACTTTAAATAGTGGTTTACAGATCTGGTTCCTGAGGAGGAATGGCATTTTTCTTCTTTTAGGTATAAATTGAAATGTTCGTGTCTCTAATAAGAAATTTTAAAGAAAGAAGTTTTTCCCTGATGTTTTCCTGTAAGTTCCTGTTTTCATCATCTCAAAAATACGTCCAACTCAACTCATTGCTGGAAGAGTACGGAGGAAACACTTGGTCTTGGCTTCATGTGCCAGATTTGGCCCTAGGGCTTTGCAAGGCTGGTGGTTTAAAGAAGGGACCAAAGTTCTCATTCTGATTTCATCTCATTTAAAGTGAATGTTGGCCATAAAGTCACACCTGACTAGAGTCTTACCAAGGAGAGTTATTTGGCCTTTACCACTTTTGTTTTCTGACTCCTTATGAAACAGAAATAAACTGGCAAAGCTTAGTGTCAATCATTGGGAACTACAGAGCATATTGGCCTGTTTTGGGTACTTTTGTAGATGCTATGAGGATATAGGCTCTTTATGAGATGGTCTCACCAAAATGGAAAATCAGATGATTAGATTAAAGCATACTGTATGTTTGTTCATGTGTTTTTCAGTGAGAAAAATATTGCACAGAATCATTCATCATCCTTTGCCCCACCATCTTTCTTTAAAAAGGAAGTAAGGCTGGGAGAAGGCATATCTGGGTGGGGTGAGCAAGTGGAGGGTTGGAAGAACTCCTTGCGAACTCCTCCTGATTCCTCTTCCTTCTGAGTCCTCTGTTTGTCACGGGCGTGCCCCCTGCTTTCTCGGTGGCCTGAAGTACTTCGTGTTTATCACTATTACAGATGCAACAAACAGCTTTCCATGGACCACCCATACATCTACAGTCTAGCTCTGACCTTGCCTCTACTTCTCTCACTTTCGTTATTCTCCAACTTCAATGTCTGTGTTCAGTTCCTTGAGGTTTTAGGGGGTAAGTCTGAGTGAGGAGCAGGACAGGGTTAGTTAGTGGCCGTGAAGCATAGAGCAAAGAGGAGCTAAAGATGATCTCCAGGCTGGAGTTGGGAATCAAAGAGGTAGGTCGAAAGCAGTGTTCTTACCACTAGAAGCAATCACTAGGCTTGAGACCATGGGGCTTAAGTCTCTACAAGTCCCAGGAAGGGTTCAGGAGGAGAGAGCTTGGAGAGACTGCGGGGCAGTTGCTATCTACGGCTGCTATCTACAACTTGGATAAAGTTCATGCTGTTTTGCCCAAGCTAGTTAAGATAAACCCTACATGAGATAAATAAATCTATTAACTTTCCTAGAACTTGACCTGTTTAATCTGGCCTCTGAACACCTGCCTTCTGTGTTTGTCCAGCGTGGAATGCCTTCCCCTTTACCCTGAGTTTGTTTACATTCTGCCTCTCCTCCCATCCCTCCTCCTCCCTGAGCCTTCTCCAGTCACTGCTGCAACAGCGAACTCCAGGTGCATCAGTAATTTGACCCAGAGCATCCGTGAATGGTAATAACAGCAACAGGAGCAGGTAACATTTTTGGATCACTTGTTACATGCCAGGCACAGTACTGAGCACTTAACATGGATGAACTCATTTAACTGTATTGTTATTTAACTTCTTATGTGTAGGATTCACTTTCACAATAACCCCCTTGAAGATTGGAGGCTGTCTTTCATCTTTTTGTAACCCCAGTTACTGAGATGGAGATGTGCTAGGTGAAGATTGGTAAATGATAAAGACAATAAGTCATTTTTTTTCTCCAAAATTGGGGAAGAAGAGTCATAGAGAAGACACAATGTGTAGATTTCTCTGGAAAGAAGGGCAGAAGTAACCTAAGGAAGAAAGGTCTACATATCTAAGATCTATAGCTGTCCAACAGTGGAAAGGTTAATTTGGAAGGTGGAGAGCCCCCAGCACCAGAAGTATTCAAGCAGACATGGAATGACTATCTGCCAGTGAGGAGATTCCTAGACCTTGTAAGAGGTTAGACTACATGCTGTCTAAAGCAGCTTCCAATGCTGAGATTCTACTGTTCGTTCAACAAATTCTACAAATATTTATTGAGCTCTGTGGTAGACAGAATGATATGCACATTCTCAAAGATGTCCACCTCCTAATTCTTGGAACCTGTGGATATGTTATCTTACATGGCCAAAGTGACTTGCAGATATGATTAAGTTAAGGTTCTTGAGATGGGGAAATCATCCTGGATTATCTGGGTGGCCCCAATGTAACCACAAGAATCATTATGAGAGGCAGGACGGACGCAATCAGAGAAGATGTGATGGCAGAAGATGTCGGAGTGATGCCATTGCTGGAAGGCGGCTACAAGCCAAGAAATGTGGACAACCTCTAGAAGCAGAAAGAGGCAAGGAAATGGATTTCCCCCAACTACTCCAGAAGGAATGCTATCTTGCCAGTACCCTGATTTTAGCCCTGTAAACCCATTTTGAATTTCTGACCTCCAGAACTGTAAGATAACAAATTTGTGTTATTTTAATCCACCAAGTTTGTGGCAATTTGTTATAGCAGCAATAGGAAATGAATACAAGCTCCTCCTATATGCTAGGAACTATTCTGGATGCTGGGAATGTAATAGTGAACAAATAATATTGACTCACTGACTTATATCAGGTATTAGTATATTAGGTATTTGAGTTTGCAGCAAAGGGTTACAGATGATGTTTATCCACGGAAGCTTTTATTTGAGCAGGATTCTATGTGGAAGAAGAATGGAGCCACTCTGGGTGGAGGTGGCATGGAAGGCACCAGAGTTCTGCCAGGGCCACCTCCTCTGCCCTCCCCCCTAAGCCCTTCAGCAGACACCCCTAGACCCCTACTCAACAGCCCACCTTCTTCTTGCAGGCTGCAGCCACCTCCCTCTTTGGATGCTGAAAATGCCAAATCCTTGCTTTCCCATCCTCTGCATGATGGTTGAGGGCTTGTGGCCAAATCTGGGCCAAAAGGATGTAAAAAGCAATCTTTGGGGGGACGGTGCTTCAGAGGAGAGATTTCCTCCCTATTCAGAAGAGAGAGGGACACACACGGAGAGAATCAGCCTCACTCACCCATTCCAGTTTTGCAAATGGTTGTGTGGGGAAAAGCGCTGTTTGGAGGCACTGCTGCCATCTTGCGACCTTGAAGGGAGGTCTGCCCACACGCCGAGGAGGGCAGATAGGAAAGAGGGAACCGGTCTGACCGTGTGTGGCCACTGCTGCACCAACCCCACAACCATTTATCCCTGGACTGTGGTTAAGAGAGAAAACCACCTTTTAAATTGTTTAAGCCAACTGTAGTTAGGTTATGTGCAGTCAACCTCACTGAATCCTACTGAATTTATCCACAGTTGCAAAATCCTTTCTTGGGTGAACAATGGTGCAAGTATATAGAATTTCAGTTTTTGCCTCTACCTGAAGGCATTTACCACTAATTTGATACAGAAGTTATTAAAGGTTAATAATGTTCAGAATCCAGACTTAAAATCAGCACGTTTTTAGAGCTTTTGGAGGACTCTAGTTCAGTACTCTAAGCACTTGGCTGCTATACAGGTCTGGCATGTACATGTGCTGAAACTGGCAGTCTTACAGTTTCCAGGAAGGATGCTTTGTTGCTGCTCTTCTTGCTTTTCCATTACAAATTATGATTCCTTTATATTCCTTATCATCCGCTTAAGTTGTGAGTTGTTTACTTAATGCTACCCTGTGTGGTAATACCTGTTTGCACTGACAGTCTTTGGGGACAGACTAAGATCAGCAAGTTCGATGGTTCACGGATAAACTTCCAGACTATTCCAGGTACAGAATTTGTGTCTCTAAACACCCCAACCTACTGGTGCGATAACACCCCGATGTGCAGAGCTAGTTTTTTTGGGGAAAAGTGCTAACAGGTGAAGTAGGCAGTGGAGACAACTTTAAAAAAGCATTTCAGGGGCTTCCCTGGTGGTGCTATGGTTAAGAATCTGCCTGTCAATGCAGGGGACACAGGTTCGAGCCCTGGTCTGGGAAGATTCCACATGCCGCGGAGCAACTAAGCCCACGAGCCACAACTACTGAAGCCCGTGTACCTAGAGCCCATGCTCAGCAACAAGAGAGAAGCCACTGCAATGGGAAGCCTGCACACTGCAGTGAAGAGTAGCTCCCGCTCACTGCAACTAGAGAAAGCCTGCGTGCAGCAATGAAGACCCAAAACAGCCAAAAATCAATAAGTAAGTAAATTTATTAAAAAAAACAAAACAAAAGCATTTCAGTGCATTCTAAACCCTGAACTAATGTTTCCATCTTTTTATCATATTGGTTATGATAACAATAACTACATATATTGGGCATTTTCTCATTTTCAGCCTACTGAAAAAGGTGCTATCGTTCCCAGTCTACATATTTGAAGCTGTGTGTTAGGGGTTAAGGGAGGTGCCTGAGTCATGGAGCTAATGTGAGGGCTGAGATTCGAACTCAGGTCTGTCTGATTCCCAAACCTGGGCACCAACATTTAAAACCATAGCTTCTAAATGTGCCTTTAAAATAAGAAAATTTAGGCTTCTCTGGTGGCGCAGTGGTTGAGAGTCCACCTGCCGATGCAAGGGACACGGGTTCATGCCCCGGTCCAGGAAGATCCCACATGCCGCGGAGCGGCTGGGCCCGTGAGCCACGGCCGCTGAGCCTGCGCGTCCGGAGCCTGTGCTCCGCAACGGGAGAGGCCACAGCAGTGAGAGGCCCGCGTACCGCAAAAAAAAAAAAAAAGAAAAAGAAAAAAAAAAGAAAATTCAAAACCATGGAGACAAATTATGGGGTTTGGGTTGTGTTTGTATCCATACAGTGATTTTTTTCCTTGCAAATTCAAACACTGTTTTGGAATCACCACATACTGACCAAGCTTTTTGTCAAATAATTATTTTGTATTAAAAATAATTTTTATCTATGAATATTTCTTACTGAGGCACCATTGACAGATAACATTATAGTAGCTTCAGGTGTACAACATAATGATAGTTGTATATGCAAAATGATACCACAATAAATCTAATTAGCATTTGTTACCATTCATAGTGATAAGAATGTTTAAGATCTACTCTCTCAGGAACTTTCAAACATGCAGTACAGTGTTATCAGCTATAGTCACCATGCTGTACCTTATATCCTCATGACTTACTTATTTTCTAACTGGAAGTTTGAACCTGTTGATCCTATACTTCCCACCTCTGGCAACCACCAATCTGTTCTCTGTACGTATGAATTTGTTTGTTTTTTGATTAAACATATAAATAAGGTCACACAGTATTTGTTTTTCTCTATCTGGCATATTTCACTTAGCACAATGCCCCCAAGGTCCATCCTGGTTGTTACAAATGACAAGATTTTCTTCTTTTCTACAGCTGCATAATATGCCATTGTATATGCATTCATTTTCTTTATCCATTGATTCTACTTATGCATAATGATGCTACAAGAACACTTAAAAAAATGTCCAGTCCTGTGCCTCAAATATATTTGCCTTCTCTTTTCTAGCATGCAGTAGGTGCTCAAGTGTTACCATCAAAGAGAAGTATCATTTGTTGAGTTCCTGCCAGGCACTACAGTGGTTGCTTTCACAGATATCTCATTATTCTTATGCTAATATCATGAGGTGGGCTATACTATCCTCCATTTGCAAGTGAGAAAATTAAGGCTCTGAATATTTTAGTTTATAGTTTTACTGCCTTAAAAAGAGGGAAAAGGGGCTTCCCTGGTGGCGCAGTGGTTGAGAGTCCGCCTGCCGATGCAGGGGACACGGGTTCGTGCCCCGGTCCGGGAAGATCCCACATGCCGTGGAGCGGCTGGGCCCGTGAGCCATGGTCGCTGAGCCTGCGCGTCCGGAGCCTGTGCTCCGCAACGGGAGAGGCCACAACAGTGAGAGGGCCGCGTACCCCAAAAAAAAAAAAAAAAAAAAAAAAGAGGGAAAAGGCATATTGGTTGTTACAAAATAATTGAAAAATTTTTTTTATTGGAGTACAGTTGAGTTACAATGTTGTGTTAGCTTCAGGTGTACAGTAAAGTGATTCAGTTATACATATACATATATCCACTCTCTTTTTAAAGATTCTTTTCCCATATAGTCCACTACAGAGTACTGAGTAGAGTTCCCTGTGCTATACAGTAGGTCTTTATTAGTTATCTATTTTATATATAGTAGTGTGTATTGTTACAAAATAATTGATGTTGTTCCTTTTCTGCATCATCATATCAAACAGTCTGTGATAGGTTAGTGGCAACTGTGGCCTCACATTTTCTCTCTTCCCTGCATTCTTGCCCTTGCAATGTCACTTTGCACATACTCTCATTGAGAGGTGAGTCTTATTCCACGCCCTTGAATCTGTGCCAGTCAGACTTGCTTCAGCCAATAGAATGAGGAAGAGTGCTGGTGTGCCATTTCTGAGGCTATGCTTCAAGAAACTTTCATGCTTCCACATTCTCCCTTGGTCCCCCACCCCTGCCATGAGGATGAATCTGAGGTAGCCTGCTTGAGGATGGGAGGCCATGTGGAACAGAGTTCCATTCATCCCAGAGAGGCCATCCTAGACCAGCCGGGCCCTGGCTGAGCCAGCAGCTGACCAGTTAGGGTTCTATAAAGAAGCAGAACTAGCAGGCTATAACTCTACCTATGTATCTCTATCTCTATCTATCAGAGATTTACTACAAGGAATTGGCTTACACAATTGTGGAGGCTGGCTAGGCAGTTCTGAAATCTAGAGGACAGGCTGGCAGGCTGGAAACTCTAGGGCAGGAGGTGACACTGTAGACCATAGAATTTCCTCTTCCTCAGGGAAACCTCAGTTTTGCTCTTAAGGCCTTTCAGCTGATTGGATGAGGCCCACACATATTATCAAGGATAATCTCACTATTGGTAGAAATGTAAATTGGTGCAGCTGCTATGGAAAACAGTATGGAGGTTCCTCAAAAAATTAAAAATAGAGCTACCATACAACGCAGCAATTCCACTTCTAGGTTTTTATATGAAGGAGATGAAATCACTCTCTTGAAAAGATATCTGCACTTCCATGTTTATCATAGCATTAATCACAATAGCCAAGACAAGGAAGCAATCTAACTGTCCACTGACAGACGAATGGATAAAGAAAATGTGGTATATACACACATGGAATATTATTCAGCCATAGAAAAGGGAATCCTGCCATTTGCAACAACATGGGTGGATCTTGAGGGATTATGCTAAGTGAAATAAGTCAGACGGAGAAAGGCAAATACTATATGATCTCACTTTTTTGTGGAATCTAAAAAAAAAAAACACCCATAGATACAGAGAACAGACTGGTGGTTGCCAGAGGTGGGGCTGGGGGATGAGCAAAATGAGTGAAGGTGGCAAAAAGGTACAAATCTCCAGTTCTAAGGTAAATAAGTCCTGGGGATGTAATAATATACAGCATGGTGACTATAGTTAACAATATTGTATTGTATCTTTGACAGATGCTAATAGAGTAGATCTTAAAAGACATCACAAGAAAAAAAATTTGTTAACTATGTGTGGCGATGAATGTTAACTAGACTTATTGCAGTGATCATTTTGCAAGATATACATATATCAAATCGTTATGTTGCATACCTAAAAATAACACAATATTATGTCAGTTATATCTCAGTTTAAAAAAAGGTATCTCCTTTACATAAAGTCAACTGACTGTAGATGTTAAACCATATTTACATATAAACAAAATATTATTTATATATTATTATTATTATAAATAATATTATAATATTATTTATTATTTACATATTTACAAAATACCTTCACAGTAATGCCTGGATTGGTGTTTGATTAAATAATGGGGGACTATAGCCTAGCCAAGTTAACACATAAAAGTGACCGTCACACTGTGGATGTGTGAGAGCTGAGTCCAACTGCGTCCAGCTTTGATCAGTGGATCTGCTCAGTCAACGCTAGTGTCTCAAGAAAAATAATAAATGGATGTTGTTTTAAATTCTGGGCAGTTTCACAGCAGTAGTTCACTGATACATAGCACCTCTTATTTTGAAACAGTATTTGGAAATTCTTCATCCCAAGGACTCTGCCCTGTCGATTTGGGCTCTCTGTTATAACTTTCCCAAGACAATGCAGAAGACAGCTAAGTTTGTTTTCTGGAGTGAACTAGCTGTGAGCCTCCTGGAACACGTTGTACTTTATATCACTTCTTTGTTTTAAAATCTTAGTACAAAGTTCCACAGGAGGAAAAGACAAACATTTTATAATCTTTTGAAAAACCTTTGACAAAGAGTATTTGGGGAATACTTAAAAGGTACTGATGACCTCATATTGGAAAAGCACACATTCAACCCACTACCAAAAAGCAAACCAGATACAGGAGACAAGGAAGCCAGCCTGCTCTTTACTACTGCTCAGTCCCTCATACAGAATGCTGCGCAGAAAAAAGAAACAACTGCCAAAGCAGAGATAAAGGAAGCTCAGGTAAGACAAGGTTTTGACCATTAGCTTCACAAATACACACGTACATTGTCAGCCTTGGCCTTCCCGAGTGTTGTCTCTGCTCTGATTATCCTCACTACGCAGCAGCAGGCCCTGTGCAAGAGATTGCAGGGTGGAAAGAGGGATACTCATGGTCGTATGTTCAGGAACCCTGCGCAGGAGGAATCAGGACCCCTGCTTTACAAGAAAGGAAACCGAGGCCTGGGGGTAGGGGTGACGCAAGTGTCAATGTCACACCTCTGGACGTGAGCCAGGGGATCAGATACAAAGACCCAGTGAGCTTTTCCCGATCTATGAATGAACAAGAGAGGAGACGACATTATTTTCTACGCAGGAGTTATGTTAGCACATATTCCAGGAGTTACTATTTGTTATGCATCCACACATGTCCACATCTAAGTTAATCTGGTCCCACAGAACACACTGTATTTTCTCTAGATTTCAATGTCTCATATTTGTGTAGTGTCTTACCCAATGGAGCATGTTTCCATTTCTAACACCTGCCACGCAGGGTGGCATGCTAAGAAAGGCGCAGGATTCCTAGGAGCTGGGTTTGAGTCCAAACTGCTGGGCGTTTTTGGTCATGTCAGTGAGGCCTTCATTCAACACCGAGGCCCGCTCTGTCGAGCACTGGCCTGGGTGGGCAAACACACATGGTCCCTGCGCTTATGAGCTTCGTGTCTAGCTGGGGAGATGTATTAATTAGATAATCACATAAAGAAATGTATATTAAATATGGATCTATATAAAACACAGGGTCTTAGGAAAGTTAGAACAGGAGCTCTGGTATGCACTGGGGTCAGGGAGTGGGCGCTAGGTTGGCCAAGTGGGCAAGGGGGGACGGTGGGTGGGGAAAGACAAGCCTGTCCCAGCAGGAAGAGTCCTCAGCTGCTGCAAAGGAGGAGCAGACCACACCCTAGAGGAGCCGCGGGAGGCCAGCAGGGCTGGACACAGAGTCGGGAGGCTGGGAGGATGGTGCGTTGAGGCATCCTGTGGGGCCTCAGGGCCACGGTGAGGACTCAGGTCTCACCCCAGGAACAAAGGGCAGAGAGGCATCGAGGATTGTTAGCAGGCACGTGACATGATTGGTTCCGTGTTGCATTAAGTTCATTCCCTGAACCATGACTTAGGGGTGTCCTTCTGTCTAAAGTGATGAGAACAATGCCCACGCCAGAGGGTGGTGGCTAAGAGGAAATGAGGCAATGAAAAGCTTTATAAATAGCAAATTATTGTACACATCTAAGCTGCTCTTATTATATCCTTTGTTTCTTAGTGTATCAGGCAGGAGTTATTTTTTGTGTCTTCAGAAAAGTCACATCTCTTGTTTAATGTTCTAAGTCTGGGGTGCTAGAACCCACCCACTATTCCCACCTACTTTTCCCTTACAGGATCCACTCCACTACCTTAACAATAGAAATCTATAGAAGTGGCCTTCCGTGGAAGTTGGATGTAAGCAAATGTTACCCCAGAAAATTGTGAGATGAAATCTGGGGCTCACGTTCCCAACCACGAAGACAGCAGGCCTAGCATTTGGCTTGGCAGGGAGAGGGAAGCAGGACAAGCTACTTGAAATGCAAAGTGAGGCGCAGAGTCTTAGGAAAGACTTGGGGAAAATATCTCACCACACGTTACCTTCTTTCTTTCTTTTTAAAAAGAGAATGTTAAGCTCAAGAACAACTAGAGTACATTTGTTTCTTCCTTTTTTTTCACTTAATTGAGCAGTTGCCACAGCAACTCAAGAACAGACTACTCACTGCCTTCAGTGAATTGCAGATACCCATTTTTCACCTACTGAAAGTGGCAGTGAGCTTTTAAAAAAGGTCATCTTGAGCTGTTGCTTTTTTTTTCCTGGCCTGCTATCAGTATTCTCTCTCCACAGGACCCTGAAGTGGCAGCACTTTGCTTTCATGAATGAGAAAAATGAGAAAAATATGTCCTGGGGAGAGAGAGGGCTTAGAAATTTCATCAGGATTTGGACCTGCCAGCCAGTCAACAACACCCCTCCAGGCTCATCTGTGTCATTGTCTGTTCCCACATACCCTCCTGGCTGTTCCCTTGTGTGCACAGCCATTTCCAACCTCGATACTCAGCCTTTTATTTTTACCTAGAATGACCTGCCTAGCTTCCTACAACTCCTCTTGTTAGAAGGCCCATTTTAAGACTCAACTCAAGAATCTCTCTCCTTCCTCTCATTGGGATTAATCTCCTTCTCCGATGTGCTCACAGAGCATGTTATATCTCTGTGATAGTGCACACCACATCATACTCTCAGTTAGTTGTGAATTTTATTTATCTTTTCATCTTCCATAGTGTCTTGAACATAGAACATAGTAAGTGGCTCCCCCTCATTAACTCGTGGCACTTCTATACTTTCTCAATGCAATGAACATTTATTGGACTCTCTGCTCAGCCCCCATCCTGCCCCTAAAATGTGACTCTAGCCACCGGTGACTGGATCAGCAGTGCACCCAAACCTAGTTTGGACAATTAACATCCTTCCCTATGAATTCAGATGGAGAGAGACTGGCTTCTGTGTTGGCTGGACCAGTTGGTAGACCACCATGTAAATACGACTAGCAAAAGAAACAGGTCTGCAAAGAGAGTAAAGAAGGTAATGCATAGAGGGGTGCAGACATACAGTGGAGGGAAATTCTTAATGGCCTTTCAGCACCTAATTCAGCATTGTTCCAAGTGCTTGGGTACATTCTTCTTTGGATGTGCAAGAGGTCCCCAAAGCTTTATAATAAGTTTACCTTTTTGTTGAAGCTAAACAGGTTTTTGTTTGTTTGTTTGTTTGTTTGTTTTTTTTGCGGTACGCGGGCCTCTCACTGTTGTGGCCTCTCCCGTTGCGGAGCACAGGCTCCGGAG
>NC_041217.1:116813724-116834148 GCF_002837175.3 Physeter macrocephalus
CGGAGCACAGGCTCCGGAGGCGCAGGCTCAGCGGCCATGGCTCACGGGCCCAGCCGCTCCACGGCATGTGGGATCCTCCCGGACCGGGGCACGAACCCGCGTCCCCTGCATCGGCAGGCGGACTCTCAACCACTGCGCCACCAGGGAAGCCCTAAACAGGTTTTTGTAACTTGCAACCAAAAGAATCTTAACTAAGGTACTCACATAATGAGGGTATGTTTTTGTAACATGCTTGTCTTTCCCACAGCCTGAGATCTTTGAAGGTAAGGACTAAGAGAATCTTAATTAAATTTGGTAACCCCAGAATCTGGCACTGTGTCCGGAATTTAGTAGGTGTTAAATACGTAGTTGTTGAATCGACATATTGACATTTTCTTGACTCAGATGAGATGCTTTATAAAAGCACTAAATCAATGTGGGCCTAACTTATTAACAGACTAACTCTGCTGAGCTCTGGCCACTTACTCCTCTCCAGAGGAGATGGGGAGTGTTTGGGAGAATTCTCAATTGTTCAGAAGTCAGGCATGGAGAAGGGGTGCTAGTTACTGGGCCTCCCTCAAACATTCTCCTATAATTTTTTGAAATGGTTCATTAATTCACACCCAACTAATCCATATTTATGATAATCCCACAGGATTATCCATTAAGATCAGAATTCTTTGCATGCCATAAAAAAGGATTTGATGTTAAGCTTCAGATAAGGCAGCAGGGATACAATTAAATTAGTCAAGAGAAAAAGTTTTCAGATAACCTGAAGCAATGCAGAGGTTCTAGTTTACACAGAATTGATATAAATTACTTTTCTTCATTAAAGCAGGGTTCAAGTTATTAATATTCTTAGCTTATCTCAAGAATATTTTCAGCAAATCCAGTTTTATTATTTTAAGGTATAGAGACCTACAAAATTCCCAAACTATTGTGTTTTTTTCTACTTTTATGCAACTACTCAAAAATGGTGAGGAAGCATATTGATTAGTATTGAAAAAGGTTCACAACATAGTATTATGTGAATAAATAGGCAACTAAAGAGTAAAAATACTGTGATCCCATTTTTATAAAAATGTATGTATATAAAAAAGTTCTTTAAAAAAATTAAAATGTTATCATATTAAATGGCTTAAACGTGGGTCCATGGTTATAGATCCTTTTCCTTTTATTTATGTATTTGTTTGTTTCATTTTAAAGATTATTATTATTTTTTATTGTGGTATAACTGACATTAGTTTCAGGTGTACAACATAATGATTTGATATTTATATATATTGCAAAATGATCACCACATAAGTCTAGTTAACATCTTTCACCATACATAGTTATAATTTTTTTTCTTGTGATGAGAACTTTTAAGATCTACTCTCTGAGCAACTTTCAAAAATGCAATACAGTACATTATTAACTATAGTTGCCATGTCGTATATTACATCCCCAGGACTTATTTATTTTGTAACTGGGAAGTTTGTACCTTTGACTCCCTTCACACATTTCACCTACTTCCCCCCAGCCCCTGCTTCTGACAACCACCAAATTTGTTCTCTGTATCTATGAACTTGGGTTTTTAAAAAATTTTTAAATTCTACCTGTAAATGATATCATACAGTATTTGTCTTTTTTTTTTAACATCTTTTTTGGAGTATAATTGCTTTACAGTGGTGTGTTAGTTTCTGTTGTATAACAAAGTGAATCAGCTATACATATAAATATATCCCCATTTCTCCTCCCTCTTGCATCTCCCTCCCACCCTCCCTATCCCACCCCTCTAGGTGGTCACAAAGCACCGAGCTGATCTCCCTGTGCCATGAGGCTGCTTCCCACTAGCTATCTATTTTACATTTGGTAGTGTATATATGTCCCTGCTACTCTCTCACTTCATCCCAGCTTACCCTTCCTTTTCCTTTTAAATACATCTTATAATTTCTATAAAACAAACATGTACTACTCACATATAACTCATCCATTCATCCTTCCACCCATCCACCCATCCACCCACCCATCCACCCATCCACCCATCCATCCATCCATCCATCCATCCAGTTATTTGTTAAGCACCTACAACGTGCCAGGCCAAGTTAACACAGATCAAGACAGTGAAAGTGTTCCTTGGCCTGTTCATCTTCTTGTGTGGAAGCTGTAATGCTAAAGTTTATGCCATTCATCCTTCCACCCATCCACCCATCCACCCATCCATCCATCCATCCATCCATCCAGTTATTTGTTAAGCACCTACAACGTGCCAGGCCAAGTTAACACAGATCAAGACAGTGAAAGTGTTCCTTGGCCTGTTCATCTTCTTGTGTGGAAGCTGTAATGCTAAAGTTTATGATGTGGATAATACAGACCATCTTGTCTCTTGTCTACAACTTTTTAGTAGGATAAGAGCTTATGGACCTTGGAAAGACAGGAAATAGTCTTAGAAAGTAGAAAGTCAGAAATGCTTTCTACTTTGCTTGTCCTTCTACAAAGAAAATTACCGTTTGTCCTTCTACAAAGACTACTTACTGTTTGTCCTTCTACAAAGAAAATTTTCTGTTCTTCAAATGATATTCCTAGTATATTTTGGTTGACCCTCTGAATCATTTTAAACCAACTTGAAATGTAGATTGGCAGGATTGGCAAATTAACTTCCAAAAGACAATGGGTATTATGTTTTTTCATTTTTACTGGTGCTAATGTACATGAGCAAACAAATGAATGTTCTAATCTGGGTTTGGTAACAAATCCCTGTTTAAAGGATGGAGGAGTGTGTCTACATAAAAATATCCATTCTTTCTTTGTCATGCTTTGTATATTTCCTGTGACATTTATTATCATTTTAAAAGCTCTTCATTTGATTCATCTTTTGCAATGAAGCTAGGAATGACATAATCTCTATCTACCCCTTTGCTTATTTTGTGCGTATGGTGACCCATTCTGTTAAGGTCCGAGTCACTTTATCAGCATCCATTGGACACAGTCCCTACATTTGAATATGTTCTTTTTTCTGTCTTGATGACTCTTTTATTAAAGAAATTTATATTTATATTCTTGGACAAGATCTAGAACTGTGTCGTATTTTTGAGATTCTAGATGTACCTGAAGCCTGAAATGATCGCTCTGCTCATTGTAAGACTGAGATTTAGAGCCTTCACAGATTTCTCTGAATGTCAGTGTTTCCACTTGGTACTTGCACAGTACCAGATAAAAGATTGTAAGCTTTATTTCTTTAAAATAGGATAAAAAAATTTTTTTAAAATTTCATTTAAAATGTAATTAAAATTAAAATTTTAATGATTCAAAAGTCACAGATATTTAAGCAACTATTTCCTAGTTCAAGAAACTTAAGACAAATTTAAATAGTATCTCTTCTTCCTGCCCCAGCTCCTTATATTAGTAATGATGATAATAATAGCTCCCATCGACTGAGGCCTTACTATGTGCCAAATACTATGCTAGCTGCTGGGGATATAGAGGTGAGCCAGACAATGCTCATAGGTTTGCACTAGATGTGTATGTAGTTCTCAAAGTGTGGTTCCTGGAATAGAAGCATCAGCATCACATGGGAACTCGTAAGAAATGCACATTCTCAGACTGTATCTCAGACTTACTGACTCAGAAGCTATAGGGTTAGATATAATGACATGAATTCTTTTTCTTTTTTTTTTTTTTAATTTTAGTTTTGGCTGCGTTGGGTCTTTGTTGCCGCACGCGGGCTTCCTCTAGTTGCAGCGAGCTGGGGCTACTCTTCGCTGTGGTACACGGGCTTCTCATTGCGGTGGCTTCTCTTGTTGCGGAACATGGGCTCTAGGCACATGGGCTTCAGTAGTTGTGGCACACGGGCTCAGTAGTTGTGGCTCATGGGCTCTAGAGCGCAGGCTCAGTAGTTGTGGCATAAGGGCTTAGTTGCTCCGTGGCATGTGGGATCTTCCCGGACCAGGGCTCGAACCCATGTCCCCTGCATTGGCAGGCAGATTCTTAACCACTGAGCCACCAGGGAAGCCCTTACATGAACTCTTAAAGAGAGAGGTAGGATGATCAGAGTCAGAATAGGAGATGTAAGAAAGTAGTAGTTGTCAGAGAGGGAAGAAGGGAGGGAGGGAGAGGGATAGATAGATTTGAAGAGGCTACACTGCTGACCTTGAAGGCAGAGGAAGGGGCCACAAGCTAAGGAATGCAGGCAGCCTCTGGAAGCTGGAAAAGGCAAGGAAACAGTTTCTCCCCTAGAGCCTGCAGAAGGCAGACAGCTCTGCTGATATCTCGACTTTAAGAACTTCTGACCCCCAGAACTATAAGTGATAAGTTCATGCAATCTTAAGTCACTAAATCTGTGGTAATTTGTTATGGCAGTACTAGGAAACTAATACACTGCCTGACCATGCTGGACTAAAGCTTCCTACTTCAGAGGCCCCATGCACACAGAGCTGTTAACCTGCCTCACCTTTAATATAAATGGACAGCTGTGGATCCCAAAATTTAGGAAGAAACTTTCGAATATGAAAGAAAGGGGTCCAAATAAACAAAATACGTCCAAAATAAATAAAAATAATGTAAGAAATGAGGAAAATTTAGAAAGTAATCTGAACATTATTATTCTCAGAAAATATATGAGATATTACAGCCCAAAATAAAAACTTATGACATGTGAAAGGAACAGTTAGAAAAGAAGAAAGAGCTCTTGAAAATTAAAAATATAATAGCTGAAATAAATTCAGTAGAACAATTGGAAGGTGAGGTTAAGGAATTTCCCAGAAAGCAAAACGTAATAGAAAAGTTAAGAGGCATAAAATGGGAGAAGAGAATGAGAGGGTCAATTCAGGAAGCCTAACATCCAATAAAGCAGGAGCAGGGGACGTCCTTGGTGGTCTAGTGGTTAAGACTCAGCCCTGTCAATGCAAGGGGTGTGCGTTCGATCCCTGGTTGGGGAACTAAGATCCCACATGCCGAGGGCGCGGCCAAAAAAAGGATTAACTAAAAAGCAAGAACAGCAATAGCAGAAGGTAGAAAATGAGCCAAAAAAAAAAAAAAGATTATAAAATGCTCCAAGGTTGAAGGACCTGAGTCTCCACCTTGAAAGGTCACATCAAATGCCCAGTGCAATGAATGAAAAAAGATCCACACCAAGGCACATCACTGTGAAACTTCAGATCTTTAAAAACTTCCAGCGATGGGGGGAGGGTGGGAAGACATAGGTCACAATGACAGAGGATGGAAAATCAGAATAACCCCAGACTGCAGTCCGGTGAGGTAGAAGACAATGGCATGATGCCTTCAACATTTTCAGGAAAGCTAACTGCCACTCTTGGATTAAATACCCAGTAACCCATCAGAAAATTATGAGGAAAGAGTAAAACCATTTAGTAATGGAAGACAAAAATTTTTACCTTCCATCAGCTGTTTTTAGGGAAGCTATTATAGGATGTGCTCTAGAAAAATAGAAGAAACTTTAGAGAGGAAGACATCAGACCCCAGACACTGGAAAGAGGGTCAAACAGGCCCATGCAGAGGAATTTTATAGGCCTTCAGAACAAGCTGCACAAGACAGTTGAGAAGAGCAGGCTTTAGACTTCAGTGATGCCCTGCACACCACTCCTCACCGTTCTTTGAGACTAGAGTGACCAACTGTCCCTGTTTGCCAAGAGCAAGGGGTTCCCAGCATGTGGAACTTTCAGCAATTTTTTTTTTTTTTTTTGCGGTACGCGGGCCTCTCACTGTTGTGGCCTCTCCCGTTGCGGAGCACAGGCTCCGGACGCGCAGGCTCAGCGGCCATGGGTCACGGGCCCAGCCGCTCCACGGCATGTGGGATCCTCCCGGACCGCGGCACGAACCCGTGTCCACTGCATTGGCAGGCGGACGCTCAACCACTGCGCCACCAGGGAAGCCCGAACTTTCAGCTTTTAAATCAAGACAGAACCAGGCAAGTTGGGATGCTTGGTAATCTTACTTGGAACTGTGGGCCCTGCTCATTCTTTCAAGTCTGTGCTTTTACATGTGTTCTCTCTTCCCCGCACACACGCTCTCTGCCTGGTCAAATCCTACTCACCTTCTAGGCCCCAGCTCAAGTTTGGAGATGGGAAAATGTACCCATGTCCAGGTGGCTCTGCTCCAGCAGGTGTAATACCAGAAGACAGTCTGTTAACCTCCTGAGAAGTCTTTAATTAATTAATTAATTATTAATTATTAAATTAATTAATTTTTGGCTGCGTTAGGTCTTCATTGCTGTGCGCGGGTTTTCTCTAGTTGCGGCGAGCTGGGGCTACTCTTCGTTGCAGTGCACGGGCTTCTCATTGCAGTGGCTTCTCTTGTTGTGGAGCACGGGCTCTAAGCACAGGGGCTTCAATAGTTGTGGCTCGCGGGCTCTAGAGCGCGGGCTCAGTAGTTGTGGTGCACGGGCTTAGCTGCTCCGCGGCATGTGGGATCTTCCCAGACATCGAACCTGTGTCCCCTGCATTGGCAGGTGGATCCTTAAGCACTGTGCCACCAGGGAAGTCCCCTGAGAATTCTTTATTCAGGCTGATGCCGAATGAGACCTCTCCCTGCTCAGAGGGGAAACGGCTTTTGGAGTGGGGTTTAGTCTCATTTTCCTGCAGGTTCAGAGACTACAGTCTAATCTTTGTAGGTATTTCAAAACTGTAAATCTTGAGAAATTATTTGCTGTTTTAGGAGCTTCTCTGGTGGTTTTCTCCACCAGACACTTTGCAAAGGCAAAGCTGAAAAACTGTATGGAACTTGCAAAATCCCTGGCACCCCACTTACACTTACTCTGACATGGGGTCACCTTCATGAACTGGCACACATTTTTCACATTTAAACAAATTTGAAAAGATCATATTTTCTTACATTTTGGAAAGCACTGCTCCTGGTGCTTTTGATCTGCTCTACTATTTTTGGGCACTTGATCCCTTTCAGCTATCAGCCTTCTAAGCTAGTGGCAGTGGGTCTCACGCCAGCTGCACATTAAAATCTCCTAGAGAGCTTTTAAAACATAGTTTTGCCAAGACTTCACTTTCCATAGTGAAGAGCTGCAGGTAGACAGAAGTGCTATCTATTCAACTGACAATGTTTTTTTTTTATTAATAAATTAATAAATATTAATTTCCTGCTTTTGTAAATCTATTTGAAATCTCTTTGGAAAACATAAAGCCAACCAGATAGCTATGGTCTGGTTTATAGAATTTAAATATACGTCAGTTGAATGCAATCATTCTCAGAGTAAATAAAAGCTGATGAAAATCAAAATGATTAAAAATCTCTAGAAATAAAGCTAGTCAGATATGTGATGAAGAAGTAATCATGTCTTATTTTCTGCTGTTGGTTCATTACAAAAACAAATATAAATAAACAAGAGAATGCTAAGCGCTAAGAGTAGCATTGTCCAAGAAAGGGTACGATTAAAGTAGGAATTGAGGAGAGGGGAATGGGCCAATACTGCCTTTCCCAGCCAGGAGAGTGCAAATATTCCAGCAAAAAGGTTGGTAGTTTGTGAATTGAGGGGACCTGACCCCACTCCTACACCAACAGTCCCAGGAAACACCAAGACCAATAGTGGGTTTGGAAGGTGGATGGCTGGGATCTCAGCTGCCCCTGTGGTCCAGCTGGTCACAGTAGCGTGCCTGCTGTGAGTGCCGCAGTCCACTTCTGAGTGGATAAACACAGGCTTGAACAATAAGCCATCTCATGTGGACCATAAAGAGCTGAAAACCAAAGACTCTTCCTCAAACTTTTTGGACCAGGTAAGTCTTCTCAGACTCATAGTAAGACCCTGAAGGAAAGGAAGAAGGGGCTTCTCATACCATGACTGAGAATGAAACTTCCATTACCTACAAGGACAGGGCCTGATTTAGAAAAATACAGAAATGTTACATGCAGGCAGTCTACAGTCCTTACCTAACTACTGTACCACTGTTGCTAAAAACGTTTCTAGTTTAGAGTTGATATGTATACTTCAAGTACAGCATAACTGTGCGTACACAGTTGTTTTTTGTTTTTTTTTTTTTTTTGTGGTATGCGGGCCTCCCTGTGCTGTGGCCCAGCCGCTCCGCGGCACGTGGGATCCTCCCAGACCAGGGCGCGAACCCAGTTCCCCTGCATCGGCAGGCGGACGCGCAACCGCTGCGCCACCAGGGAAGCCCCGTACACAGTTTTTTACTGATAGAATTGCACAAAGTGACAGAATTGCATAAATCCAATTACTTTGGGTGCAAAATTATTACATTTAAATATTTAAAAGAATCAGTTTGGTGAGAGCAGTTTGGAAATGCGTAGTAAAGTTGAAGATGCACAAACCCATTGAAAGATTAGCTGGCCAACTGGCCCCATTTTACTTGTGATGCCCAGAGGGCTGTGCTGATTTCCCATCTTTCCATTCACCCCAGCAGAGATTTGGAAGAGGAAGAGATTTAGGAAAGACAAGGGTCAGTCTCTTTCCACTTTCTCCCCTGTTATTTGTTATAGAGAAACTCCTACACAATTGAATAAGAATGTGCCAGGATGTTCACTGCACCAAATTTACAGAATTAAACACTGGAAATAACCTAAATGCCCACTGTCAGAAGAATGGATAACTAAATTGTGTTATAGTCTTACATTGGAATGCTATGTTGCAGTAAAAATGAATGAAGCAGAGTTACGTTATCAGCATACATTGAGGAGGATGTGTACAACATGGAACAATTTATAAGGGTCAGAAACATGAAAAAAAAAAAACCCTACACTGCTTGGAAATACACAATCTATTTTACATAAAATAAATCTTTATTGAATACCTACCCTGTGCCAGATGCAGTTTTAAGTGCTGGTCATATGGCAGTGAATAAAGCAAAGTGCCTGCTTTCCTGGAACATATATTCTAGTGACATAGCTGCACACAGAGTAGAAATATAAAGACAGATGTGGTATTGATAAAGTCTGAATTCAGAATAGTAGACACCTCTGGAAAGGGCCAGGGGAAGTGATTGTGGCAGGGCACAGAAGCCTTCAATTATTTGCAATATTTTATTTCTTAAGCTGGAAAGTGGGTAAATGGTGTTTGCTATATCATTCTCTATATCTTTTAGTCTGTCTTATATATCTTATAAAAATCAATTTAGTTTTATTTCCTACTTCTGCTTCTACAAATTTCTTTCGTTCCTTTAAAAACACGTTTTCCTCCATAGATAATAGGAAGGTCAAATGAAACATAAGAAGATTAATGGAGATGTTCTGGGAACTAGCTTTAAGTATTTAAGAAAGCCTATGTGTTTGGAAATGACACAAACTCTTGGACGTTTTGAGTAATATTGTTTCTAGAGAAAGGAAGAAGGTCACGGAAACACCAGCACAGAGCCGGGCCCAAAGAAACTAAGCAACTGCTTGTGAAATTAAGGACTGATTGTGGACTTAATTTGTTTGCAAGGAAAAGCCTGGGAGGGGTTCTGCTACACGTCCTAGAGACTTAACCTAGCCTGGCCACGAGGGTGACTGTCATTTTGGAGGACTGGCCTCTTGATCAATGGACTGCAGATATTTTAGTATTTAATGTACACTCTGCATCCTGAGTCATGTGGGACTAAATCTGACCCAGTTTGACAGCTCTTATTTCAAACAATTTAGATAAACAGCCTTATCTAAAAATCTTCCTCCTTAGAATTCTTTTGTCCCATCAATCATCCTTGCTTTATTATTGAAGTGTATCTAATTAAAAAGAAGTGGAAATGTTGCAATACTACCCTTAATACACTTTGGCCCAATAATCCCGGTATTAGTAATCTCTCCTAGAATAATGATCAGAGATTTGGGCAAAGTTGATGTGTAATGATATTCCAGGGCAGCAATGTTTATAGCAGTGAAAAGACGAAAAATAGTGCCCTGCAGTGGGGGAATGATGAAAATAAACATAGTACACCTAATACTATATTTATAGTAGAATAGTAGAATTATATTTTATACTGTCATTAAAAATGTGTTTACAAAAATGATGAATGACATGGGCAAGTCTATATTATTAAATGAAAAAATTTGATTATAACTTGATTAAATATCTATCTAGTAATCAATGAAATGCTCCAAAATATTAATGTTAATTTTCTTTTTTATACTCATTGTAATTTTCCAAACTTTCCCTGGCATGTAGTTTTGATTTTATAAATAAGAAAAAAGTTGTTAAACTAAAAACAATAACAAAACAAGGAAATGGAAGCATATTATGTACTGAAAGAGAAGCAATCTTGACATTTTGACAAACTTGACATTTTTTACAATCTTACACGTTTGTTTACAGGGTTTGCTCATTTTATATAAGCCTGTGAAGAGATCTACTCTTATGATTGCAAATACTAGGATAAAATATAAGCTAGTTTTTGTGTGCGTGTGTGAGGAGAGGTTTTCTGGGGATCATTATGATAGATTCTGGGGCAGCAGCATGACTTACTGGAAAGAGATGAACTTGGAGTGAAGACATTACTAGTTGTGTGACTTTAGGGATAATGATACTTTCCTCCCAGGGCTGTGGTTAAGATGAAGCCAGATCATGAGAGCTCTGGGCACAGGATAGCACTTAATAAAAGCTGTTGACTCTGAATTTTCTTCAAGGTTATGAACATACAGTAAAAAACTGCAAGTTTTAGGTTGTGTTCTCTGCCACTTTCCTCTAGACAAGATTAATCAAAAAGCAAAGTGGTTTTAAAAGGAGTGTTGTTGCATTTACTCTTTAGAACCAAGTGTGTTCTTCATGAGTCAGCAAGCTTCTAAATCAAAGACAAGACAAGCAGGGCTTCCCTGGTGGCGCAGTGGTTAAGAGTCCGCCTGCCAATGCAAGGGACACAGGTTCGAGCCCTGGTCTGGGCAGATCCCACATGTCTCAGAGCAACGAGGCCCGTGCGCCACAACTACTCAGCCTGCGCTCTAGAGACCCGTGAGCCACAACTACTGAAGTCCGCGCACCTGGAACCTGAGCGCCGCAACGAAGAGCAGCCACCACTCGCCACAACTAGAGAAAGACCGTGCGCAGCAACGAAGACCCAAAGCAGCCAAAAAAAAAAAACAAAAAAAGACAAGACAAGCAAACAGAAGCCCCATCCCTACTGCTACATGGTGTGCCTCCAAAGTCCATCCCATCTGTTCTTCTCTGGGCCCATTCCCACTCCTGACCTCGTGGGGAGTTCTAGCAAAATCATCAAAGGGTAAATGAGCTCCAACTGTCTTTGATTCCTCCTCACCCCAACACCCCGTCTTCCTTTAGATCTTGGAACTGAACATGGTTTCTTGGTTTTCCAAAGTCCCCTTCAAGGGCTATCCTGAAATGGAACCATAGTGTGGTGGTTAAAACTTAGTCTCAGTAATGTCAGACTGCCTGGTTTTGAATCCTTGACATGTTACTTAACCTTTCTGGGTCTTAGTTCTACATCTGTAAAATGGGAATTAAAAAAAAAAAAAGCCTCACAAGATTGTGGCCAGGTTTAATGTAATGTGCTCTGAATAGTGCCTGAAACATAGAAAGCACTCAAGAAATTTTAGCTATTATTATGATTACTTTTCTTGCAGGTTCTTACTCTAAAAATCCCTCACAAATGCAAGGCTAGAGAGCAACCTCCTCAGTGAGGAGGTGGTGGAGGCTAGGAGCACAGGTTCTGGCACTGGAGAGGATGGAGAGGGTGCAGTGTGGTACAGCTCTGCCTCTCTCCCGCTGTGTGATCTGGGAAAAGTTGCTTAGTATCTCTAAGTCTCAAGTGAAACTTGGGGCTGCAGGTAGGGTTGTTAAAATAACTGAATACTGCTTACCATTGTGCCTCATTCTCCATAGGTACTTGATACGTTTTAGCAATTATCATTGTTCTAAGTGTATGGTATATATTATCTCATTTAGTTTTCACAAAACCCCCATTTTGCAAGTGAGGAAACTTTGGCATTGAGAAGTTCAAGGTCACATGGGTAGTAATTGGCAGAACCAGAACTTAAATCCAGACAGTCTAACATCCCAACCCATGGTTTTAACCACAGTACACCCCTGCACAACACCAGCTCTGCTTAATAATAAGGAACTCATTTGTGCTTCAGGGTCAATGGCCAACAATTACTTAATATGTTTCTACTCCTCCTAATAGGGTTACCTTTTAAAAGAAAACTCCTATGATTTTTGATATTTCATAATACAATAATTTTTACTGGTCTGAATTTAAGCCTGAAAAGGATTGTACAATTAACAATGTTCTAAGATGACAGAAATTTTATTCAGCTGCAGTTAGTTACATTTGGTTAAATGATATAAGCTAATGATGAAAAATTGAGAGAGACCTCCTAGTGACACAATATCACCCCGCTTTAGATTCCATAGAGATAAGACTTTAGGTACTGAAGCAGGCTAGTGGGGGTGATATTTAGATATTTCTGGGATAATGATGGTGGGAGTTGATGTTACACACACACAAACACACACACACACACACACATACACACACACTTTGGCCCTTTCTTAAACAAACAGACTCAGAGATGGAAAGGACCTTAGGAGGCATATAATTTTCCCACCCAGTACAAAAATCATTTTTTGTAAGCATCCCTGAAGAATGGCTACCTAGAATTTGTTTGAATATCTTCAGTGAGGTATCCAGCTGGATAACACTAGTTAGAAAACTCCTTCCTCCATTGATCTGAATTGCACCTTTGTAATTACCATCTCTAGGACCTGATTCTCTCTTACATAGTAATATAGAAGTCTAGTTCCCTCTTCTAAAATAATATAGTCCCTTACAGATAACCGAACTTCTTCACTGAACAGTTCATTGTTGAGCATGAGTCAGGTGCTGTGCAAGGCACTGGAAACAAGAGTTGTGAACCAGACCACAAGCCCCGCCCACCATGGAGTGGGCAGGCCATACTCTCAGGAAAACGTACTTCTCCACTTAGATATATCCAGATCCTTCAACCACTTCTCGTCTGATAGTTTTTAGATCCCTTAACATCCTGCTACCCTCTTTTGAAAACATGTAAATTTTAAAAAGTCACCATTGCATGTAGATTTGTTTTAATCCCTGTTCTCTGTTTATAGTTTATAGAATATCAGGCTTCTTCCTTGTACTTCCCTTTGAGATTCTTCTTTATTCTGTTTGTGAAGAAAATATTTCGGAATTGCCTTCCTATACTTTCTCAAGCATTATGCAAAGAATTGAGGAATTATAGTGCAGTAGACATTGTCCAGGTCCCTAGGTATAATCTCCTGGGGGAGAAAGACATGTATACAAATGACCATAACACCTGTGATGAGTGCTATGACAGAAATAGGAATAAGTGCTGGTAAAAGTAAGGCAAGTCTGCTGAAACCTTTCAGGATGGGCCTGGAATCCCAAGTAAATTTTCACTGTTTTATTATTTTCTTCCTCTCTGTGCTATTATTTAATGTATTTTGAAGGGAGGGGTCCTTCCAAAATCCTGAATGGTAAAACTGTTGTTCTATAGTATTTTCTATCTACATTCAAAAGAGGATATGAGAAACTTACAGTAAACAATCATCATGTTAAGACTTTATGTTTCTGTAACTACACGTAGAGTGCTTTACATCTGTTAGAATGCCTTGATAGAAATCAGCTCTTTAATCTTCACATTATTTTCTTCATTCTATAGATTTGGAAACTGAGGCTCAGGGAAGTAAGTGGATGTGTTAGCATCACGAAGCCACTAAGTGGTAGAAGCAGAATTCAAACCCGTCCAGGACTCTAAGCCTGGGGGCCTTTATTTGCCTAGCTGCAACCACCATTCCTGATAAAACCATGGATTTGACACAAAAATTCCCGAAACCCCACAGAAAAAGACAGATAATTCATCAGTTGGTGGACAATGGTAACCTTGCTCCTTGGCAACCGAATCCAAGGAGCAAAGGGCAGCCTCCCCACATCCCTTTCTTGCCACTCACATTTAAGTCTGTATGAGCCTGTGTTTGCTTTTAGATTGGGTTTTCAGGCTTTTGTGCACTCTCCCCACCCTTACTTCTGTAAATACATAATAAGCCCAGAAGGTTATCTGGTTTCCTATTAACAACAGTTTCCTGTCTTTTAAGGCTCCAAGGCACATCACATCACGGGTCACACATGAGTTCTATTTCCTTTCCTTTATTATGCAGGGATGCTATTATGTTATCACAAATATTTTCATTTTGCCTTCAAAATGACAGGGCATTCAAGGTTACTCCGGTTAATAAGATATCACAGGAGCTCATGAAATTAATTATAAAACCTGTCTAACAAGAATAATAGGGTTTTTGAAAAGAGAAAAGCAAACTGTCTCTACTGATCAGTCCTTCATATGTTTTTACCCTTGGAGTATATCCTATTCTTTGAAATAAGGAATTCTATCAGTTCTTTTTCCTTCTGCAAAGATTTCTCCTCTAGTCCTGTGATGGGTCACACCAGACCTGCATTGTGATGAGGCATTCACTTTTATGTCTCAGAGTGTGGAAATATACTGAACTTCTGGCACAAAACTGGTAACCTAAGTGACAATGCTGCTGTTTAGTGTTTAATATCTATACTGAAAATATGAAGGATACCCTTGACTTTTCAGTAAAGAATGGTGAAAATACATCCTTATATAATTTATGAGGTTTGAAAATGGGACTTGTCTTTCTTCTTACAGAATCAATTAGCTGCAAATGGCCCGTGGCCCATGGAGACGGTCAGGAAGGGCTGGCTGTCTGAACGTGCAGCAGGTATTTTTGTTTTAGTGTTTGGGGAAAGCTAGACTTACATCTTTCTGACCTTGGTCCTTCTCCTCTCCTAAGTCCCTGCTTTCATTCTTCCAAGAGGCCACCAATAGTTTTCACTACCAAGTACAGGTACTTCCTACAGAGCTGAGAGGTAAACCTGGCCATTCCAGCTTCCCAGTGTCAGTCAGTCCTTGTAGAACTTGCCGGAAAAACCTGACTTACCCATTAGAATAGGACTCAGGGTGTCAGCTACAACTCGATAAATCTCCAAATTATGATCAGTGCTGTATTGCTGAAATATACTGCTTTGGGAATGGCACTATTTTAAATCAGCTTTACACATACAACCTAACACAGGTTTTGGCTTAGTGTAATATTTCTTGATTTAGAAGCTGAATATCTTTACGGAAATTCTTTTGAAATACACACGTGTGCACACACACATTAAAGTCTGTTATCTGTTCTGACCGGGGAATGTGGCATTATGATTTTATTCAGTAAGTCTATTTTGATCCTGGCACTGTCCCTGTCACAGTGTAGTAGACACAAAAGAAGTACATGATAGCGTCCTCCTTCTCAAGAAGGAAAGAAAGAAGAGGAAATATTTACTGGATGGTTGACTGTGTCAGGTGCTTTTATGTGGATCATCTCTTTTAATGCAAATAGCCTGGGGGTATTATGTCTGTATTTACAGATGAAGAAACTCAGGCTTGAAGAGGTTAAGTAACTTGCAACCCATAAGTGTGGCACTGAATTTGAACTAGGTCTGTCTGGCTCTACAGTAATGTTCTTTCTCATAATGGATGCATGAAGGACACAATCAGGGAGTAATATAAGTCAGTGTGCAGTGAAATACAAAATTACATATAATCAAGTGCTAAGACGTAGGGTATGAACCTCAAGTGCTTTGGGTGTTCAGGGGGACAGGCAAGAAATGAATGTCTACTCTAATTATTAGAGAAGGTCTCAAGGAAGAAGAAGCAGGGTTTGAAATGATCCTTGTAGGATTGCTAGGATCAAATATTCTTTTTAATAAAGAGCTGGTTCATATTTGTGACATAGAGTTATATTTTTAAAGAACTCAAATGTACTTCTAGGTCTTCTGGGCTTTGCTCCCTAACTGTGGTCTGTCCACTTCCCTTCCTGTCCTTGGTGCACCATCCCTTACACTGCTAATGCTCTGCCCTGTTAGCATATTCGGTAAAATTCCATTACTGAGTGAAACATACTATGGACAATTTCTGTGCCCCTTGGGAGTTCCTCCGCCCTCTGTATCTTTAGTCCTAGAAGAGTGTCTGGCACCTCTGGGACACCCAACTAACATTTGCTAAAAAAATGGAAAAACATGAAAAGGATCGATTGGCCAAAAACCAATTTTCAGGACTCATGTCAAATGGGCTCTCATACTCTATATGAGACTCCAATCCTGTTAGGTTTCCTTAGTTCATTCTTTGCTGGATTCCACAATGTTTCAATCCTCCACTTGCTTCAAATCTTGCACTCTTAACAGATGGCTTTGCCTCATCAGTGTCCCACTATTAAACATACAAACCCACACTCCCATCCGAACGATGTTCCTTCTGTTACAAGGCGCGTGTGGTCCCTCTTCTGCTCTTAGGCCTGTCTCTCCACCTGTGCTTGAAAACCCTGTGCTTTAGTTCCTCCTGCATTCAGAGGAAACTGCCTCTCTCTTGTCTATTATCCTTCTCATGAATGAGTGGATCCTTCCTATGAGTTTTTAAACATGTTCAAGTGTCTTCTATTACAAACAAACAAGACAGCCTCCCCCAGCAGCTCTTTGGAAGGTCAGCAATTTCCTCCACGTTTCTATATACAATGGCCATTTTCCATTCTCCCTTTTTCTAATCTTTGAATCAACACTTGACACTCTCTGCTTCTTGAAATACTGTTTTCTTTGGCTTTTAGAATACCACATTCTGCTGACTTTCCTCCTATCTTTCTAACAGCTTCTTTCACATCTTTTTTGCTGCCTTTGCTCTTCCTCTACCCAGCCTTTAAATTTCCTCAGTACTCAGCTTTAGACCCTCTTCTCTCTCTTCTCAATTCTGCTCTCTTTCTTTAAGTATCTCATCTCCACTCAATTTCAAGCTCTACCTATATTCAGAAGCTCACAGATTTATATGTCCAGCCCAGATCTTTCCTCTAAGCACCAGACCTGTGTATTTAACTCTTCACTTGAATTCTCTACTTGGGTGCATTAAAGCACTTTGTACTCAGCATGTCTAAAATGATACTCATGCTCTTTCCTTATGGAGCTGGTGTCTTCTTAGTGTTTTTGCTCAGGGAATGTCACTACCATCCACCCAGCTGTACAAGTTAAAAACGCAGGCATCATCTTCAACAGCTGACTCCCTCTTGGCTCTCATTTCCATTCCAACATAAAGTCCTGTTGATTTTACCTCACAAGTACCTCTCAAATTCATCCCTTCCTGTCCATCTCCTCCACTAATCCACTCCAACGTACCATTCATGATCTCTTGCCTGGACTACTGCAGCCTCTCCCTGGACTTCCCTGATCCATTCTCGCCTTCCTCCAAGTGTTCTTCAAATTGCAGCCAGAACAATCTTTTTTAAAAATTTAAACACAAATATAATGTTAACACACCCTCCTCTACCTGAAACAAAAGAAAACAACTCTTCAGTACTTCCCATTGCCCCACTTTCCAGGCTCATCTCACATCCCCTTCCCCTTTACTCTGCAATCAGTCACACTGGCCTCATTCCAGATGCTGTGCCTCTTCCTGCTTATACAGTCTATTTCCTCTTTCTGAACATCCCCTGTGCCCCGTATCCTTTCCTGTTCTTTTACTTTCTCACACATACCTGGTTACCTCTTACTCATCTTTCAGATCTCAGCTGAAGCATCTCTTGTCTTAGAAAAGCCTCTCCTCACCTCACTGATCACCTGACCACATCTATGCACTGCCCTATGTACTTCTTTTTTTCTTTTTCTTTTTCTTTTATATTGGAGTTTAGTTGATTAACAATGTTGTGTTAATTTCAGGTGTACAGCAAAGTGATTCAGTTATACATATACATGTATCTATTCCTTTTCAAATTCTTTTCCCATTTAGGTTTTTACAGAATATTGAGCAGAGTTCCCTGTGCTATACAGTAGGTCCTTACTGGTTATCTATTTTAAATATAGCAGTGTGTACATATCAATCCCAAACTCCCAATCTATCCCTCTCCTCCTCCTGGTAACCATACGTTTGAAGTCTGTGAGTCTCTTTCTGTTTTGTAAATACATTCATTTGAATTACTTTTTTAGGTTCTACATATAAGTGATATCATATGACATTTGTCTTTCTCTTTCTGATTTACTTCACCTAGTATGATAATCTCCAGGTCCATCCATGTTGCTGCAAATGGCATTATTTTCTTCTTTTTAATGTCTGAATAATAGTCCATTGTATATATGTACCACATCTTCTTTATCCATTCATATGTGGATAGACATTTAGGCTGTTTCCATGTCTAGGCTATTGTAAACAGCACTGCAATGAACATTGGGGTGCATGTCTCCTTTTGAACCATGGTTTTCTCTGGATATATGCCCAGGAGTGGGATTGCTGGGTCATATGGGTAGTTCTATTTTTAGTTTTGAAGAAAACTCCATACTGTTCTCCAGAGTGGCTGTACCAATTTATATTCCTACCAACAGCATAGGAGGGTTCCCTTTTCTCCACACCCTCTCCAGCATTTATTGTTTGTAGATTTTTTGATGATGGCCATTCTGACTGGTGTGAGGTGATATCTCATTGCAGTTTGGATTTGCATTTCTCTAATAAATAACAATGTTGAGCATCTTTTTTTTTTTTTTTTTTTTTTTTGCAGTACGCAGGCCTCTCACTGCTGTGGCCTCCCCCGTTGTGGAGCATAGGCTCCAGATGCGCGGGCTCAGCGGCCATGGCTCACGGGCCTAGCCGCTCCGCGGCATGTGGGATCTTCCCGGACCAGGGCACGAACCCATGTCCCCTGCATTGGCAGGCAGATTCTCAACCACTGCGCCACCAGGGAAGCCCTGAGCATCTTTTAATATGCCTTTTGGCCATCTGTATGTCTTCTTTGGAGAAATGCCTATTTAGGTCTTCGGCCTATTTTTTTTTTTTTTTTTTTTTTTTTGCGGTACGCGGGCCTCTCACTATTGTGGCCTCTCCCGTTGCAGAGCACAGGCTCTGGATGCGCAGGCTCAGCAGCCATGGCTCACGGGCCCAGCCGCTCCACGGCATGTGGGATCTTCCTGGACCGGGGCATGAACCCATGTCCCCTGCATCGGCAGGTGGACTCTCAACCAGTGCGCCACCAGGGAAGCCCCTTCTGCCTATTTTAAAATTAGTTGTTTGTTTTTTTGATATTGAGCCATGTGAGCTGTTTATAAACTTTGGAGATTAATCCCTTGTCAGTTACATTGTTTGCAAATATTTTCTCCAATTCTGTGGGTTGTCTTTTTGTTTTGTTTCCATAAACTGTTTCCTTTGCTGTGCAGAAGCTTTTGAGTTTCATGAGGTCCCATTTGTTTATTTTTGGTTTTATTTCCATTACTCTAGGAGATGGATCAAAAAAGATATTGCTGCAATTTATGTCAAAGAGTGTTCTATGTTTTCCTCTAAGATTTTTATAGTAACTGGTCTTGCATTTAGGTCTTTAATCCATTTTGAGTTTATTTTTGTGTATGGTGTTAAAAAATGTTCTAATTTTATTTTTTAACAGGTAGCTGTCCAGTTTTCCCAGCACTATTTATTGAACAGAATGTCTTTTCACCATTGTATAGTTTTGCCTCCTTTGCTGTAGATTAATTGACCATAGGTGTGTGCTTTTTTCTGGGCTTTCTATCCTGTTTCATTGATCTATATTTCTGTTTTTGTGCCACACCATACTGTTTTGATAACAGTAGCTTTGTAGTATAGACTGAAGTCAGGGACTCTGATTCCTCCAACTCTGTTTTTCTTTCTTAAGATTGCTTTGGCTATTTGGGGTCTTTTTTTTTTTTTTAAACATCTTTATTGGAGTATAATTGCTTTACAATTGTGTGTTAGTTTCTGCTGTATCACAAAGTGAATCAGCTATATGTATACATATATCCCCATATCCCCTCCCTCTTGCATCTCCCTACCACCTTCCTTATCCCAGCCCTCTAGGTGTTTATTCAGGGTCTTTTTTGTCTCCATACATATTTTAAGATTTTTTGTTCTAGTTCTGTGAAAAATGCCATTGGTAATTTGATAGGGATTGCGTTGAATCTGTAGATTGCCTTGGGTTGTGAAGTCATTTTGACAATATCGACTCTTCCAATCCAAGAATATGGTATATCTTTCCATCTGTTTGTGTCACCTTTGATTTCTTTCATCAGCATGTTATAGTTTTTGGAGTACATGTCTTTTGCCTCCTTAGATAGGTTTATTCCTAGGTATTTTATTCTTTTTGACGTGATGGTAAATGGGATTGTTTCTTTAATTTTTCTTTCCAATCTTTCATTGTTAATGTATAGAAATGCAAAAGACTTCTGTGTATTAATTTTGTATCCTGCAACTTGATCAAATTCATTGATGAGCTCTAGTAGTTTTCTGGTAGCATCTTTAAGATTTTCTGTGTATCATGTCATCTGCAAACAGTGACAGTTTTACACTCCCTAACACCATACACAAAAATAAACTCAAAATGGATTCGAGACCTAAATGTAAGACCAGACACTATAAAACTCTTAGAGGAAAACATAGGAAGAACACTCTATGACATAAATCACAGCAAGATCCTTT
>NC_041217.1:116834883-116842703 GCF_002837175.3 Physeter macrocephalus
GTTTGCAGGGCAGAAATTGAGACACAGATGTAGAGAACAAACGTATGGACGTCAAGGGGCGGAAAGTGGTGGGGGGGTGGTGGTGTGCTGAATTGGGCGATTGGGATTGACATGTATACACTGATGTGTATAAAATTGATGACTAATAAGGACCTACAGTATAAACAAACAAACAAAAAACAACTAATACTAAAAAAAAAAAGAATCCTCCTGCCAATGCAGGGGACATGGGTTCGAGCCCTGGTCTGGGAAGATCCCACATGCTGCGGAGCAACTAAGCCCGTGTGCCACAACTACTGAGCCTGCACTCTAGAGTCTGCGAGCCACAACTACTGAAGCCCGTGCACCTAGAGCCTGTGCTCCGCAACAAGAGAAGCCACCACAGGGAGAAGCCCGCGCACTGCAGTGAAGAGTAGCCCCCACTCGCCACAACTAGAGAAAGCCTGCAGGCAGCAAGGAAGACCCAATGCAGCCAAAAATAAATAAATAAATTTATTTTTTTTTAAAAGTGTTAACTGGAATTGGTGATAGATTACCAGTGACCTTGATAATGGCTTTATTTGGAGTGTGAAAGCATAAACTAGATTTTGGTGTTGGGGTGATCATAGTTTGATTCCTCACTCAACTGCTTGTTAGCTGTTTGGTCTTGGGAAGTCATTTAACCTCTATGAGCTCCAGTTTCCTGTGCTGTAAATTGGGGATAAACAGAGCTACCTTCTTGAGTTATTGTAAAGATTATCAATAATGCATGTAAACCAGAAAACACAGTGTCTGGCTTACAGTAAGTTCTCAATAAATGCAAACCCTTGCTTCATTTAATCTTCTGTCCCCCAAATTGTTGTTCCTTTATAGGTAATGCCTTTTCACTTTTAATATTTTATTTTTGTCCTCTGTGTTCTCGATGTTTTACATTATATGCCAAGTCTTTGCTCAAATTTCACCTCTTTAATGAGGCCGTCCTAGTTAATATTGAGTCTCCTGTTTAACACTGTAATCTGCCTTCCCCAGCCCAGCATTCCTAACCCTCCTACCGTGTTCTACTTTTCTTTTCTTCTCATAGCACTTAACAATCTAGAGAATTTACTAATATATTATGTTTATTGTTTACTATCTGTCTTCCCCACCTGTATAGAAGATCCTTGCCTGTTTTATACAATTAGATATTCCAAGTGCCTAAACGGTACCTGGCACATAGTAGGTGCTCTATTAATATTTGTTGAGGAACTAAATGGAAAAAGAATAGGCGAGAATTTTTTTTCCCTGCTCAGGACTGGATGTGCTCTTTCAATCTGGGGACTTGTCTTTTCTCACCTCTTTAAAGTTCTCAACCATTATTTGTTAAAATGCAGTTCTGCCCCATCCACTCCATTTTATCCTCCTGGAACTCCTGTTAGAATATGTTGACCCAATCATTCCATCCTCAGTGTCTCCTAAGTTCTTTCTTTGACAATGATTTAGCTCTCTGTTTCATTTGAAGGAAATTTCCTCAGCTCTATCACTGTCTCTCTCTCTCTTTTTTTTATCTGGGTATAGTTGTTTTACAATGTTGTGTTAGTTTCTACTGTACAGCAAAGTGGAGTTCCCTGTACTGTGAAGCAGGTTCTTATTAGTTATCTCTTTTATATGTATTAGTGTATATATGTCAATCCCAATCTCCCAATTCATCCCACCCCCCCAGCCCTATCATTGTCTCTTTTTAGCTGTGTCTAGTCTACTCTTCAACCTGTTAATTGAATTTTTATTGCAATGACAATATTTTTTTGTGCCTAGAATTTCTATTTCTTCCTCCTTATTCCTTCCTGCTTTGTCCTTTCCATCCTTTCCTGTACTTGTTTCATGGTTTCTAATCTTCCCTTTATCTCCTTGGATATTTTAAATATTCCCAGATTAAGATTTCTTTCAGGCTTTTCTGTTATCCCCAGTCCTTGGAGTGTGAACCCTTCCATTTGTTTAATCAGCTGGATTTCTTGCTATGGTTCATTCCTTGGTGCGGTCTGTAATTTTGGATAGTGAGCTCACCCTTCACAGTGGTTGTCTGGCATTTGCCTCTGCTCAGGTCTTAAGCGTTAGCAACTGAAAAGGCTCCAAAAAGGCACCACTGAATGGCCTGTCTTGGGATGTGAGGATGAGGGTGGCAGAGTGCAGGTGTTAAGGAAGGTGCTGAGTTCACTTCCCCACTGTGAAACTATTTGTGTAACTGTGCGCAAATTACTCTTGGAGTCTTAATTCTCTTAATTATGAAATACAGATAATAATTCCTATTTCCTAGAGATGTTGTGAGGAACTAGTACGATAGTCAAGTTAAGGAACTTAGCACAAGGTTTAGTATGTATGAAGTGCTTAATATATGCTAAAAAATATTTTAAATACTTGTCAATATCTTCTCCTTGCTTTGTGATATAAGGGAAGAAACATAATGCTTGTGAAAATAGCTTCTGAATATGTATATGAAACAGAGAGACAGCCATTACATTTGGACACTGGTCAGATCTATCCCCTTTATTTGTTACACATATTAGCTGAAAATGGGGGAAAAACAATTCCAGAAGAACATGCTCACTTGGCTTTCAGCCACCACAGAGGAGCACTGATGAGAGGTGGAAGGAAGTTTCAGACATGATGCTTTTTAAAAAATAAGACCTAATTAGAGACTGGGTTCATTTGCCAACTATTTTGGATCATTAAAATAGAGCAGGAGGGGGCTTTCCTGGTGGCGCAGTGGTTGAGAGTCCGCCTGACGATGCAGGGGACACGGGTTCGTGCCCCGGTCCGGGAAGATCCCACATGCCGCGGAGCGGCTGGGCCCGTGAGCCACGGCCGCTGAGCCTGCGCGTCCGGAGCCTGTGCTCCACAACGGGAGAGGCCACGACAGTGAGAGGACCGCGTACCGCAAAAAAAAAAAAAAAAAAAAAAAAATAGAGCAGGAGGAAGAGTTCTTCTGCTGAGAAAAAAATGACCCAGATAAATTTCTTTGGTTTTATTCAAATAAAAAATATATTTAATTTCTTGACTGACGTTGTCCTTGGTCATCAGTCCCTTTCAAAAGTTAGAAAGAGAAAATCAGAGCCTTGAACTTGTAACCAATGCTAGTAAATACCGTGGGCTTATTACAGGGAAGGGATAGAGACCAAATTCTTGGCCAAGAGAACCTCATGTAACCTCACTTCTATCTTCTGTGACTTTTGACCACAAATCTTTCCTTAATTGCCACTTTGAATCTGTGGATAAGGGAGGGTTAAAGGGCCAAAGTTAATGTATAAAAGCTGTATGATTTATCATGGGATAGATTATTTTAGTTCTCTGTAAACATTTCACAGAATGATTTGTAATTCTAATTTTCACGAAACATTTATAAAGACTAAAATTAGAAACATTTAAATAGAGAAATATTTTTAGATTCTAAGTACCTGATCTTCATAATCAGATCCTGTATCAGTGATCTCTCCAGTGTCCAACATCATCGAAGGATCAAGGTCACTTGAACCTAAGATTAGGAAAACAAAGATTACCTGATGGAGGCCATCCGTGTACATTTCTAAGGCAAACAAATGCCCATCAGGTTTCCATATTGTCCTATTTACAAATATTTCCAGACTCTTCCCATCTGCCAGGCACTGTTTGGCCTGCAGATGGAAAATGCAGATGTAACAGAGCAGGACCCTATGGGGCCTTCCCAGGACAGACCCCCTCCCCCATATCCTCTGCTTTAGCTCCTCTCTGAAGTACCTAGATAATAGTATCTGATGCACATTTCCTGAGTTGTTTTACAGATGCTAAAACCACCACCAAATGGAAGGTATTAACTACATGATGATCATGAACACCTAGCTCCCAGATCTACTAGTGCCTAAGGATTGATCATGTTAACCCCTGTGACACCGCCCAGTTACCTCACCATCAACCAATCAGAGAATTGTGCACGAGCTGATCACATACCCTGGGACACCTCTCCCTCACCTGGCTTTTAAAAATACTTTGTTGAAACCCACGGAGAATTTGGGCTTTTTGAGCACTAGCTGTTCTGAACTCACTGTTGGTCACCCTGCAATAAACGCTGCACTTTCCTTCACCACAACCTGGTGTCAGTAGACTGGTTTTACTGCATGTGGGGGAGTAGACCCAAGTACGGTTTGGTAACACAGATACCTAGACGCTGTCTAGAAGACAATGATCTTGTGAAAGAGATAAATTTATCAACAGCAAGGTTCAGAAACCAAAAAGAAAGACTAATTCTGATTAGTAGTGGAGGAGATCACGGGGGTGGGATTCTTCACAAGGAAATAGTTTGTGAGCCTAAACTGTGAGGGCGAATAAGCGTGGTCCAGGAGGAGAAGTGGTTTAAGGGTGTGCAATGGTGGCTGAGGAAGAAGGAACACCAGGAGCAAAGTACAGAGTGAGAGTAGAGCAAGGGGTTTCCAGGAAAAGAAGGGCTGAGTTTGCGCACTCTAGGAGAACCTGAGAAGTTTTTCCTCTAGTCTTTGGGTCACCTTAGTCCCTGAAGGTGAGAAAAATCAGGTTAACTTAATGTATTAATATAGAGCTTTTTCCCCCTAGGTACTACAGGTTACACTGAATTACCTTCCCATTAATCCCCAAGGCTCACACTTAAACCAGTAATTTTCTTAATGGGACTCCTGAAGCACAACTGATTCATCGTCCTCATCTAATGACTCTTTCTTGCTGGGAAATATATATTACCTAACTAGCCAGAAAGACAGAATTCAGTGCTGTCCATAAAAATCCAGGCACCCTGTGAAGAAACCAACCACTCCATGCTTCATTGTAAACTTGCCCTTGCCAAATAACTCTTGTTCAGAATATGCAATGAGTAATGTTTAATGAAGAAGATGAATTGTCAAAAAAATGTCAAGCATCTCACACACTTCTCAGATATGGACCTCTCCCAGAGATGCTGCTTCCATACTTTCTTCCAGAAAAAGAATCAAGGTGTGTCCCCACACAGTCTTTCCTCATTTCTTCTCTTCTCATCATTACCCCTGCTGTTCACCAAATTGACTAAGTACTAACCCATTATCAAATCGACTAAGTACTAAGCAGTAACACCATTGTTTATTGTGTTTGTAATTTAAAAAAAAATTTTTTTTAAGTACAGTAAAGGCTTTCAAAATGGAGATACTTGACCCATCAAACCATTTTGGAAAAGTAACTAACTGTAGAGCTACCATGTATAGTTGCATAAATGTGTACTGCACAATTCTTGGTGATGCCCTTGGCAACACCAGTGTTAATGAGGTGCTTGTAGAATGGAGTTGAGACGACCATTAATAAAGTGAGACTAGGGCTTCCCTGGTGGCGCAGTGGTTGAGAGTCCGCCTGCCAATGCAGGGGACGAGGGTTCGTGACCCGGTCCGGGAAGATCCCACATGCCGCGGAGCGGCTGGGCCCGTGCGCCATGGCCGCTGAGCCTGCGCGTCCGGAGCCTGTGCTCCGCAACGGGAGAGGCCACAGCAGTGAAACATTAATTTTATATATAATTTTTTAAGTAGAAGGATTATATACTTGTAATTTTTCTGTCTCTGTGCTTTAAGTATTTTTCAGATAAATACTTTTATTTATAAGGTGTACCTTATAAATAAAAGGTGTACCTTAGGGCCAAACTACCTGATGTCTCAGAACCAGTTGGAAGACCATTTTGCACTTACGTGTTGGGAGACAGTAAAGATGTCAGAAGTAAAACGTACATTTTTCCATTTTAAGATCATGGACATTTTAGAATTTAATATTTCATAGAATCCTACCCTGTCACTTTAGAAAAGAGGAAAATGAGCTGTGGAGAAGTTATATAGCTTGGCCAAGGTCATGCAGAAAGTGACTGAGATCAAAGACAGAAGTCACTGCTCCCATTTCTAACATAGCCTGCTGACTCCAAGTTGTAAGCAGGCAAAATCCAAATGGCTTTATAAACATGATCTTTCATTACAGTGCTCTACAGGGGAGGACCCTGGAGGAGTGTGCTATCTCTTCTACATTCGGAGAAAATAGGAACAGTGAATGGCTGATGATGAAGGGGGTCACTGGGTGGCTGCGGAAAGGGAAGAATAGAAAGTGGAATAAAGAGGTGTCACTCCAGCCTGTGACAGTCAAGGTGGCTGCTATTGACAGCACCATTAAAGGCAATGCCAATTTTAACCAGCTTTCGTTACTTCCACAATATGGATATTATTCACCACTGACTAGTGGTGATAGATACTCAAATGATACCCTCCCCATAGAATTTAGAGTGATTCATGTGCAGTGAGCAACGTGATTTGAACACAAAGGCTCATTAAACATACAGCTGTTTCAGTTCCTGTGTCCTACTTATTTAATTAGAAACTGTTCTTTTGGTCGTTTTAATAAAGTACAACGTGAAGGACTCTTAGACAACCCAGTTAACAGAGATATTACACATTAATATTTGAAAATGGAACAAGATTATTAGAAAACTATCTTCAGCGATGGTAGAATGAAGAGGTCTTTGTTTAAAATGCAACTTCTGCTTATAAGGAAGAAGAGATTGGCTTTCCTAATAAAATGTTTTTAACATAAACTTTACTGTATCATCAAGAGGTGGAATTTCTTGACGTGCTGTTGCTCTTGGCAACAGTACTAATAGATCATAGACAGCATAGACAACAGATGTCATTATCAGCTCTGATAATGATTGAATAGCTTTCATTTTCTTTTAGTACTGGTTGCTTGGTTTGCTGAAAATGGGACCTTTAATAATAGTCTAAGGCTTGACATACAAAATAGGGAGGTAAATATAACCATATGTACACATTTTTGCCATCTTTCATTGGATAATTTAACACATAAAACAACTGCAATGATCTTGTTACTCAAAGGAGACAGCAACATTAGGACCTTTTGCAAAAGTGATAGTATGGCTTTCATTTCCCCCTATTTTGAATTTCTTGATTTCTTTTCAGATTTAAAAGTATCCTTCCCATAGATAACAGAGAAAGGTATGAGCTGAAATAGAACCCCACAGGGGGCATTCAGTGTAACTAGTTTTAGACGTTGAATGGTCTTCAGAAATATTTTCAGGTTGTCTCCTTAAATTTAAGTGGGAAGATGACAAATTGGCTTCAGAGGTACAGGAAGGCTAACCATACTGCCTTCTGGGACACTGGTAAAGACTTTTTTCCTCCTAGTGGATCTTCGATCTGAAGTTTTAGGAAGGCCCTCCTCCCACTTGGAGTACCAGATAGAGGGAGACTCCTGCAAGGCGGGGTTTCCTGTATGGTGAAGGGCGTCTGCAGATAAAGCTCCTCTCACACTTCTCCTGCCCCGTCTGAGGAAAGCAGTCTCTCCCTTCTCCTGTCTCTTCTGCTAAACCGTCAGCAGCTTTAGGTGGGGTTGTATTTCTTCTCTGAATCTAAGAGCAAAACTTAGAAATTCTATGCATTCGATACATATATGCTGAATGACTGAAAAATGGATAAAAGGACAGTTACGTTTTACTTTTGTGGATCTCAATCTTTTGTTTTTTTTTTTAGCATCTTTATTGGAGTATAATTGCTTCACAGTGGTGTGGATCTCAATCTTAATCATTCGCTCCATTCGCTCTTCGAACATTAAATCCCTCCTAAGCACCTTAGGCATTAGGCACGGAGAATCCAGCTCTAATTCCAACAGGCTTGGAGGTGTTAGTAGCAGTTTGTGTTAGAATTCCTTTGAAGAACGGCATTGTATTTCTTTGGAAAAAAATATCCTGGCAGGGGCTCCCCTGGTGGCGCAGTGGTTGAGAGTCCGCCTGCCGATGCAGGGGACACGGGTTCGCGCCCCGGTCTGGGAGGATGCCACGTGCCGCGGAG
>NC_041217.1:116842829-116861944 GCF_002837175.3 Physeter macrocephalus
ATATATATATATATATATATATATCCTGGCAGTACTTGGGACTAGAAGGAAGCTCCTCGAGGGAACTGGGTGTTAGGGGACTGTTCTGGGTGAGAAGAGAAGGGGGGATTTTTTTTTTTTTTTTTAGTTACTCCATGACAGCGGTGGGGGAAGGGAGGAAGAGAGGGAGAAGAGGGTAGAAGTCAACCTAGGAAAACGGGGAAAGGCTGTGCTGCATAAGATGTGGTCTCTCCCTGCGACCCCTCAAATCCTCAGCAAAGATACTAACCTATACTTAACCTTTTTAATGGGACAGCCGCATGCTTTATACACATAAGCCATTTACTCTTCACAACTGTCCTATGAGGTAGCGCTAATATTCTTTTCTTATAGATGGGGACACTGAGGCCCAGAGACACTGAGTGATGTAGGCAGATGACTGCTAGAAGTATTACTGGAGGGCTCCATGGAGGAGGAAACACCACAGACAGGGTGCAGAGGTTCAGGGGCTGGCATTCTCTGGCCTGGAGGCAAGCAAATGCACACTCTGCTCTGAAGCCAAAGGAAATTTGGTGTGGCTGTGAGGTGACAGGCCCAGGTGAGTAGCCCAGCGGAGGTGGCCAGCTAGAAGAGAAAGGGCTAATGTGGCATCTCGCATGACATTCATACCGGGTTTCAAACCAACGCTCACATATACTCTCTGTCTTCATGAAGTCTTGCACTCTTGTAAAGGAAATAGATTTTTAACAAACAATCCTATACCTAATTATATAATCACAGTTGCGATGAATGCCCTGAAGGTAAAGGGCAGAGCACTACACAGGGATGTAGTCTGGGATGGGGTCTGAGAACGTTTCCTTGAGGAAATCACGCTGCCGGGCCAGGTGAAGGACGGGATGAAGAAGTGAGAGAGTAGAGCGATGCAAATGGAGATAGGTGGTTCCAAGTACTTTGTGCAAATGGCCAGAGGCGGGAAGGTACCTGAGGCATTCAGGAGCTGGAGGAAGCTGGTGTGAGGGAGGGGAGAGGTGACGCTCTGACAGGGACAGGACCACTGCAGGAAAGCTAAGGATATTTTTGTCACGGTAAGAACCCTGGTGCTCAGCCTGCAGGAAAGTCATGGAAGGTTTTGCTTTGTTTTGGTTTTTGTCAGGTGATCAGAGCTGCATTCTGGGAGGATCCCTATGGCAGCAACAGGATTCCTAACAGACGGCCGGGCCGGGCCAGGAATGACAAAGGCTTCGATGAGTTCGCTAGGGATAGTGAAGGAGGCCTGGACTCCCAAGGTGTCTCTGAGGAACGACGATCCATGATCGGTGTGAGGTGTGAGGGCAGGGACACTTTTGCCTGGCTCTCTTAAAAGAGAAAAACGGCGTGATCCCCCTTGCATGCGGAACCTAAAAATGTCAAATACATAGAGGCAGAGAGTAGAATGGTGGTTGCCACAGACACCCAGGTGGGGGAAATGGGGAGATTTTGACCAAAGGGTACAAAGTTGCAGTTACGTAGGAAGAATATGCCTAGAGATCCGATGCACAGCAAGGTGACGACACTTCATAATGTGTATTGAATACTGGAAAATTGCTAAGAGAATATGTTTCAGATGCTCATTCATCAAACACAGAAGAATGGTAACTATATGAAGTATGTTAATTAGCTGGACTGTAGTAATCATTTCACAAATCAAATCATCGTGTAGTACATCTTAAAAATATACGATTTTTATGTAAAAAATTTAAAGGAATTGAAAGCTATTCACGTGGAGGTGATATGGGAGCAGTGGGGCAGCTGAGATTCTGCAGAGAGAGGATTCAGGAGAAGGGAAGAGCCAAGGGAGAAAACCTGGCGGCTCCCGAGTCACAGAGCAGAGGCCACGGACATGGCTTGTTTAATTGACTGAGTCACCAACATTTACAAGCCGGGAGATTTCACCTGCTGGTGCAGGTTTCTGTTTTCTCTGGAAAGAGAGAAGGATACAGCAACACTGGCCCATTCCTTAATGGCACAGTAACCTGGGGCTGTGAAGTGGCTGCCTCTGGAAGGGGAGGTATGGCTTATTTCTGGTTTCCCACAAGCCCTCCAGGGTTCCCTTCGCTCACCAGGGCTGTTACAGATAGAACAGGTTTACTTTAAGGCTGGAGCAGAACCCAGTTTTCAGGGGTCTTGGAAGTGGAAGGGAGCTAGGGGGAGTTGAGGCTGTGAGCACAGACCCCTCTGTTCATAAGCTCGGAGTTGTAGAGAGGAAGGAGTGGTCTCCTGGAAACCTCTGCTATGGGCCAGGCACCGTGCACTCTACCAAGGGGACATGAAGAGGACAAAGACACAGTTTACTGAATTGCACACAAGCCAGCCCAGCTACATCACTATAGGACGAGGCTACTTTGGAGAAATGCTACTTGAGAGCCATAAAGTGCTGGGAGTTCTAAAGGAGGGGCGGCTTAAATCTTCTCCTCTGCTCCACTGTTTGGAAACTGAGGGTATCTAGCCGATAGATATTTGTTGTTAGAGGTCTAAATGAATGTTCTAAATGAATCATTAAAATAAAAGCACAGGTGTCACGGCAGTTTTCAGAGCAGTGGTACTTCTGTTTACATGATCTTACATGCTTCTCAACACTCCTTCTTGTCCTGCAATAGGCCATCTTTCTGTAAATATCACTGGAAAATGAGGCAGGTGAGTTTACGTCAGCTGTCTGTGCTCTGCGGGTCTGTCCAGAAAGACTACTGCCTTTTAAAAAACTCTGTCTTTCTTCGAACCTACTCGCAGTGAGCTTCAAATGCAGCTTCAAACTTTTAGGTGTTCAGCCTTTTTCTTTACAGGCCTGGAACTTTTGGTCTTTATTCACTGAGGCCATAACTGAGAAGAAAGGTGAGGACTGAGAAAGATTTGAGAGTCATCCACGTAGAATTGATGGTTGAAACCAGGACAGACAAGGAGCTGACCCAGAGAAAGAGTAAAAGAGAGTGAGAGAAGGGTCAAGGACAGAAATGTGAGTACCGCCTACTTAAAGGGGTATGATTACCCTGCACGATTGTCCAACGTCAAACTTCTAGACATAGGAAGAGAAGGGGCAGGGCCACAACAGGGGCTGTGGGTCAGGATGGGAGCAGCTATCACACCAAAGAGGAGGCTTTCCCCAGGTGGCACAGGAGAGACATGTATGAGTCAGGGAGTTCTGGAGAAACTGTAACTTTTATTGTTGCACAAATTGTGGGTTAGACCAGTTTTTTAAAATTATAGTAACAGAGGTCCTTTGCTACATTGTGACTGCCTGCTAATCTGCACTTTCAATGACTGGAAGAAAGGCAGTAACTGTTAAGAGCCAGATGTATGGATCTTTTCCATGTCGTTTTGTGCCTTTATTTTTTTTAATTTTTTTTATTTATTTTTTTTTTGTGGTATACGGGCCTCCCTCTGTTGTGGCCTCTCCCGTTGCGGAGCCCAGGCTCCGGACGCGCAGGCTCAGCGGCCATGGCTCACGGGCCCAGCCGCTCCGTGGCATGTGGGATCCTCCCAGACCGGGTCGCGAACCCGGTTCCCCTGCATTGGCAGGCGGACGCGCAACCACTGCGCCACCAGGGAAGCCCTGTGCCTTTATTTTTAAACCAGAAGGTGTAAAGACCTGAGGACAACATCATCCTTAGGACCTTACGGCAGTTTGTTGAGCTCCAACATTACTACAAAGCCCTAGACGCTTGGCAGGGGATCAGGGTATACTGCAGCCCAAAGGACACAGTGACTTACCTGCTGCAGCCTCTTTGTTTGGAAATAACTTGCTGTCAACTGCCATGCTGATGTCATAGAACACCTCATCCTCGTCTCGGTCGGCATCAAACTGGGAGAAATCAGGACAGACAAGTTGGGAACGTGAGGATACATAAATTAATTCATTCCAAAATCTAATGAACATGCATCACACAACTGTATCTCTAATGAAACAGGACAACAGGAACTGAGTCTTTAATCAGATATTTAGAGGGTTTTTCAAGCCCGGACCTCATATCAAACAGAGAGGGGTGTTAGGGAGTAAGTGCACAGTCACTCACGGTTAAGAAAATTGTGTAGAATTTTCTTAATTTCTAAAACAAGCTTTGGAAAAACCCATAACTTGTGCTTTTCTGGCTCTTAGTTTTGTTTTGAAATCCTCCCCGCCGCCGCCTCCTTCATGAAAAAATATTTCTAAACAACATGGGGATAGATTTTCTAATTTATTGTTAAAAAAAGAAAAAAGAGACCCCTCAAACCAAATTGTAGCTACTATACAAATATTATAGATGCTATTCTATAGGTATAGTCTACAGACACTATAGGTTTAGATGTAACAAAAATTATGGATTCAAATATTTTACCATTCTCTAAAATTTACAAAATTTTAAATATTAAAAATGTGGTTACATTTATAAATCCTCTATTTCTCAAGTTGTTCAGTGGTTTTTAAATATTTATTTATTTGGCTGTGCTGGGTCCTAGTTGCAGCACGTGGGATCTTCACTGCTGCGTGCGGGGTCTTTAGTTGTGGCATGTGAACTCTTAGTTGCAGCATGTGAGATCTAGTTCCCTGACCAGGGATTGAACCAGGGCCCCCTGCACTGGGAGTGTGGAGTCTTAGCCACTGGACCACCAGGGAAGTCCCTCAGTGGTTTTTAGAAATACACTTTTGTCTCTTTGGTTTTTTTAAATAGGCTTACTGAGTTATAACTGATATACAATAAACTGCATGTATTTAAAGTGTACAAAATGATAAGCTTTGACATCTGTATACACCTGTGAAACCATGATAAAAATCAAAATAGTGAACATCTCCGTCACCTCCCCCCAAAGTTTCCTCGTGCCCCTTGGGAATCCCTTCCTCCTGCCCCCCCTGTCAGGTAATCATTGGTATGTTTTCTGTGACTAGAGATTACTTTGCATCTTCTAGAATTTCATGTAAAAGGAATTGTACAACATGAAATATTTTTGTCTGGATTCTTTCACTCTGCACAATTATTTTGAGATTTATCAAGTTTATTCCTTTTCATTGCTGAGTAGTATTCCATTGTATGGATATACTACTAATTCCATCCTGGGTATCCTTCATATTGGACATTGTAGTTTTTATCCATAGATGTTTGATTTGAGTCTTTAAAAATATCTATGTTTCTATTTAAGGTTTTAAACACATTAAATACAATTATAATAACTTCTAATATCCTTGTCTACTAATTCCTACAACTGAGTTGGTTTTGATTGATTTCCCCCATTATTATGGGGCATATTTTCCTGTTTCTTTGCATGCCTGTTAATTTTTTATTGGATGCCGGGCATTGACAATTTGACCACGTTGGATGGTAGGTGTTTTTGTATTTCTATATTCTTGAGCTTTATTGTGGAATGCAGTTTAGTTACTTGGAAACAACTTGATCCTTTCAGGTCTTGTGTTTAAGATTTGTTGGACTGGACCAGAGCAGTGTTTAGTTTAGGGTTAATCATTCCTCCCTGTTGAGGCAAGACACTTTGAAGTACTCTACCCATTTCCTTGTGAATTAAGGGACTTTCCAGTCTGGCTGTAGAAACAGGCACTCTTCTCAGGCTGGTGTGAGCCCCAGCTACTGATCCTGCTGATCCTTTTGGGTGGTTTTTCCCTCAACTTTGGGCAGTTTGCTCATATGCATGCCCTGATTAGTACTCTGCTGGATGCTGGAGGGGAACCCTCTGCAGATCTCCAGAGTTCTCTCTCTGTGCATCTCTGGTACTCTGTCCTCTGCAATCCAGCCACCTTGGGTCTCTTGCACTCTCAGCTCCATTTCCTCAACTCTTGGAGTCTACCCATCTCCACAAGGCTTCGTTCTCCCTGCACTGTAGCTGGAAAGTCTCCAGTAATAAGCTGGGGGCAATCGCAGGGCCCACCACATTTACTTCCTTTCTCTCAGGGAATCACCTCATTGTCTGACGTCCAGGGTCTTAAAATTGGTTTTTTTTTTTTAATATATATTTTCTGTTAATTTATTTCTGTTTGTTTCATGGGAGGGAAAATACAGTCTCTTTTATTCCGTCTTGGTTTTTAATGTTAATTATTATCTTGAAGATATTTGAAAAGATTTAAGTGATTTATTCCTTTATATTTTCCTACTGAAGTGCTTCATTATTTTTAGTGAGAGGAATTTAGAAGCCTAAATTAGGAAGTTATTACCTAATCTCCCCTTACACAGTTAAAGCTCATCGTATGGTGCTTTAAAGTACTTTCACTATGCCACATCAGCCCACGGGAAAGGTGAGGCACATCGTCTTGTTTCCATCTTACAGGTGAGGAAATACCTACTCAGATATTATGGCTTTCTCAAGTCAAACAGCTAACAAGCAGGAGAGGTAGGAATTGCACTTAGGATGACTGACACTTTCCATCCTATCAGGCTACATGTGACCATCATAGTCAGACAAATATAGCCCTGCTTCTCAAATGAGTGTTAACACAGCCCTTTTGTCTAAACGCAAGGGCGAGAAAAGCAGATGGTGGTTAGGGCAGATACGAGGGGACCACCAAGGCAAGATTAGTGCCACCTTAATGCACTGCTTCCCACACCCATAGACCATGGCTGGTTTTTTTCCTTTCAAAATGTCTGTCAGCTATCATCAGTAAGGGGTAAGTTCTACTAAGAGGGGGTTTCTTTTTATTTTTTTCTTGGGCTTTTGAAAGATGGGTGGCAGCATATCATTTTATAAATAAAAAAGCATAAGCTTGTGTTTTAGCCATAGTTCCCCAGAAAACAGAACCTAAGGCAAAACTTATAGGTTAACACTTTATTGGGGGTGCGCGTATGCATGTAACCCCAGGGCAGTAAGTTGGAAAGAAAAAGGGAAGTGAGACAAAGAAGGAAGCAAAACAAATGTAAGGTGGCATGTTACTGATCTGGGCCCCAGCTTCACAAAGTCACAGCTGGTCTCCAGAAAGGCTAAATGGAACCAGTACATCTCAGAACAGTCTGGGGAGGGAGGTAGGGAGAGGCATTTATATGCTGTCCTTTCAGTTTCCTGCTTCCACTGGTCCAAGTTTTCCTTATGAAGTTAAGTCCCCCCACCTCTTGGTTGTGCTTCCTAGACCCCGGGGCAGCCCCTGGGAAGCCAGATCCCATGCCCCAGGGAGTGGCAAAGCATCTGGATCTAGACGTGCTGGAAGGTGCCCAACCCCCTGCAGGTCTGGTCTGGTTGGGCCTGGGAGCCATCTCTGCACAGGCTCCCACCAGGCTGGGGACGATGAAGCCCAGCCTTCATCCTTAAGAGGCTGGCTGGGTCCGTCAGCCACACTGGAAGGCAGGGCATCGGTGGACAGCTCTCCATTCAACAAGTGACCGAGGCCCAGGGCACATGGGCCAAGTGAGTCAGGGGAAGCTTGTAAACTGGCTTAGGCAGCTTAAAACTCAACCAGAGCTTGATTTGAATTTCTGCTTTCCCTGTAGCAGCAGTCTGATCTTGAACAACTTATTTCCCTGTTCTTAGCATATATACAATGTGATTATTGTGAGGACTAAAGAGATGGTGTATTTAATACCCCAATACAGAGCCTGGCATAACTGCAGTCCTTCTTTTTCCTCCTTAAGGCTGAGGGAGTATGTTCTATAGACCTTTGATTGCTTCCGTACTTTGAACAAGGCGTGTGTATGCTACACACACACACACACACACACACACACACACGCATACACTTTTTTTTTAAACTTGGGGATTGTGTAATAAGGAATACAACTGACTTTGAGATTTTCTAGGAGATATTCTATCCTCCAATTGATTTGAACAAGGATATGTTTAGCTCTGGCAGAATAAAGTACTTAATTGTCCAATCCAAAAGGCAAAATGCAAAAAGTAAAACATCATTCATGAAAGCATTCAACAATTATTTGCTGAGTATCTACTATGTCCTAGGTAGATTCTTCAACTGACCACTCTTAAGTGATTGGACTACGAACAAGGAGCCCCAAGGAAGGAAGATGACACCCACACAGCCAACTCAAATCTGGGATTATACAGATGTTGCTGAAACCCACTGACTCTTGCATCAGGACCACAGAAGTTAACCTAGACTTCCTTATTTTCTGTAACATCCCACTTTGACAGCTCCAGGACTAGCATGGGACTCTTGTCTCTAGTCGTTTGGCAAATTATGTGGCATACGGACCTTGGAGAGCATTCTGATTGAGTACTCTCAGGACAACTGCCACTTAATGGACAAAGATGTTTACAAAATGGTAACACTCAGTGATGGAGAGCTTGTGTGTATGGTGAGTAGAGAAGTGGCTTTTCAATCATCAGACTTTTTACTTACTATCTGTTTTTGCACAAACCGTACACATCCGTGGTTCTCAACCAGGAATAATTTTGTCCACCCCTCCCACCCCTGCCCTAATATTTGGCAATGCTGGTAGATATTTTTGGTTGTCACAACTGGAAGGGGGGAGGCTACTGTCTAGGGGCGCTGCTAACTATCTTACAGTACACAGGACAGCCCTCTCACAATGGAGAATTATCCAGTCTAAAATGTCAATAGTGCTGAAATTGAGAAACCCTCATCTACACCAAAGCATTCTCAGTTTTTGGGTTTCTAAATAGTGTTTAGAAACTCAAGTAGAAATGATCTCCTTCCTTTCCTTTCTCCCTCCATCCCTCCCTCCCTCCCTCCCTCCCTTCCTCCCTCCCTCCCTCCCTTCCTTCCTTCCTTCCTTCCTTCCTTCTCTCTCCTTCTCTCTCTCTCTCTGATTTTGACCTGCAAGAACCCGTGCTGTAAACTTCAAAATACAGAGGATAGTAGAAGTGATAATACTGCAGGGGTAGCATAGGTATAGGGTGACGAAGGTTCTAGAAATAACAGTTTCTATAGATCTCGTGGGTCAGAAACGAGCTTTGGGGGCAGATGTAACTGTATGCCACTAGGCCAGATGATGTCCGAGGTTGTTCCCAGCTCTGAAATTCTGTGATTAGGTGGGCCCTTTATCTTTTTGGTGATCGTTATTTAATATCTAGCAATCTTAGCAAACCTCTTTTCTTATTCTGAGGGAAAGACCTCGCAGAGGACACAGTCTGTATGATTTGTTTTATGTCATATAATGTAAGAGGGCTGGGGAGGTCAACTGGAAATTTCAAAATGAGATGCTTACCAAATTCCCCAGTTCACTCACAACATGTTTTAAGTTGAATAACAAATGTTGTAACAGCTTTCAAAATCATACAAAATATATCTAGATTAGGAAAGGAAATTATAGTAGATTGAGCAGAATTAGGCACCATCTGAGGAGAAAGCAACAATGACAGTTTGCAATTTTAATGGCAGAAATGAGTTCTCGTTTGTTTTCTTTTGGCTCTGATTTTCAGACTGCAAGAGGCTGCCCAGATCTTCTCCACAGAGACAAGGCATTCTGTATTCTTAGCTCTGCTAGCTGAGAATGTTAGGTGTATAAAATATCCTAAAAGGACTCGAAAGGGAGGATAACAGTTCAGTCTTTCTAGATTCCACTTTCATTAAACTTAGCTCTGTCTCCTATATTTTCTCTGCATCAACATTTGAAAAGGAAATAAATTGGCTCTGTTATTAGTATTGTCTCAGTTTTATATATCCCATAAGTATCATTCTCTGAGCATCATACCAGCTTCTTCAACATTTTACTTCTCCCCGGTGTCCTGCAAGGGATTTCAACTAAGTATGCTTTCTACCAAATGGTTTTCATCATTTGGTACTGGAGATCCTTCAACATGCAAAACACTGGCCCTTCAAATCTTTTCTTTTATATGTCTTGAGACTTCCTTCTAAAGAATTGATTGGTTGGTGTCCTCTTTACAGTACTTTGTTTTCCTCCAACAAAAATTGGAGTTTGCACTAAAATAGTGATCATTAAAAAACTTGTGGTCCCGGGAGTGAAATCTGTAGTTATGAGAGATGGAGTAATCACAGTTTATATTATTCTGCAGAACTGTGTTTCTAAAGCTTCATAATTAAAAACAAAATTTGAAGAGAAGCATCGAAGTAGATTTGGTTGGGGGTGGGGTGGGTAGGGACCGCATTCTGTCTGGGAAAGCCAAATCATGTAGGTGGTGGAACCAGGATCCGAATCCACATCTGTCTACGTCGAACTGCCAAGGCTGTCAGGATCAGCTCTCAGCTCCATGGGGCAGCCATAGATCTTAGCTGGGCTCTTGCAGAACAAACCAGAGTGAGAGCCCTAAAGGAGTACTCAGGACAGACTGAAGCCAAGCCAAGCCAGGTCCAGATGCAATATACTCAAATATTCTTGATCTTGTTTTCCATTTTGAGGCCATAGTAGGTGATTTTATTTCTCTGTATAATATGTGTATCCTGCCAGATGCATGTGTCTGTTGGCAGAAGAACCTCTCTGCAGGCTGGCCAGGAACATCGGAAGGAGCAAGGACAGGCAAAGCTGACCGCAAGAGGCAGAAGATGTCCCAACTCCAAATAAAGCTCTCTCTCGTGGTCTTTAGCTTAAAGTTATCAATTTCACAGGGAAGTTGGCTACTGCTTCTCCATCCTCTTTGTCTACTGTTGACTCTAGTTGTACCTTCCCCAGTAGCCTTCTACAACTTAAACAACCCTGCCCTTTACTTTGTTAAGAGGACTGAAGTCATCTAGCGTGGATTCTGTTTTTCTCCTCTCATTACCACTCAATCCTTCCTCAGTAATCAAAGAAAGAGTAGGCCTACCCTCCTTCTAAGAGCCTCTCTGGGGTTGGAGAGTAGATTTCTGGTCTGGGTCCATTTTCAGTCTAGCACTTCCTATAGAAGCTGCTCTGGGTTTGCCCCAGGGGTTCCCTATCCACCAGCACCTGAGGCGCAGCCTTGGCTCAGATGATCCTCCTCACATCCCAGCCAGGGCTTCAGCCCTGCCCCCGATTGCGGGGCAACATTCCAGACCCCTTTCCCAGAGCTCCTTACTCTGGTTGTCTCATTAGGGGATGGTGGATCCAAAGCCAGACCGCCTGCAATAAGAGGGGAGAGACTAGGTCTCAGGACTTGCAGAAGGTTGCTGGGAAAAGTCAAAGCTTAAAGAATCCAAGTTGGTGGTGGAAACTGGGTCTGGAACAATTTTTGAGCTGAATGGTATGTGGCTACAGTAGCTGATTTTTAATACTTTGCAGGCTGAAGTGGAGCTCTAGAGCAGACATCCTCAGACTGAGCAATGTCCAGATAATGAACTGACATCAAGTGCTCAATATTTTGCTCATGGATCTGTTGACACTATGAGAGGACAATTTTCAGGTTAAGTTGCTCCATGTGTCATCTTAAAAAAAAGCCAAACTCCAGAAACAAGAGAGTAGAATGGTGGTTGCCAGGGCCTAAGGGGTGGAGGAAATGGGGAGATGTCAGACAAAGGGTACACATTTCCATTATAAGATGAATAAATTCTGTGGATCCAATATTCAACATGGTGACTACAGTTAACAATACTGTATCGTATACTAGAAAGTTGCTAAGAGAGTAGATCTTAAGTGTTCTCACCACACACACACACACACACACGCGCGCGCACACACACACACTGTAATCATGTGAGGTGATGGGTGTGTTAACAACCTTATCGTGGGAATCATTTCACAACGTATATGTGTATCAAATCATCTCATTGTATATCTGAAACTTATACAATGTAATATGTCAATTATATCTCAAGCTGGAAAAAAAGTGAAGTAAAATTAAGTTGCCACAGACAGCATATATATAAAAGGCATATATATCCTTTTTGGCCTTGCCTTGAGCCTTGTGGCATCAGTTCCCTGACCGGGGATTGAACCCGGGCTCTTGTCAGTGAAACCACGGAATCCTAACCACTAGGCCAGGGAACTCATTTTTTTTTTTTTTTGGCTGTACTGCGTGGCTTGCAGGATCTTAGTTCCCCGACCAGAGATCGAACCTGTAATTAGTCTAATGGAGGTGTAGCTGAAAAAACCCCCTATTTTAGTACACGTGAACGGATTTAATATATTTTTAAGATGATACTACTAAATGATGCGTTGCTTCTCACTCAGAAGTTAATTAAAGAAATAGATCTGCAGCCCAGAAAATAGGTTGATACAGTGGATTTTGTCAGATAAGAAAAGTTTTAGAATATGTCTTAGGATCAGGATGGATCTACAAGATGCAATTCAACTCAGTAAAGATTTATCGAGCACCTACTTTGTCCCAGGTATGCGCTGGGTACTGAAAATACATGAAAAGAGGATTAAATCATGTTAGGTTTTCTGTAATTATTAAGGCACAAACAAGGATTAAAATACTTTGAAAAGATTTGATAAAGAAAGGTTACAGGAAGAAAATGGAGGAAAATAGGCAAGATATACTCACTGTGGACAAGAATCACATCACGTGGTTCCTATATTTTCTCTACTGCACCTAGCAGGGTGCTGAGCCCAGTGGTTAGACAACAAATACTTGTCAGACTCAATTAACCAGAAAATTCAATTAATTAAAATACCCTTTCCCTTCCTATTTTCTCTTTTTTTCCTCTCCTCCCAGCATTCCAGCAATTTGAGACTTTATAAAACTACAAGGCGGTGGCATAAAGATTTAAACCTCTGCCAAGAAATCGTCCAAACTAAAACTAGTTAAGAGCCTCAGAAGTCAAATTTCAGCCTCCTGTGACATTTGGTACCTTTCATAATTACAGGCTCCGTTCTCTCTAGTGCTCAAAAGTCTCCTCTGTAGAGCCCTAAGTGGTACCCTGGAAGCCTGAAAAAACCACTGGCTGCCAAAGCACCAGATGTGTGACTAGGGACTATTTTAGGCCTCGGGAAGATAGGCTCATTCTTTCTTTTACTAATTTTTTCCTTTCCTTTTTTTTTCCCAGTTGAGATGCTTCATTCTTTTATTTTTAAAAATATCTCACCAGTGGTGTTGACTTTAACAACCCTAGCCAAATGTGGCCAGTTCATAATTATATGGGAGATTTAGTGGAGATCAAGTGGAATCAAAGAGATAGCTCAGAAAACGAAAAACAAAGGGAAATGTATCTTGCAATGTCAACACGGGACCTTAGAATGAAACATGTTGCTTACAAGCAGAAAAAGAGTTAGGATTTTAAATCAAATTCCTTTTGAGTTAATACACACTTTCTATGTTACCAGTACTGAGAGAGTGTCTCTCTATACAAATTTCTTTAGGATGGCATTTAACACTGATGAAAACAGATTTTATTGGAGTAGCCAGCAATTGTTCTGGATAATAAAATAGCTCTTAGAAGAATCATGCTAATGTTTCCCCTCGTTGGAGACATGGACAAGAAGTATTATAAGTATGACTTTGGGGAAATAATTTAATTTAATTCAGTCAAATATGGCAGTGCCTTTGCCCTCATGGAGTTTAGGGTCTATGTTGAGAAACTGATAAGTAAATCGTTAATAACAGTTCCGTGCAAGAAGGGCCTTGATGGGGTGTACATGGGGTGTCCTGGGGGTTGGGACCGTGCAGGTGGGCAGTGTGGGGTTAGGGGAGGGTCAGAGAAGGCTTCCTGGAGAAGCTGATCCATGAGTCAAAGTCTGAACAAGTGAGACTAAGTGAAGTGAAGAAAGGAAAGGAAGGGCATTTCTTTCAGTGACAAGGAATAAAGGTATGAAAGCCACAGTTTCTTGGAAGAAAATGAAGGTGACTTTGCCTTAAAATTTTGGGATTCACCTTCTGAGAAGGGATTGGGTGGTGATGCACCTTCTTGCTTCCTGAAGTTATTTGACGGCTTTCTTGGGGTTTTTGATCTGGTAGCTGCTTCCTCTACCAGAAATCCCTGGGCATGTGCATGTACTAACTGTGTGCTGGGCTGTGTCCACAGGAAGGTGACAGATGAGTTCATGGGCATAACAGTAGTTACCATTTATTAAGCACTTACTATCTGCCCGGCAATAGGCGAAGCACTTTGTAAACATCTCAATAACACCCAGAACAACCCGAGGTGTCACTCTCCCAAGGAAATAGTTAGCTCAGAAAGGTAATACTTATATAAGGTCAAAACTGGTGAAGAACAGGGCTTGGGTATGAACTCAGGTGTGTCTTACTTTTGTCTTACTCTACTACCCGTGTGCTCTTAAGAACTAAGCTACTTAGCTCTGTGAAGAATAAATCCTATGCAGTTAGTTATCCCACATTCATTTCTTTTTCTTTTTTTTTTAATTGGAGTGTAGTTGCTTTACAATGTTGTGTTAGTTTCTGCTGTGCAACGAAGTGAATCTGCTGTATGTATACATATATCCCCTCCCTCTGGGACCTCCCTCCCACCCCACCCCCCATCCTACCATCTAGGTCACCACAGAGCCCTGAGCTGAGCTCCCTGTGTTATACAGCAGGTTCCCACTAGCTATCAATTTTATACATGGTAGTGTGTATATGTCTTTTTCCCCTTTATTTTTAGTTTGAAGGTCATTTCCAATTTCAGAGCCATTTAAACAACCATCCTCATTTTTTCCTTTATGCACTAACCCCAGGTTTAGTACTTTGTGATAATGTGGTTAGTACCAAGTTCCCAAAAAACCAATCTGGTCTTTGTTTCAGAGTAATTAACTTATTAACAAGATGGCTATGGTTTGATGGTAAAAAGTTATTAAAAAAAAGAATGGAGGATTATTTAACAATTTAACAGCCATTGGGCCCTTTGGATAATTCAGCTATTTTGTTCCAAGTTTTAGGAAAAATATAAATGAAGCAAGAAAGAAAAATAAAATTATGAGAATGGAAATCAGATTTATAATAATAGGACTTATATTTCGGTCCATGGACAGAGGAGAGGAATTAATGTGCAAATGGATAAAAAATCCCTATAAATTCTTCTGATGCTGATTTTATGTGGTTTTAGCTGACTCAACTAAAAGGATGGTTACTCGTCACATTCCTCTGCTAAAGTCATTAGACCTTTGACTAGAAGCAACATGTAGAAAAAGAGATTACTTGTCGTTCATAAGCAATATCTATATTTTATTTGTTGAATTTTGAAGTGGGTCATCTAGAAATTCCATTGGCCACATATCACTCAACCAATCTTGCCCTCAGCAAATTCAAATCATGTGTAGCCCTGGGTTGATTCTGTTGGGTAAGTATGGTATTGATAGATCTTTCAGGCAGTAGCTGAGGTGGGTGGCTAGAGAGGAAGAAGATGAGTGAAAAGGGGATACAGATGCAGAATATGCCTCTATCTCATCCCATGGAAGCTTGTCCATGTGTGTCCTGTTTCACCTTCTCCATCGCTTTTGTTTGTTTGTTTGAGGCTAATTTTTGTTTAATTATTCCTCTTTTTCATTTTCAGATACACTTGAAGATACATCTTCCCTCAAAGATGAAATGAGCATAGCCTCTGAAAAGTGATTAGCCTCTGAGCTGTCTCCAGCCAAGTCTGCTTCTCTTTATGATTTATCTCTGCCATCGTGGACATGGTGAGCTTCCTCCTAAAGGGGTTGGGAACTGGTAAGCTTACCTAAGGTATAAAAGGTGCATAGTATTTGCAAAGCAACAGGCTTCTCCAAAATTTTATAGACAGCATTCCACATGGTACACATGGGACGTGCCAGTGGAGACCAAAGCCAATGAGAATCTGTTAAGAGCCTCAGGACAAAAAGCTGAGCCTGAGAAAACCAAAACTAATGTCAGTTTCAAATGCAACCTTCAGGCTCATAGAATAAGGCAGCTTTGATTACACAAAAGCAAAGGCAAATATATCAGCTTTTTCAAAATGATGAAGTGACTTTGTAGGATATTTTGGAAATTTATCACATCCTGCAAGACCTCTTGCAAGCTATTGGAAGGTTCTCATAGATGGTTTTCATTTACTCAAAAAATATTTGAGTACCTAACATGTGCTGTGGGTATGGTATGCAAAGATGTTTTACTCCAGCATCACATAGTAGAATAAAGAAGACTGCGTTTTTGCCTGTTATGAATGTCCTCTCCATTAAAGGTAAGTGAGAAAATGACACTATTGAGTGTGTGGAAACTTTTATTAATTTATTCATTAAAAACACATCTTGTGCACCTACTATATGCCATGCATTGGAGGTTCAGTGCTCGGTAAAATAATACTCTTGCCCTTGAATAATTCATAGTCCAGTGAGGGGACATTCACTTGAACATTAGTATAGAATAAAGACAGTCACAGAGCTATAGAGAAATGTACATGGGAGATCAGAGGAGAAAGGAGGATTAATTGGTTTCAGAGAGGAAAGGGGGATTAAGAAGGATGTGTGGATAGATGGGATTTGAGGATTAGAAAAAGTGTCAGAGGAGATGAGGGCATTTGAGTCCCAAATATTTAGGACCCATAAATACTCTTGTCTGGGTTTGTGGCTGCCCCAGATCTAAGAAAGATATTCTTCTTTATCTGACAACAATTTAGGAATCAGAAAACATGCAGCCAGATCTACACATTTCTTTATCTGGTTAGAGAATTAGGTTTCTCAATAATGTCAGTAATAATTCATTGTTTTGCTTTGACCACAGGTAACCCTCAAGGGAAATGATAAGGTGTAGAGAAAGACTCTTAAGCTAGATGACCTGGATTCAAATCCTAGCCCTACCATTACTAGTTGTGTGACTTTGTGATTCTCTAAGCCTCTTTCCTCATCCATAGAAGGGTGATAGCCATAGTGTCTACATCACATGGTTGTGGACTGCTAAAAGGGTTAAGTAAGAGAATCCATTATTACTGTAGAGCTTGGCACATAGTAAATCTCAAAAAGTGTTACCTATTACTATACTAGGGAGTAGCAAATGGTTGTCTATGTAGAATCACATTTCCTGGAAGCATTTAAAATGGGATAAATTCTTTTAAGTCTAAAATGATTTACATCTCTTTCTGACAACTTCTTAGGTCTCATCATTGCTTCTGCTTTTTAAAAATTTCCCTGGTTGTAAATCAACTATACACCTATAAAAATTTTTAAAAATCAATAAAAATCTCCCTGGCTTACATTTATTTTATAAATATCATTATAACATTGATAAAGGAAATAAAAGCCACAATAGCAACAAATCATCCCAATCTGTGCCTCACTTTCACTTTTCCACAATCTTTTTTGGACCAAACGTTCTGTAAGTGAGTAAATGAATAAATAAATGAATTGTGATCTCAACAGTTCTGTCTCAAAAAGAAGTATAAGGTATCATAAAAATCATGCCCTAAGAACTAGGCTACATTTCTGTGTTTACCCCCAAAGCTGGGAATAACTGTAATATAAAATGATTTCCTGAATTTTAAAATATTTAAAAAGAAGTCCCATCACTATTTCCTGGTAGGAAAGGCAAGAATGGAAGATTGAGGGCAAAGTAATAAATTTGGAATGAGAAACTACAGCAATGACGTTAATACTAGCACCAAAACAGGTTTCCACGGAGTATAAAAAACAGTCCTTTGGCCACTAAAAGGCCATTTCCTTTTGGCATAAAATCATGACCTACTTAGCGGTCTTGTCAGGAAAGTGAGAATCATGATTATGAATGTGCAGATTCAGGTTCTGCGTTTCCCTGGTCGCAATGAACACAGCTGGACCACAGCCGAGGGGGTTAAACAATCCCCTGAGCACCCACTGAAGAGAAGGCAATACGAGTTCTCTATTTAGAATTCAGATACATAATTTTTAAAGATTTGTAAGTAGCCAGATACTTATCTCAATTTAAGATAATATTAGTATTCATTTAAAATGTGTTATTTTAAGTTTTTCTTTAACATGTCAAGTGAATTACAGAGGGATGTGGCTTAAACTTTAAGTCACTTAGCTTATAAACGGCACAGAGCAAACTAGTAATTACCCTGAAGAAGAGCAAAGCCACTCATTAGAACGGCCCCAAATGTGTTTGAGGATTTCCCCCATAAGATTCATGAGAGTTTAAGTCTGGAAACTTGCTCCTTGGAGGAATACGGAAAAATAATTAACATCCATTTTAATCTCATGCCGTCTAATAGTATTCATGGTATATTTTTAACTGCAGCCAGGCCTAAACCTAAACAACCAATTTAGAAAGTATAATTATCAATGTGCTTATTCAGTGGTTAATCTATCACATAGCAGAGACAAAAAGACTGGGAATCTTCTAGATATTTCAACCACTCTGCATGTTCCAAGGATTCTAGAATTTCTTATTTTATTCAAGCACCATCTTGGAGTTGATATGCCTGGCCTTTTAGAAGGAGGGAGGTGCAGCTGGTAGTTCCATCTTTTACAAGGAAAATGAAGCCATTCTGTGACGCTATGAATGACCCAGGGTCAGTGGTTTTCAATATTTGTTATACTCTATTCCACCTTCCTCATTTCTGAGCATTTGGTATAATGAAGAGGTTAAGAGTGTGAGCTCTGATATCACACCAGCTATGTGACTCTGGAAAACACATCATCTCAGTTTCTGCAGGCGTAAAAGGGGGGTAATAACAGTTCCTACCTCACAAAAATAATCCATGCATAGTGTCTGCACATGGCAAATGTTTTATAAATGCTAGTTATTATTATTATCTATTTTTTATTATCTGGTTTTCGGTGTCTTTCCTGTAGCATCTATCCATTTATTTACCCACCCATTAGCTATTAATTGAGCACCTGCTATGGATAGACACTGGGCCACATCAATAGCCTGAGGATGTTTTTATTTGAAGAAGGTCCTGAGAGAGACAAATATATATACCAGGTTGGTAAACCCCTCCCCAGCTGCTGAGAGTATTGGCTGCTAACAGCTCACCCCCAGACCCTTTTCTGGAGGACTTCTCTTGGCTGACAGGTGCTGCCTGGAAGCAGCCCCCTATCCCCTGGGCCATCTCTGTGCAATTCTCTGTACGGAGCTGCTGGTGAGATCGGGCTGAGTCTGGACTGCTCCTGAAATTTTTAATTTGTATCTGCCTTCTTTCCTTGCCTTCTCCTGTTCCCCTCACTCAATGACAGGTGTCTTCTGAGAGCAATCCCTCGACAGACCCTCTCAGAAGCTCTGCTGCTGCAGAATCCAACCCAAGACAAAACATGCCCATGTACTATTCATATACAGATTTTGATAATGCAGCTTTCAAGTAAATATACCAATAATGATTCACCACAAATTTCCAGAACTTCTTTAAAATAAACAGATAAAAATAATCTATTGTTCTTCTAAAGGGATTGAACATGTACTTTTAAAGTATTCTTATTTTTTTTTTTTTTTTTTTTTTT
>NC_041217.1:116862018-116873101 GCF_002837175.3 Physeter macrocephalus
CGAACCCGGTTCCCCTGCATCGGCAGGCGGACGCGCAACCACTGCGCCACCAGGGAAGCCCCTTAAAGTATTCTTATTAAGGCTTCACTCTGCCTTTTAAAAATCTTAGCTTTCTTAGAATTTCCTCACTTTTAAACTAAGAAATCATGCTATAAAATGGATATAAAGTAAATAGAACAAAAATCTTATTTATGAATTTAAAAAAACATTTTGGGGTTTGTTTTTATTTCTTACATTCTTTCAAAACTGGAATAATGGGCTTCTGTTTTGGATGGGTTGGTGATTTTGATCATCTCTCTGGTTCAGTGTTTATTCCCATTGATATTTTTTCTTTTACTCTTTATGAGTGATCTGGGCTTGTCAATCTGTGTAGAAGTTGTTTGTTAGCTTCACAAATTCTGGGCTCTACACGCTCACCTAAGTGTCCAGTGTTACAGTTTTATCAACTTTTTAATGACAGTGGTAATGAGCCACCCAAGACACATACAGCAGTCTGGCAAAATACAAGTTTCACATAGTGAAATGTGCTCTGATCAAAACTTTCACATCTCTGTTTTATAAACTATGACAGATAATGAGGTTATGAATAATTATAGATGAGTGCATGGTCTAGGCATTTCATCCTATTGGAGATCACGTTATATTAAAGAAGTTTTTTGTGAAACTAAGCATAACTGATTGTAACCAGGTATGATATTCAGACAAGAGCAGAATGCACTTCTTAATATTCTGCAAGTGTCCTTTCAAACAGCTAACTATCCTTTATAAGTGGTGATCCTTCCCCAAACCACAGAATCACAGGGTTATATCAGACCTCGAGTGTCCAGCTGAGGCCCAATTCTCACTCGAATTCACAAAGACCCATGTTTGAGGTCTGCCTGCCATATAAATCATCCTCTTTTAAAAAAGAAGTTTAGAGGAACTGTGGTTTCAAAATAATGACAATTGTTAAAATAGTAATAATTTGCAATTATTTTACCTCCCCAATTTCACATTAATCACTTTATCAATTTCTTTAAAAAGGTAAAATTGTATTCATTTCCTCTATCTTCCTCTTTTCTGTAGTCTTCTCCCTTCTCACTGCGTCCTCCAGTCACTTTTCTGTACTTTACTTACATAATTCAGCATTTCTGCTGCACCAGGCAATCTCTGTGCCCCAGATAATGCCACTTTTTCTCCTTTCTTCTTTCGTATCAATGAGGCCCAGAAATTCTTCTTGTGGTAGCCATAGATTCATCCAATTTCTTTCCCAGCATTTGGAACAAGAATTTGCAAATATCTTTCCCACATGTTTCAAAATTGAACATTACCATTCCTTCCCCATCTCTGCCACTCTATTCTCTCAGGAGGATGTGGTCTTGACTTTCACCAATACTGCATTACATCAAAATAATTCTACAGTGTCCCTCTGGACATCAGAAAATCATCCTTAGGCTATCTACCTTAAATACATGGCAGGCCTCCAAATACAGTCCATTGCAACTCAGGCTTTGGTTTAGTCAAAGAAGTCAGTTACTGTAATCAATGCCATAAGCTTTACACATCCTTAATTATGCTATTCGGTTATCACTGAGCCTTCTATTTTCCAGACAGGATTGTTCTCATTCCCCGAGCTAGATCCTTTTCCTTCCAGTCCTCCAGTTCATCTCTACGTTCTGCCACATTCTCTGATATTCTGAATTTGCTTCCTTAATCTGTGGTCTGGGACTCAGCCTGTCTATTGAAATAGCAACTCTTCTGGTCACCCCACCAAAAACATCTTGCTACTTGGCCATTCTCCTTTAGGCCAAGAGGAGAAAGCTCAAGGCTCTGATCAATCTTCTTCTTTTTATTAAAATAGATCTCATCCTGCCCACTCTTTGTTTTCAGTAGTGCATGAGTTCTCTTAAATGTCAGGTGTTATGTAGCTGACAAGATTTAAAAGTATTTCTCCCACATTTCATTCTAAATTATCTCAGTTTCCCATACATGAGGAATGCTTACTGTGAAAAAAGAAAGGTAAGATGCAGAGTATTCTACATGGATTTTGGGTTACTCTGAGACACTAAAGATTTGGCAGCAAAGGCTGTACCTGAATGCTGAGAACAGCTTACAGGGAGAGAGAGAGAGAGAGAGAGGGAACGAACAAGAGAACAAATGATAGGGGTAGTGATCGTTCAGAAGAGAATACACAGTTTCATTTTCTCCCTAAATGTAGCATATAACAGGGACAGGGCATCTCTGATTCACTTTTCCTCCCCTTTAATGACAATCATCTGCTAATCTAGCAGCTTGACTTATGCCATAAAATATAGACATCACCACGGAGATCTTTGAGGCTGGTCGGAAGAAGCAATGAATGCCCAACCCTTGTGATAGTCTGTGGGCAGAGTTATGGAAGATGAAAAACGTCATGGAGTGGAATAAGGGATTCAAACCTTGGGCTTGTTAAGGCCCCATTTATTTATGTATATGACAATGGAACTTTTAAACAATGTGATTGTTAATGTGCCATTAGGTCAGAATGGATGAAGAATCAGTAATGCTTGTTCTTGTTTAAAATGGCAGGATAATCAGAAAATAAGTAGCTTGGAAATCAGTGTTAGAAAAAGTATCCAGGTGGTGGTTTTAGCAGCCAATTTTAACCCAGAAATAATGGTTTATCTTGCTTTAAGCAAACATTTAATGATGGAAAATCTAGTCTTAAGCAAAAGATAAATGAGGGGATTATTATTTACTTTTCAAGTGACTTGATTGTGCCCTAGAAGTGCAACTAGGCAGACACACCAGGTCCTGCTAATTCTCAGCAGAATGTAACTGATTTTGAACAAGATACAAGAGGCTCATTCTGGCTCCATTTTGCTAATAACCTTGAAGTGTGATTTGGGATGTGTCTGGTTACATTTCTTTACCTATAAATGGAGACATTCTGGGTCCAGTAAGTAGTTTCCAACTTGCGAGTCTCCCTGGGGTTTTGGAAAGCAGTGATAAGCATCCATAAGTTACTTTTCTAGGTATTTTGTATTTCAGAATACCTAATGGAGGTTGTACTTTTATTCACAAAAATTCTCAAAGAGCCAGCTAACACCTTGAGTTTATTTGCTTGCCCTTGTTAACTTGGTAAAGTAACAGTAGTTAGCTCATGCTATTCAAGGCTCTGATTGGTTGTAATGACATTCTAGAAATTTCCAGTGACAGGATAAATTAATTTTATTTCTTTAAAATTTATTTTATTGAAGTATAGTTGATTTACAATGTTGTGTAATTTTTACACACACATTCTTTTTCATATTTTTTCCATTAGTTTATCACAGGATATTGAATATAGTTCCCTATGCTATAAAAATAATTTTCAAAGTTCCTTGGAGGTGTAAATATTGTGAATCTCTAAGCTTTTCCATCTGTAATATTCTAATATCTTTTCTTTCCATTGCCATAGCCATTGTTACAGTTAAAATCACTCTCACCCCCAACTGGAATATTGCAATAACTGCTTAATTCTTCGCTGACCTCTGGTCTGATCTCCTGATCGTAGCATCCCACATACCACCACCAGGCTGATCTTGCCTACGTCTTGCTCAGAACTGTTCAGGGACATGTTATTTCCTATGAAATAAAGCCCACACTTGGCATGGCCTCTCCAGATTGCTCCTTCAGAATTATTCCCATTACACCCCCTTTTAAAATACAAATTTTGAGACTTCCCTGGTGGTCCAGTGGTTAAGAATTTGCCTTCCAGTGTAGGGGATGCAGGTTCGATCGCTGGTCAGGGAACTAAGATCCTACATGCTGCGGGACAACTAAGCCTGTGAGCCACAACTATTGAGCCTGCGCACTCTGGTGCCCGTGTGCCACAGCTAGAGAGCCCGCGTGTTGCAACGAAAGACCCCGCATGCCTCAACGAAGATCCTGCGTGCTGCAACTAAGACCCAACGCAACCAAATAAATAAATAAAAATAAATAAATATTTAAAAAATATACAAATCTTACATTACTGCCAAGCTGGTGTACTACTGGTATGGGCTAATTGTGTCCCCCAAATGCAAATATTGGAGCCCTGACCTTCAATACCTTAGATTGTGACTGTTTGGGGAGATAGGGCCTTTAAAGAGGGAAGCAATAAAAATGGGGTTGTTAGGATGGGCTCTAATCCAATATCACTGATGTCCTTATAAGCAAAGGAGGTTTGGACACAGACAACACAGACAGAGGGAAGACCATGTGAGAAAAAAGCAAGAAGGTGGCTATCTTCCACCTAGAGAGAGGTCTCAGAAGAAACCAAACCCACTGACACCCTGATCTTGGACTTCTGGCCTCCAGAACTGTGGGAAAATAAATTTCTGTTGTGGAAGCCACCCGTTCTGTGGTATTTTGTTACAGCGGCCCTAGCAAACTAATACACTATCCGTCTCACCATCACATCTGAGCTGCTTGCCTTTGCTCCCACTTGCCTCCTGTCATGCCCGTGGGAAAGGCCTCAGCACCCCTCCGCTCACTGCCTGCTTCTTCCCCCTGCTCGACTCTCCCTCCCTTCTCCCTGAGCCGAAGGCCACGTCAGACCGTCTCTTCTCTGAAGTCCTGAGGCTTTCCAGTCCATTACTTTTATTTAGTACTGGGATTATGCTGCCTTACAGTGTTGTCATTCTGAATAAACCACAGACTCATGGAAGGAATGGACTGTCTTACAGATGCCATATTCCTGCACAGAGCCTAAAATAATTGATTGGGCTTTACTAAAAGGGCTCAGAGATAACGATAATTGATTGATTTATAAAAATTAATCTACACATATTGCCAGGAACACAGCTATTCTATTAAGCAAGGTTATGACTATTCCAAATCTTTTATTTTTTTTAAATTTATTTATTTTTGGCTGCTTTGGGTCTTCATTGCTGTGCGCGGGCTTTGTTTCTAGTTGCGGCGAGCCGGGGCTACTCTTCGCTGTGGTGCGCGGGTGGCTTCTCTTGTCATGAAGCACGGGCTCTAGGCGTGCGGGCTTCAGTAGCTGTGGCACGCGGGCTTCAGTAGTTGTGGTTCGCGGGCTCTAGAGCGCAGGCTCAGTAGTTGAGGCGCACCGGCTTAGTTGCTCCATGGCAGGTGGGATCTTCCCAGACCAGGGCTCGTACCCGTGTCCCTTGCATTGGCAGGCAGGTTCTTTTTTAATTTTTAAAAATTTAAAAAATTTTTTTATTTTTTAAATTTTATTTATTTTTTATACAGCAGGTTCTTATCAGTTATCCATTTTATACATATTAGTGTATATATGTCAATCCCAATCTCCCAATTGGCAGGCAGGTTCTTAACCACTGCACCACCAGGGAAGTCCCCAAATACTTTTTTAACCTTAAAAATAATTAAATCAAAACAGTACATCCACAGAGTTAAAAAGAAAAATAATATGTTGTTGTAAGGCTTAGTGAAAAAGAGCACTCTACTTTTTCTTGCAGGTAAAACACATTTTTATTTTAGATGTTTCTTCTGGAAGTTAGTGCAATTATGAATAATATAGTTATACTGCTATTTCTTGACTTATCAGTTTTAGGATTTATCTCTTACACCTCTTTGCACCTCTTTATTGTTGTGATCTCTCGATAATATTAGATCACTTTTCCATTAAATAATTAATGCTTTCTTATGCATCTTGCTCCTGTCCTGTGGTGACACTATTTTCTCCTATTGCTCTGAAGATGTAACTAGAATATTATTAATGTTTTCTCTCATTTCCTGCATGTCTCCATTTCTTCCAGATTCATTATTTTCTGTTGTTTATATTGCACCTGCTTTCATGCTGGAAACTCTCCTCAAAATTCTTTTTGGTTGGAGTATTTTTTAAAAAATTTTTATTGGAGTATAGTTGATTTACAATGTTGTGTTACTTTCTGCTGTACAGCAAAGTGAATCAGTTATACATATACATATATCCACTCTTTTAGATTCTTTTCCCATATAGGTCATTACAGAGTATTGAGTATAGTTCCTGTGCTATACAGTAGGTCCTTATTAGTTATCTATTTTATAAATAAATTTATAAAATATAAATATATTTTATAAATATATTTATATTTTATAAATATAAATACCATCCCCTGGTATGGTTGGCATATTCATGAGTGAGGCCATTTTGCCAAGAGACCTCTCAAATGTTAGAATATCCTTCACTGGGGCCCATTAGTTTCTCTCGAGAGGTGTGACTGATCTCTAGCCAGCGGAGAGGGTCTTGACCACTGATGCAGTGCACAGGGCAGGACAAGGGGCCATGGTCTAATGACCTTGTGGTCAGGCTTTCAATCCACTTTCAGCCTATATCTCACCTTGGCTGCTGTACTAGGTGTTATGGGCTGACTTGTGTCCCCCCCAAATTCATATATTGAAGTCCTCATCCTTAGTACCTCAGAATGCGACTGCATTTAGAGATAGGGTCTTTAAAGAAGTAATCACATTAAAATGAGGTCATACAGGTGGGCCCTAATCCAGTATGGCTGGTCCTTATAAGAGGAGATTAGGACACAGATGACACAGAGGGAAGACCATGTGAAAACCCAGGGAGAAGACGGCCATCTGCAAGCCAAAGAGAGAGAGGTCTCAGAAGAAACCAAGCCTGTGGACACTTTGATCTCAGACGTCTAAGGCTCCAGACCTATGAGAAAATAAATTTCTGTTGTTTAAGCTGCCCAGTCTGTGGTACTTTATTATGGCAGCCCTAGCAAACTAATATGCTTGGGTGTTTCATCTTGAGTTTTTCCTGGTTTATTTCTGTGAAGAAGAGCTCTCAGAATTTCTCCTAGGGGGAGGAGCATGGGTAACCATGTTCTGTTCATGGGAATCAGGTGGGAGGAGCCAGCTCTTTTTCAATAAATGTCTGTATTTGGTGCTGAGCTTATCTTTATGTTCTGCCATACCTGGTACATCCAAATCCTGAAGCTCTCCAAGGCCTTGCTTTTTCTTGTTCATAACCTCCTTTTATACAATTTAAACTGTGACTTCCTTCTTTCCTGTTGAGTCAGTCACTTGTATCCCTCCTGCCTTCTGTCTTCCAAAAATTTATTGGACTTTCTTAGTCATGGATGGCCTCTCCTGTTATCATTGCCCTTATACTTTGTACATTAAAAAAATCCTTCCTCATCACTTTACTGGACTCTTGAGATGGAGAGGAAATAAACATGAGTAGGTCAACTAACCATTCTTAATCTGACTCAAATCTTTACTTAAAGTTAAAAATTGGAAATAAAAGCCATTTTCAATTAGTTACTTAAAAGCAGGATTAAATGTAGTAATGGTTAAGTCTTACTTCTGATTAAAAATATTATTTACAATTGGATCTTAAATTTTATGATTTCATTTTATGGCTATATAGATAGTTTACCTAAGGATTTAAAATGGAATAAATAATAGTTATACCATGTAAAAAATAGGGCATAATGCTGAACCAAATTTGATCTCATTTATAAATAATAAAATTAATACAGCATAAATTACAAAACAACAAATATTTAGAGTAGTTTTATTGTAATATGAATTGACTTGTGTATTATAGCATTTTAATAATGTGCATTATTAGTACCAGGAATAAAGAGTATATTCACCAAAATCTGTTAATAGAGTACTATGAAGTGGGGGAGATGCTCAGGACAGGGCAGTTTAGCTCTTCTGTCATGATATTTTGGATATTCTGTTTTCATAAAATTAAACTGAGATTTTACAATGTGTAAGTATGTGCTTCTGTTTTTGTTCCCCTCTATCTGACTCCTAATAATGGATATTTGGACCAAACTTTACCTAGTTAGGCTTCAAATTACTTCTGTTTATTAAGAAGCCACTAGACTTTATTTTCTCTTCTGAATTATGTGGCATTAAATAGGTCATTAAAGGATTCCGAGTTCCATTTCTTGACTGGTTGCCTTTTACAGGAATATGTGAAGTGCCAACATTTTTTGCATAAACAGTTGTTAAGGAAGGGGGGTAAAATGGTGATAGTCATTATGGATTCCTGAATGTGTGTATTATCTCTAACCCTCTCAGAGAATTACTGTTTGATTTCATATTTACATTCTGTACAAGTCCTTGGCAAAACACCGCCCTTGCAAGTTAAAGTTAATTTAAAAAATTGCATTTTTCAAATGTTATAGAAAGATAAATATGGAGCTTTGCGACCTAAAACTGCAAATATTTCTTTGCCTTTATGACCCTTATGAATGTGTTCACATAGTGTTTTCTTGGCATTTTAAAAAACATATATTCAATGTGTTATCACATTTTGCAATCATTTCTACTGTCACACACGGATCAGGTACCGTTCTTGGTGCTCAACATTTATCCACTCGTTCAGCCCACTAACATGTCTATGAAGTAGGCACTATTTTCTCCTCATTTTACACATGAGGAAATTAAGGAACACCGAGTTTAACCTTACTGTTCAACACCTAGTAAGGGACAGACCTGCACCCACGCAATTCATTTCCACTAATCTATACTTCCTCTCACTCCATGACTACTGAATAATCCATAGTCCTGCTGTTCATCAATTTTTTATTATTATTAGTGCCATTATTACATACTTTTAGAAGAATTACTGAATAAAAGGGGCGTGCTCATTTTGATTGATGTTTTTCTACACTTTGAATTGGCTTCCATAGCTATCGTTGGGCATTGGCTATTTCTAGTTTCCCTTAAGAGTCAAACAGACTAGTTGAAAAAAGTTTCCTATTTCTTTTCTTCCTTTTTCTTCTCTTTCCCTTCCCCTTTCCTTTGTTTTCTCTTTTTCTTTTCCTATTTTTCCTTTGTATTCCTTCAGAGGCAGCATGGTGTTGTAGAAAGAACTTGGGTAAACCAAGATCTGAATCTCTCTGACCTCTCTGATTTATTTAACCTTTCTGGATCTCAGTTTCCTCATCTTTAAAACACAGTCAGCAATATCCACCTGGAGTATTTTAGTAAGGATGGGAAATCATATCTATAAAGTGTCTGGTGCAGTGCTTACTCAAGTAAGTTCTCAGTAAGTGTAGTAGCTATAATTATCATTACATAGTCCTAGTAATATTGCTACGTAAAATGATAGGGTCATTTTGAAAGATCTTGTTACATAGTTTCAACTATTTTTCATAATGAGCTGTGAGGTGGCACTGCACATTTTGGTTAATCAATATTTCCTTGATTACCAGCCAAGTGTGAACATTTTTTTCCTAAATGATATTTATTCATATCCATCTGTAAATGCGGACTTGTTATTGTACTTTTAGCTTTCTTTAAATGTGAAGTTTAGATGTGAATATAACTATCACATTCATGTTGGTTTCATTATATCTCTAGTATAACATATTTTAAATATTTTAATAATAAAATTCATTTACTTATTATTTCTTATGTTGGTCCAAAAGTAAAAGCAAATATATTTACTTTCAGACTTGGAGCAATTATACCACTGCACTTTTTTCTGAAAAACCCATATATTTTGCTGTTTTGTTCAACTGGAGCTTACTGTAGCCTAATCAAAATATCAAAATGTAATGTCAAAATATAAATAACTTAATAAAATGATTGAAAAGTGCAAAATATAGATGTATGTTAAATCAAGTATTTTTAAATGGTGATAATGCTCTGTGGAATGAACAGTTGTCAATATAAAGAAAAATCAATGCAACTCAAACTTAACATACATCTATATTTTGCACTTTTCAATCATTTTATTAAGTTATTTATATTTTGACATTACATTTTGATATTTTGATTGGATTTGAATTTTGAGTCTTCTTAAATATTACAATCAGGAGCAAGGTATATGTTGGCTTTCACTCAAATTGTTCTTTATTTCTCCCATTAAGGCTTGGCAATTTTATCTGCTCAGTGTTGGAGAATGCCATATTAGCTTAAGTAGCAGACATTTATTATTTTCATTGATACAGTAAGTGGGAACCCTTTTTTCTTTATTATTTCTCAGTTTTTGGCCAGTCCCTTTACTAAATTTTCTATGCCTTTAATTTTTGTCAATTTGATTACTATGTGTCTCAGCCTGTTTCTTCTTGGGTTTATCCTGCTTGGAACTCTCTGTGCTTCCTGGACTTGGGTGGTGGCTATTTCCTTTCCCATGTTAGGGAAGTTTTCGACTATAATCTCTTCAAATATTTTCTCGAGTCTTTTCTCTCCCTCTTCTCCTTCTGGGACCCCTATAGTGCAAATGTTGGCACGTTTAATGTTGTCGCAGAGGTCTCTTAGGCTGTCTTCATTTCTTTCCATTCTTTTTTCTTTATTCTGTTCCGTGGCTGTGATTTCCACCATTCTGTCTTCCGGGTTACTTATCTGTTCTTCTGCCTCAGTTATTCTGCTATTGATTCCTTCTAGTGTATTTTTCATTTCAATAATTGTATTGTTCATCTCTGTTTGTTTGTTCTTTAATTCTTCTAGGTCTTTGTTAAACATTTCTCGCATCTTCTCGATCTTTGTCTCCATTCTGTTTCCGAGGTGCTGGATCATCTTCACTATCATTATTCTGAATTCTTTTTCTGGAAGGTTGCCTATCTCCACTTCATTTAGTTGTTTTTCTGGGGTTTTATCTTGTTCCTTCATCTGGGATATAATCCTCTGCCTTTTTATTTTGTCTTTCTGTGATTGTGGTTTTCATTCTGCAGGCTGCAGGATTATAGTTCTTCTTGCTTCTGCTGTGTGCCCTCTGGTGGATAAGGCCATCTCAGAGGCTTGTGTAAGCTTCCTGATGGGAGGGACTGGTGGTGGGTAGAGCTGGGTGTTGCCCTGGTGCATAGAGTTCAGTAAAACTTTAATCTGCTTGTCTGCTGATGGGTGCGGCTGGGTTCCCTCCTTGTTGGTTGTTTGGCCTGAGGTGACCCAACACTGGAGCCTACAGGCTCTTTGGTGGGGCTAATGGTGGACTCCAGGAGGGCTCATGACAATGAGTACTTCCCAGAACTGCTGCTGCCAGTGTCCTTGTCCCTATGGTGAGCCACAGCCACCCCCTGCCTCTACAGGACACCCTCCAACACTAGCAGGTAGGTCTGGTTCAGTCTCCTATGGGGTCACTGCTCCTTCCCCTGGGTCCTGATGTGCACACTACTTTGTGTGTGCCCTCCAAGAGTGGAGTCTCTGTTTCTCCCAG
>NC_041217.1:116873111-116885971 GCF_002837175.3 Physeter macrocephalus
AGGTCTGGTTCAGTCTCCTATGGGGTCACTGCTCCTTCCCCTGGGTCCTGATGTGCACACTACTTTGTGTGTGCCCTCCAAGAGTGGAGTCTCTGTTTCCACCAGTCCTGTTGAAGTCCTGCAATCAAATCCTGCTGGCCTTCAAAGTCTGATTCTCTGGGGATTCCTCCTTGCATTGCTGGACCCCCAGGTTGGGAAGCCTGACATGGGGCTCAGAACCTTCACGCCAGTGGGTGGACTTATGTGATATAATTGTTCTCCAGTTTGTGAGTCAACCACGTAGTGGTTATGGGATTTGATTTTATGGTGATTGTGCCCCTCCTACCATCTCATTGCAGCTTCTCCTTTGTCTTTAGTTATGGGGTGTCTTTTTTGGTGCGTTCCAGTGTCTTCCTGTTGATGGTTGTTCAGCAGTTAGTTGTGATTCCAGTGTTCTCGCAAGAAGGAGTGAGCGCACATCCTTCTACTCTGCCATCTTGAACCAATCCTCCTACTAAATTTTCTAACAGCTTGTTGTAGACTACATTGTGTCCTCCCCCTGAAGACATATATTGAAGCTCTAACCCCCAGTGTGACTGTATTTGGAGACAGGGCCTTTAGGGAAGTAACTAAAGTTAAATGAGGTCATAAGGGTGGGGACCTAATCTGATAGAACTAGTGTCCTTATGAGAAGAGGAAGAGACGTCAGAGCTTCTCTCTCTCTGCCACGTGAAGACACAAAGAGAAGGAAGCCCTCTAAAAGCCAGAAACAGAAGTCTCAAAAGAAACCAAGCCTGATGTCACCCTGATCTTGAACTTCTAGCCTCCAACAAAACTGTGAGAAAATAAATTTCTGTTGTTAAAGCCACATGGTCTGTGGTATTTTGTTACAGCAACCCAAGCAGACTAATACATAGCTTTTAGTTTAGTACCCTGCATTTTCTAGCTATGAATAGTTTGCAACGGTAATATCTGTCCTCTCTTTATTTCTCTATTGATCCCCCTTTTTTGAACTTATTACAATGGCAGTAATTGAATAATACAGAAAGCTCAAGTACAAGAAAGTGAACTCTTGTTTTGTTTGGAAATGTCTGAAATATGTCTTTGTTAAGTATAGTGACTCTTAATTTTAAGTAAATCTTATTACAAAAGTATCATTTCATGCTTAAATTTTTACTTTTCAAAAAATCCAGGCAGATGTACATTTCTATTAAATGTCTTTTTGAGGAATCTATTCATAAACTCATCATGATTTTTTAAAATCATCCTGTTGATATTTATCATAATAATGGTTTTTCTCATATGGTACTAAATTGTGTTCTAGGGGTAAGTTTAATTTAGTTATGGCAATCAAACTGATGAACATATTCATTCATTCTCTTTGCATTTCTTTTATTAGCCTTATCAGTGAGTTGTCTGCACAAGAGGTTACTTTTAGCAATAAACTTAGCCAAATTTAGGTTCCAGATGACAGGTACCTCAAGAATCCTGTGATACTGGCTGCAGAAGTGTTACTGTTACTGTTAACAATAATATCATACCATGTAGGGTTTGAGGGCTGGAAGATCCCTTAGAGAACATCTAGTATCCAGTGTTAACTCTTGGTTAACAGTTGAAGAAACTGAGGCCCCAAAATGTGAATGACTTGCTCAAGACCCCACAGATGGTTGGTGGCATAAGCTAGAATCAAAACATATAAAAACATATAAGCTCTTAGAAGGGATAGCAATATTGAAATCAAATAGTCATTGCCATCATTCTCCCCAGTCTTACATTTTGTGCACAATTTCTAAGCACAGACAGAAGAATAACTAAAGGATTAGGAAATTGGTCTTACAATAAAATTTAAGAGGAATTGGTTCATCTAATTTATGGGGGAAAACATTGAAAGGTCTTAATATCATCTTCATGCAAAAAAAAATTCTTAATGAAAGGAATGCTTGAAAATCTGTTTTACAAAATTTCACAGAGGAGCTTCTGGGTGAAAACTGCTGCCTGAGATACCCAGGCAGTGTGGCAATGGCCTTCAATCTGAAAAGCATCTCCCTGCACTGAGGGGTGGGGGAAGGCGCCATGTGTACATGGTGAGGGAGGCCTGGCGAACAGTCCCTGAAAGTTAATCATTGGGTTTAAGTTTTTTTCTCATTAAACTATTACTTGCTTATTTTAACACTTTCTAGTGTTCTCAGTAGGATTGTGTCCACATCAACATGGAATTTATTTTCCATAATAAGATGGTAGATTTTCTAGAGTTTAGCTGAATACAATAGGGAATGCTGAGTGCTCTAGGTAATAAAGATAGGAGAATATTGGTAATGAAGAGATAGAGTTACCTGGGAACCCCAAAAGTTTATGGACTTTTGTTTATGAGCTGAAGAAGGATGGTTCAGAATTCCTATTTCAGAATTCTGTTAAGCAAACCTCTGAAGTAATCCTGTTGAGTACTCAGTAAAGACATTTTATAACCGCCTGTTTGTGTATCTGTCTCACCCTCCTGTACACGATGTCTTTGAAAGCAGGGACTCTGGATTGTTCTTGGCAGCCTCTGGTGCTGAGTTTGTGCCTTGCACAAACTCGCCTGGAGTTAAATATTGGTTGAAGAAATAAATGGACAACTGTAATCTGGGCTAAACTGAATCTCTTGTTTAAGAAAGAGAATTTTCTTTATTAATGTTCCGAGAGGACTTGAACCTTAAAGCATTAATAGCATTAAATTGAAAAGTGAAGTTAAGATTTTAGTTTCACCTCTTCCACGTCCCCTCCTTGGTCTAAATTCCAGTCACAATGAACCTGCTGTTTCCTGACCATGCCATGCTTTTGCTCTCTCTGCCTAGACTGCCTTGGTCTCCACTCTTCACCCAGGTAACTCCTATTTTCCTTCATGGCTTGGCTCAGAGACACCTCCTCTTGGAGATTTTCCCTGAGCTTCTTAGAGGGCCCAGTCTCCGTGGCACACTTTTATCTTGACAGTACTTGGTACTCAGTACTGTGGGGTTACCTGTCTGTCCCACCACCAGTTAGTGCGTTCCTTGAGGGAAGGGTTGTGTCTTAACCATGTTTGTGCCCCGTGCTTAGCACAGTGCCTGGTACAGCAGAGGTGATCAATACATGCATGTTGATTAAATGAAGATGTGTGCTCACAATTTTCCATTGGGGTTTAACACAGTGTGTTATACATAGCAACTATTTGAGAAGCTGAATGAGCATCCTCCAGGTACATACAGGCGGGAGAGGGTAGAGCCCAAATGGCTGGAAACGCAGGCTCTGGAGTTGTCACTGGTGCTAGACCTGCTCTTGCACTGACTAGTTCTGTGACCTTAGGCAGTCATGTACCTTCTCTAAACCTTAGTTTCTAGTGTGTAAAACCAGGGATAACAGTACTGATCACAACGGCATGGGGATTTGGGAGGACTGGCTGTGAAGTGCTTAGTACAGTATCAGATGCTCGGCAAGTGCTCTTAAAAGTGAGCTCTTAAGTATATGGTTACCAAAGGGGAAAGGGGGTGGGAGTCAGATAAACTGGGAATTTGGGTTTAACAGATACACACCACTGTATATAAAACAGATAAACAAGGACCCACTGTATAGCACAGGCAACTATATTCAATATCTTGTAATAACCTATAACAGACAAGAATCTGAAAAAGAATATATGTATACGTAAAACTGAATCACTTTGCTGATTCATTACACCTGAAACATTGTAAATCAACTACAATTAAAAAAAATTTTTTTTAAGTGAGCTATTATGATGAAGTGAAGCCCTGAGAGCTCTAGGCTCAGGTTTTGCATGTTACTGCACTTTCCTTCCAGCCTCCAGGGTTGAGGTGTGGTGTCCTCAGCAGTTCCTTTTTTTTTTCTTCCTCCGGTTTTATTGAGATATAATTGACATACAGCACTGTATAATGTTCTCAGCAGTTCTTTTCACCACCCCAGCCCTGCTGGGGAAGATACCCAATAGGAGCTGTACCTGGCAGCCATCACATGTCAGCTGGCCTATCCAGTGCCTGCCTTCGGAACAGTTTCCAACACTCTTTACTCTGTGGGCTCAGTGCAAACCTTCAGGATGCTGTCATTAATAATTATTAATTCCTTGGAACCCTGCAAGCTGTTGACATGCTACAGAAACAGAAAACCCACAGGGGATAGTCAAATAGGTTTTAGACTCCTTTGGCTTTCAAGGCCTGTGTGAAATGCATACTTTAAGCACTGACCCAGATCAGTTATTTATGAGTTTTAGGTTCTTGTCATGTACAAGTTATAATCTGAAAAATGCCATGCAACAAAAACATGGGGAGCAAACAGCACTATCCACAAAGTCTACTATCTCCCTTGTTTCTGCCCCAACATTTATTTTCTTTTCAAATTTTAACTTGGACATCTTGCTTATTCTTTAAAGACAGATATACCTGCCTCAGCCCACGTGTACTAGTCACAGAGTTAAGGAAACCACTAATTAAATCATAAATTCAGGACATAGAACACGCTCCTCCATCCTCAAGTTTACTACATTTGCAGGTCTCTTACTCACCATGAAGATTATTTGAATCACTAGAAACAAAGGACCCTAAATGGCCCTTTAAGAGTGTGCAGAGTACAGCCCTCAGGAATCTCTGATGCTAATCTGTCGGACTCATAAATCCAAAGGACAAATAATCGTCCTGTTACCTGCTGTCAGCAGAGAAAGGAAGCAAGAAACCTGAAGCTTCTCCCTTTCAGGGGTCTGTGATAATGATGGTGATTAATGCACTCTGCAAACCACAGTGAGCAGGTCTCCAGAGGAGGTGCCAAAGATGCCGACTGCATCCATTGCAAGGGGGGGCACTTACGCACAGGGAGACAGTCTGAAGCTTCCTGCCAGGGCTCACCCAGAGCTAGGGATCTCTGCCATACACTGATCCCTCCTACTTAATCACTGGTCCTTCTCATGCTGGATCACCCTAGACCCACCAAGGTCAAAAGGCACATGACATGTTTGCACCACAGGACCGTGGGACAATGCTGTTTTAGTGGTTAGGACTGGGGAGCAAAATTAAGAAACATGATTTTACAGAATGAATACAGTGTGTTCTCTCTTGTGCCTGCTGTGGTGTGTTTTTGTCCAGACTTCCCAAGCCTGTGAAAGCATGTCCCCCATCCAGATGAACAGCTGGAATAATAACCCGCCTCAAACACTGTTTATTGTACCTCTTCTCCGTTCAAACCTATGGCAGTTTGCTGTCCTAAGATATCTAAGCCTCCCCTCAGTCTAGAGAGTCTAAGTACTTCTGTCACGTTAGTTGCATCAACCCTAGTCCTTGTAGCCTTTGCAGCTCCATTATCCTCCCTGGAGAGCTTCCTCAGTTTTGCATACTTTTTCACATACACTCACTTCAGTTCACATGATGACGTCTCCCCGGTTTCTTCATCAATGCAACCTTGTTTTAGTATACACCTTTAATTAATCAGACACCTTCAAACACTATTATGCTGCTTCACGTGTAGTGTAAGGCTCTTATGATTGTATATTCCTACCTTTCATCTTTTATGCTCCTGCATTTTACAATTTACATTGCTGTACATCTTCCTTTTAAATATGCTATAAACACAAATTACACGCCTATTGATTTTACATTATTTATTTTTGGCCGCTCTATGCGGCTTGTGGGATCTTAGTTCCCCGACCAGGGACTGAACCCGGGCCCTCGGCAGTGAAGGCGCAGAGTCCTAACCACTGGACGGCCGGGAATTCCCTGATTTTACTTTAGACAGTTTTCTTTTCAAGTAATTAAAAAATAAGAAAAAAATAAGTTTTCCTTTAACTTTTCTTGAATCGTAGGTCTGCTGGCAATGAATTCTCTCAGTTTTTATTTGTCTGAGGAAATCTTCATTTCCTCATTTTTGACAGGTATTTTCACTGGTACAGAATTCTTTGTTGACCTTTTTATTTTCGTTTCAGCACTTTGAAGATGTAACTTCATTATCTTCTGGCTTCTAAGTTTTCTGACAAGAAGTGTGTTGTGATTCTTTGTTCCTCCGTATACAACGTGTCTTTTATTCTCCGGCTGCCTTCAAGATTTTCTCTTCGTCTCTTGTTTGCAGCAGTTTGATCATTATATGCTTAGATGTTGTGTTTGTTTTTGTATTTACACTGCTTGGTGTTCTCTGAGCTTCTTGTGTCTGTGGTTTGGTGTCCTTCATTAATTTTTGGAAAATTATTTCTTCAATTTAAATTAAATTTAAATTGTTTTGCTCTATTCTCTTTCCTTCCTCTTCTGGGATTCAAGTAACATGTATGTTAGATTATTTGGTATGCTCAGTTCTGTGGGCTTTTTGGTTGTTTTTCCCTGTTTTTCCCCTCTGTGTTTCACTTTGGGTAACTTCTATTGAACTACCTTGCAGATTTCTGATACTTTCCCTGGCTGTGTTGAATAAAGCTGCTTCATAATTTTTATTAAAAGAATGTAATAAAACAACATAAGTGTTATCAGGGAGGAGGTATTCACAAGTTGCTTGAGAAACACAGAGGAGGAAAGTTTCATAAGGATTGTGACATTCAAGTTAAGTCTTAAAGAATGAGTAGGAATTCTCCAAGGGTAAAAGGTGTGCAAAGTAGCATCTTTTACAAAAACACAGAGGTATAAAACTGTATTCCCCACTTAAGGAACCACTAGTATTTCAGCAGAGTCAGAAAGGAACATGGTAGAGTAGTCCTAAGTTCATGCTAAGGAATCCTCATTTTATTCAAGAGGTAACAGGAAAGCAATGAAGGATTTTAAGCAGTTGAGTGACATGATCATACATGTCACCCATGAAGCATGTGCTTATTGTCTGGAAGGGATTGGGTTGGAAAAGGGAAATTGGTAGGTTATTGTAGAAATGCCAGCAAGAAGGACAGGGAGTGGGTGGAGGGCCTAAATGATAGCTATAGCAGTAGGAATAAAGAGGAGGGGCCAACCCAAAGAGATACCTAGGGATTAGGATGATGAGAACTTGGTCACTGATTAGAGGGTGGCCTAGAGTGACTGAGGCTCCTTAGAAGATGGTATTAACATTTTTTTGAGGTAAGGATGTAGGGTAGAAGCAGGGTTGGGGAAGGGCAGAAATTGTAAATTCAGTCTTGGACGGACTGTGTTAAACTGTCCATGGGACATCCAAGTAGAGAGGACCCCAGTACCGAGGAGCCTGATGTATGGGCTTGGAGCTGCCACAGAGTATGAGGAAAAGAGGGGGGAGGGGTCAAGAGAGAAACCAAGAATGACAACACAAAGTCTGAGAGGAGAATCAGCCTACAAAAGATGAGGAGAGGATGTTCTTCATACTTCTGGGGCAAGTGACTGTCACATTACTTTGAACACTCAGGTAGAGTGACATAATTGCTTACTTCAGCTTTACTACAGAGCCATGTTATTTAATGGTATCACTTAATGAAAGTGGGACTTCTGTTTATTTCTCATTTTATCCAAATCCCTTTGTACATCAGCTGACATTGTGCAACCTTTCTAGTAAACACAACACCAAAAAGCTAATGGTTCTTTTGGAAAATCAAAGAAGAAAAAAAAAAAATCAAAGAGAAGACCCACAGGAATACCTACACACACCACTGATTAAACCAGTAATAATTTTAAAAGAGTAAGATGGGGTTTTTTCCTGGCATTGAGTGCACTGAAGCTTTCACTTTTTAGCTTGGTTTTACATCAGCTGTAGACATGGCAGGCTCCCTTTCCCCAGTCGCTTGGAAGTGAGCATCCTCAGAGCCTGCCTCAAACCGCTTGCCCTCCCTCTTGATTTGTACTAAGTAAGTAGGAGGAGAGAGGCAGGGAGCCTGAACCGTGTGCCTGTAGATTGTAAATCAAATTATAGTCATGTTCCCTAATTATTGTTCAGTGTCTGGAGTTTCAAGTGACATAAACCAGTGGTGCCTTCTTTGAGTTTTCAGGCAGGGCCAGAAGTCTGAGGCTGTGGCGGATGTGTTAAAGCACTGAAGCACGACTTTTACTGCTATTTTTTTTTTTTTTTCATAAGAAACGGAAAAACGTTAAAAAAATTACACATTAGCTGTTACACAAATCTCTAATAACTAAAGCACCTAGCTCTTGGTATTTTACAATATATTTGCATTCACATTCTTTCACTTGAGCATAACAGCAACCTAGTGAAATAGATATTAACATGATTTGTCCATTTCCAAAGATGAGAAAACAGAGCTTCCGAAATTAAGTCATTAGGTCACACATATACCAAGCGGCAGGGTTTGAGAATCAAACCCGGCTTCCAAATTCCAAACCATGATCCTTTCCTTATACGACGTTGTCTCTTGTATGGAACCAGCACTTTGAATCTGTTTGATTACTGCAGTCTCTCTGAATAGCTGCATTCTATTGTGTGGGCAGAGGAAAAAAGTAGCCAGTGCCACGTTAAGATGATCCAGTGGGATATAGTTTCCCAGCCCTACAGGTTATCTGCTCTACAATATCCCCAGACAGGGACCTAGGAAGCACAGCAGGGACCCTGAAGAACAGCTGCAAATTCAGTGCATCAAAATATTTGTGACTTACAGAGACTGTAAAACAGCAACAGCAACTTTTCTCACATTGAGCAAAACATGAGGAGAATATAGATGGAACACAGAGCATCAACACTCTAGGGAAGTCCCGTTCTAAGACGGTTAGTTCTCATTTCCACTTGCTCCAGTATTTCTTTCTAGGCATGGATGGCAGATCTCAGCAGGCAAACTGTCATCTCGTTTCCTGCCTTTATGGCTGGCACTACTAGGCATCCAAAACACTCTGATAGAGCTTGAATTGCTCACCTGCCTCAGCGCAGCATCAAGGGGGGCTACTGATCAACTTTTATATGCCAGACAAAATATTTCAGCATTCCTGCTTTACATCAATGACCTGAACTGCCTTGTGTTACAGTGCAGCATTGTAAGCACAAGGTTTTGACCCGGCTTGAGTCTCTAGAGCTGTGTGGTCTTGGCCAAGTACTTTCAAGTCTCTCTCTCTCGCCTCAGTTTCCTCATCTCTAAGATGAGGCTAATAATACCTTAAAGTATATCGTTATTGAGAGGACTAAATGAAATAATAAATATGAGTCATTTAGCTCACTGCTTGGCATGTAATAAGCACAGAGTAAATAGTGTTCCTGTTATTGATGTTACATAGCTCATGTCAAAGGGATTCATTTATTCATTTTATGAATTAATAAGAATGCACTTACTAATACTGTTAAAATTGAGGAATCAGAGAAACTTAGTGAACATTAAACTAATGTATTAACAGCTTTTTCAATGTAACTTTTAGGTCTCTCTATTATATGTAAAACAAACTTGTACTTACAGAAAATAAAGCATATTTGGAAGGAATATTGCTAAACCTGATACCTTTTGGTTTTCTTCTCTTGGTTCTTAGAAAAAGCATTAACTCAATTGGCATCAAAGAACTGAATTGAAATGTAATAGGGAATTTTAACTCAAAAGGAAATTCTTATTTGGAGGATTTCATGATAACTACTTGGAGAATTAATTGGTCACTTTACTATCAAGTGAGGTAAAAGGGAAAGAATAAAAGCAAGCCCAAGGGCATTTTGCTTGGCTAAGAAAACAAAACTAGAAACTGTTCAAGGACAAGTTTCCCACAGCTTTTCTAGAGTGGTCTGGATTTTAAACGAGAATGAGGATACCCATTTTGAATAATTATGAGATAGTACTAAGAATGGTAGGCAAACAAGAGGCTAAAACTAAATTCTATATCTTTGGCACATGCTTTGGTAAAGAAAATGAGATACCAATCTAATTTCTGGTGAGTGTTTACAGACTCTGAGCTAGAATTAACTCAGTTGAAAAATGACGTTCTAAATCGTCAGAAAGGACATGTTTCTCCAATAAACGTATTTTATCGGCTGAAGACATACATACAGTTTATTGGGCAATTTTTTAAAATTGAAGTATAGTTGATTTAAAATGTTGTGTTAGTTTCTGTTGTACAGCAAAGTGATTCAGTCATACATACATATATATATACTCTTTTGCATATTCTTTTCCATTATAATTTATTATAAGATATTGAATATAGTTCCCTGCTCTATACAGTAGGACCTTGTTGTTTATCTATTTTATATATAGTAGTTTGTATCTGCTAATCCCAAACTCCTAAATTATCCCTCCTCCACCGCCTTTCCTCGTTGGTAACCATAAGTTTGTTTTCTATGTCTGTGAGTCTCTTTCTGTTTTGGAAGTAAGTTCATTTGTATCATATTTTAGATTCCACATGTAAGTGATGTCATAAGGTATTTGTCTTTCTCTGTCTGACTTACTTCGCTTAGTACGATAATCTCTAGGTCCATCCATGTCACTGCAAATGGCATTGTTTTGCTCTTTTTTATGCCTGAGTAATATTCCACTGTATATATGTACCACATCTTCTTTATCCATTCATCTGTCAATGGACATTTATGTTGCTTCCATGTCTTGGCTACTGTAAATAGTGCTGCTATGAACAATGGGTGCATGTATTTTTTCGAATTAGAGTTTCCTCCAGATATGTGTATTGGGTAATTTTTGATGTTAGAATAATATTTTAAAATAGTCTTTTCTGATATACTGATTACAGTGTAATGTTTAAGAGTTAGAAGTTACTTCTAAAATAAAGAACATACTTCCTTCAACAAAAGCATTTACAATTTACTTTAGGGAGTATGCAAACAAATTCTGAATAATCATCTGGCAATTAGATGACTATTAAGGATGTCTATTCAATCATATGTTTATTTATTTTATTCACTCTTTAACTCAACACACATAATGTATCACTGTATGGTAGGTACTGGGATTATAACTATGGATAAGAGTCCTTCTTCTCAAGGAACTTAGAGTAAAAGGATTGAGAAGACAAATTCTCTGTTGAATGAAAGGTTACACCAAATGATAACTAAGAACTCTTTCATTTTTAAGCCTATGTCTCAACTATAAAATATTTAAAAAAAGAGATAGTGCCCATTGTTAACAAGAGCTCAGTGAGGTGGGAACTCTCTGTGCACAACTCATGGGAGTATAAACTATTACCAGCTTATTCTGGAAGGTAATTTTGCAATAGATATCAAGAACTAAAAAAAAAGAACTTGGGACTTTCCTGGTGGCGCAGTGGTTAAGAATCCGCCTGCCAATGCAGGGGACATGGGTTTGATCTCTGGCCTGGGAAGATCCCACATGCCGTGGAGCAACTAAGCCTGTGAGCCACAGCTACTGAGCTTGCGCTCTAGAGCCAGCGAGCCACAACTACTGAGCCCACTCACCACAACTACTGAAGCCCGCGCGCTCTGGGACCCGGGTGCCTCAACAAGAGAAGCCACTGCGGTGAGAAGCTTGCGCACCTCAACAAAGAGTAGCTCTCACTCTCCGCAACTAGAGAAAGCCCATGTGCGGCAACAAAGACCCAATGCAGCCAAAAAACAAAACAAAACAAAGCAAAAACAAAAAAAAAGAATTAAAAAAATAACATGGAAATTTTACTTCTTGGAAACAATCCTGAAAAAAATAATTAAAAGCGTGGACACGGATAAACAAAAGTAAAAATTTGGAAACCTAAACATCAAAGAACAAAAAAAAAAAGCTAAGCAAATTAGATAAATCCCTACAATAAAATGGTGTTTATGTAGAATTTTTAACTGGTAAGTGTTCATGCTAAAATTCTAAGAGCAAAAGTTGGGCATTTAATTACATACGAGATGCCTTCATCTTGTACACACACACTATAGTTATTAATATTTTACTTAGAAGAAAGTCAAAATATTTAGAAACTGTGGCTAAAGGTTTTCGTCTAGGGGCATTCAGGTGGCGAGAAGACCTCCCAAAGTCCCTTTTACCCAATGCTACTTTTTGCATGAGTAAATCTGAGTCCTTATAAATCCAAAGGGATTTGGTAGATACTTTTTCTTGATCAAAGAGAGAACAGGGTTCAGAAACTCTTTCTGAAACATTGGCATTTTGACATTAGTAAGTTAAATGTATTAAAAATGATTAAGAGTCATACTTCTATTTTAGAATATTAAACGTAGAAATTTAATCACAAGCCTGGTTTTGTTAAGGCTTCTCCTTTTTCTAATTTCCTGGAGTGCTGAAATTTAATAATATTTTTTTCCATGAAAAGATGGGGGAAAAGGTGTGTAGGTCTTTGGATGTCTAAATTTTTGTGTTTGTGCTCATAAAAGAAGTATTATCATGATTGGGTTAAGTCCCCGTATTTTCATGCCTGTTACTGTGAAAGGGAAATGGCATGCATTTCTCTCTGTGTTGTGCAATTTGTGTTCTTAGAATTTTTTAAAACACTTTTCTAAAATTTCGTAGGAAACATTAAAAAAATCCAGTAGTAGTATTCAAGGTCAGGTAAGTGACAGTGATTAAAAATGTATGAAGAGAGTGGGTTATTATTTGTGATTTATCAGAGATAAGCACATGCTAACAGAGCATGCTGCATTAGTAAGGATTAGGTATAATAACAACAAACAAAATCACAAGCGGATTGAGAGATTCAAAGGTTCAGATGAGCGCATGCTTTCATGGAGGATGGCAGGTCTCCCCTCACAGGCCATTTCTGAGAGGGTCAAGCAGCCTGGGCAGAACTAGTTAAATCAAGGAATTCTGTCACTTCAATCCCTCTTCTTCTCCCAGGATGGATCTTTCCAAGGAGTGTTGATAAGCACCAAATTTTATTTTTTAACATCTTTATTGGAGTATAGTTGCTTTACAATGGTGTGTTAGGTAGTTCTGTGTTTTTATTCCCGTCTTGCCCCTAGATTCTTCATGACCATTTTTTTCCCCCTTAGATTCCATATATATGTGTTAGCATACGGTATTTGTTTTTCTCTTTCTGACTTACTTCACTCTGTATGACAGACTCTAT
>NC_041217.1:116886229-116935541 GCF_002837175.3 Physeter macrocephalus
CCTCTCCAACATTTATTGTTTGTAGATTTTTTGATGATGGCCATTCTGACCGAAAGCACCAAAATTTAACAACTAAAAAGTGTCTTCCCTTTCCCTCTATTATTCTCTAGTTTGCACACTAAATATGGAGTCGTGAAATAATGAAGACTTTAATGTATCAAACGTTTATTCCGTGTTAGGCTCCTAACATTAAGAGGCTCCTAAATGTTAAGTCCTCCTTATAATCCTGTGGAGTAGGAGTTATTATTTCTATTTTATAGAGAAGCAAGCTGACCCCAGTGAAAGGTGAGCTGCTCCAATGTCATGCGGGCGGTAAATGACAACGCTACTGTCAGAACACAGGACTGCCTGACTTGAGAGCCCATATTCTCTGCAACCAAACTTTCAAGTCGATTCTCAAATGCCTGAGGGGTGGGCAACAGTGAGAAAAAAATGAACCAGGCCAGGGCACTCCAGACAGAAAAGGCTTACTAGCAGACCTAAAAGTATCATTGAATTGACTTCCGAACTTCTTGCTTTTGCTGCCTCCTTAGAAACCTCCTTTCCAAATAGCACCTCCAAGTCTATAAAATATAAGATGTTCCAACTGGACAAAATATAAGATGTTCCATCTGGACATCTCTAGTCTTCAAGGAAAATTTTAAGGTTGGGCCCCTGTCACCTCTTGCCGATCTAGACAGACTAGCCAGCTCCTGGACAAGCTAGGACTGTTCTTTTAAGTAACCCACATACATATGTTCTTGGAAGGCTGTCAATAATGCCAAGAAGGGCTCCTGGTTATGTGAGAACTAGAGTTAGGAATAGAAGCACATTATCATGAATCAGAGCCTAAGCAGAATTCTGACTGCAAGAGAGAAGCCCTGAACTGTGTGAAGACATGTGAATGGAAAAAGAGTGTGGCTATTTATAGTCTCCCCATGCCCATATCCTCTCTTGTTCTGCATGGGATGGAGTTAGCAGGTAATGAAAATTGACATCCAGCCACGCACTAATGATTTAAAAAAAAAAAAGAATAAAAAGGCAGATTGGTGTAAAGGAAGACTTTAGAAAGTAGTTGTGGAACAAGGTATGGCAGTCATTGTTAACTTCAGGATAGCAACAGACAGCCAGAAGGATCCTGGAGGTACTTGCCTGGTTGAGGAAGGCACTGGGCTTTTTTGAAGCAATGCCCTCTTGGGAGGGAGGCTCCCGAGCCTGGTTCCCTGGCTGCTGGCCCTGCAGTGCGAGGCAGGCTTGCTGAGCAGGACTGGCCAGGGCTGGAGGCTGGCAGCTCACTCCTACACAAGGTGAGGTAAAATACTCCCTTTCTTCTACTCACTGTGGCTTTCCAAAAGTACTAAATGGGAGGATAACCAAGAGAAGGAATGCCTTCAGTGTTTCTATACCAATCTATGGTCTGTGAAATAATTTCAATCTAAATCGGCTATAAAATGGAAAATCTCCTGCATGTGCCCTCAGGAAGACAAAACTTAAGGACTGAAAGACCCATTTCCCTGTAAATGCCCAATTTATAGAAAACTGATAATATCGGAATTTTCTTTAATGACAGGGAATTGGTCAGGAGTTGCCTCATATTTACCCTTGGGAAGCTTTACTCATGGTTTCCAGAGGCACGAACAAGAACTGATCTAGGTCAGGTGGTCTCACAAAATAAGCTGAACGAGCTTTGTATGACTGCACTGCTTTTGTCTGCTCGGGAAATTTTCAAAACTGGTCTTGGCTTGGTTTTGGTTTTAAGTCTCTAATTGAACTCTCCCCTCTTAACATTCTCTGCCCATAAGTACAGCCTACCCCAAACCATCAACGGACTCGCCTGTATTCCTCTGCTATTCCTGAATAAACTCATCTTTTTAACAATTTTGTGCTTGCCTTTTATTTAGGTTGGCATGTCCCTTTTGACAATCTTGATCCATCTGAAGTTTTAAAACCCCATTCACTAAGACAGAGTAAATTATTCAGTTATCATACGTGGAGCTGAAAAATAAATTGTAATCCAAATTCCCTCCAGTCTGTTTGCAATTTCTTTGGCTTGGTGTGAAGGTTTACTTTTGAGACAGCCTGTGAGGCGTGAGGGTGCCTGAGAATTTGTGAGAGAGATCATGTAGGGGATGATTTGTTAGAAGCTGAAAGGGAGAATTTGCTTCCTTTCAGCTTTGAGATTTGGGGCTTAATCACTTTTCAGTGACTTTTGGAAAACAGTGTCAGGCAGCCAAGCCCGCTCCTGGACTTCTCCTCAGGGCTGGAGGTGAAGTGTGAAAACAAAAGCTGTGTACATGTTGCCTGGGACAGGTGTGAGCCGGTGAGGACCAGAGCCGTGAAGAAGGCATCTGCCTCATGTCATCTCTGGTCCCAGACTCCTGTCACTTCAGCCTGTCTACAAGGGCAGAAACATGCCTCTGAGAAGAGTGTCTCTCAATATACCAATCTATGGTCTGTGAAATAATTTCAATCTAAATCGGCTATAAAATGGAAAATCTCCTGCATGTGCCCTCAGGAAGACAAAACTTAAGGACTGAAAGACCCATTTCCCTGTAAATGCCCAATTTATAGAAAACTGATAATATCGGAATTTTCTTTAATGACAGGGAATTGGTCAGGAGTTGCCTCATATTTACCCTTGGGAAGCTTTACTCATGGTTTCCAGAGGCACGAACAAGAACTGATCTAGGTCAGGTGGTCTCACAAAATAAGCTGAACGAGCTTTGTATGACTGCACTGCTTTTGTCTGCTCGGGAAATTTTCAAAACTGGTCTTGGCTTGGTTTTGGTTTTAAGTCTCTAATTGAACTCTCCCCTCTTAACATTCTCTGCCCATAAGTACAGCCTACCCCAAACCATCAACGGACTCGCCTGTATTCCTCTGCTATTCCTGAATAAACTCATCTTTTTAACAATTTTGTGCTTGCCTTTTATTTAGGTTGGCATGTCCCTTTTGACAATCTTGATCCATCTGAAGTTTTAAAACCCCATTCACTAAGACAGAGTAAATTATTCAGTTATCATACGTGGAGCTGAAAAATAAATTGTAATCCAAATTCCCTCCAGTCTGTTTGCAATTTCTTTGGCTTGGTGTGAAGGTTTACTTTTGAGACAGCCTGTGAGGCGTGAGGGTGCCTGAGAATTTGTGAGAGAGATCATGTAGGGGATGATTTGTTAGAAGCTGAAAGGGAGAATTTGCTTCCTTTCAGCTTTGAGATTTGGGGCTTAATCACTTTTCAGTGACTTTTGGAAAACAGTGTCAGGCAGCCAAGCCCGCTCCTGGACTTCTCCTCAGGGCTGGAGGTGAAGTGTGAAAACAAAAGCTGTGTACATGTTGCCTGGGACAGGTGTGAGCCGGTGAGGACCAGAGCCGTGAAGAAGGCATCTGCCTCATGTCATCTCTGGTCCCAGACTCCTGTCACTTCAGCCTGTCTACAAGGGCAGAAACATGCCTCTGAGAAGAGTGTCTCTCAACAGCACTGGATGCTGTTTTGGGAAGAAAAGTAATGCTGGGAAATTACGTGGCTTTCTCAAAACTGATGTAATTGCTACGTCACAGCAATAGTAAGTGCCATATTGGAAATGGCAGGTACTGGCAGTGACTTTAAAGTTGTATTTTGGAAGAGCATGGCTGTACTCTCAACTCCAAAACTTGTCCATTTTCCTTTAATAATTTATAATGAATTTATCCTGAATGCTTTTTCAAAATGCTTCTTGAAACTACTTATGTTTACTAACTTTAAAAGTAATAATGGGGGCTTCCCTGGTGGCGCAGTGGTTGCGCGTCCGCCTGCCGATGCAGGGGAACCGGGTTCGCGCCCCGGTCTGGGAGGATCCCACATGCCGCGGAGCGGCTGGGCCCGTGGGCCATGGCCGCTGAGCCTGCGCGTCCGGAGCCTGTGCTCCGCGACGGGAGAGGCCACGGCAGAGGGAGGCCCGCATACCACAAAAAAAAAAAAAAAAAAAGTAATAATGACATGTGAAGTAAAATATCAATACTGTTTCCCTGTAATACAAGTAATTCTAATACTACAGATTCTTATTTTTATTTGCATTTACCATTTGCATATACTGTATATTATACAAAAGGCAGTATAGTCCCATTTTGTCCTCAAACAAATAGATGGAGGAGGCCAAAACTAATATAGCTCTAATGTTTAATTGATACAGGAGATACAAAGATTTTATGTGTGATAACAGACGATGATGATAACAGAAGAGTGTACTAAACTTGAATCATTTGCGAGCACCTACAACACTACAAAAGAGACGTTCATATTACTTATTTGAAGAAGAATATTAGAGACAATAAAAGTAGTCTGTTTTTATTGAAAAAACAATTTGCTAATATGATGCTTCCTTAGAAATTTAGATTGTTATTTGTGTTTTAAAAGTAGATCCTGCTGAACATATATTTTTTTGAATAAATTTGAGATTGTGTATTAGAGAGAGAACAAGCTTTGGAATTAGATAGATCTTGGTTTAAAATCTGTATCTGTATCATATCCTGATTAAGAAAGGTTATTTAACCTCTCTGAGCCTCAGCTTTCTTGATGTAGAAGAGACAACAAAACCTCCTTTGAATAAGGTTTTGAATAAGGATGAAAATAAGCACCATTTCAATGAACCAAGCACTTGGTAGTCTGGTGCAAACTGCAAATAGTGTAGGTTGTTTAAGGAGTGACATATGACCACATTTGATTGTTAAATGGAGCTGGATTATTAAATTAATATTTTATATATCTATATCTTTAAAGATGTATATATAACTATTAAACTATGATCACATTATTCAATCAGGAAAAAAAAGAACCCTCTATAATATACCTTGCAAGTTCTCCTGAGAATATTTAATTTTGGAACCAAAGGCCAACAGACAGTAACTGCAGAGTCTCGGCCTTTCTGAAGTTGATGCTACTACTCACGGACAGATCATTGACTTTTGTCAATGATGGGTGTGGGCTAATATGCATTAATTGTAATTATTCAAGAAATTTAAAAAAGCACTAAGCTCTCCGCTTGGAAAGAATATAAGCCAAAAGTTAATTTTAAATCACTGAGTGATTTACCAGCATTTTAGCCCAGTGATAATCCCTTGTCATTATGACTTGACCTTAGGGAAGAGAAAGATTTTAGACTGAAAATAGTGCACGAGTTAAAACCACATGTTCTTTCCTGATAATTTAACTCTAGGACATATGGTTTATGTTCACACATGCATCCAAAGCAGAGTGTCAAAAATAAAGCAACTGAGGACAGATAACTTGATACCAAACTTTTTGGGACTCACAGTGAAAATAAAACTTTGCAATCATTATTCCTGGGGTAGAGGTAGAAGCGGGTGATAGCAAGAGCATTGGCTTTGCAGCTAGGCAGACACAGAAGGAATTCTGGCTCTGCCACTCACTTGCTATATGAACTTGGGCAAATTCCTTAATCTGTAAATATTACAGTCTTATCCACATTACAGTTAAAGATCGTTAAACAGATGAGAGATAATAATGACAACCAAAACAAAAAATAGCAATAGTATATTCAAATTATGGAGGCTTACAACGTGCTAGGTACTGGACCAAATGTTTTATATACTTTTAATCTGTATAGAAGTTCTCTGGAGATAGCGCTAGCCTAGTTCACAGATGAACAAATGGAGGCTTAAGGAGGCTAAGTAGGATCTTAACCTATCTGACTCCAAACCTTGGTTATTTTGTCTGCTTCCAAAGGTGCAGAAAAGACTTGTCACCGGTACATAAAGTTTGTGACATCCTTGAAAAATAGTAGCTGTGATGATAATGATCCTATTTCCATTATATGGTTTTTGGAAAAAAACTGTTTATAAAAGCAACATTTATGTATAATGTTTGGCAATAAAAAAGCACTACAAAAAAGATAACAAGAAACGTCTTGTAAAATTATCACCTAGAGGTATCCAAAATTAAGATTTTGCTGTATTTCCTTCAAGATTAAAAAAAGTATAATGTTACAAGATAGTTTTAAATTTTGCACATTTCTATGGTACTAAAAGTCTTTGAAAACATGACTCCATGTTTATAAACATTTCATTGTTTTAATGTGCCGCTATTGAGTAGTTCTCCTACTGTTGGACTTTATTTTCTTTTTTTTTGCTCTTGCAAATTTGTTAATCCATTCAACAAATGTTTATTCAACATGTACTATGTACCATGTACTATTACAGGCATTATGAAATAACGATGAATAAAGTATACCAAAAAAGTGCTGCCTTAATGGAGCTTACAGTCTAATAGGGAGAAGTAGACAATGAGTAAGATAAATTAAACGGCACATTAGAAGGTAATAAAAGTCCTGGAGAAAAATAAAGCAGATAAAGGGGATAGAGAGTGTGGGTGAAAGGTTGTTGCAATTTTGAATAATGGGTCAAGTAAGATCTCAAAGAGAAGGTAACATCTGAACAAAGACTTGAAGGCTGTAAGAAGCAAGGCATGTGGATATCAGGGAGCAGCACCCCAGGGATAGGCAACAGCAAAAGTAAGGCCCTGTGGTGGAACTGTGCCTGCAGCATTCTGAGAACAGTAGCGAGTACAGTGAGTGAAATGAATAAACAAAGAGGAAAGAAGGAGGCATGAGGTCAGAGCGATAACAGGACACCACAGCAGATATAAGACCACACAGGTAAAGACTTCGGTTTTTACTCTGAGATGAGATGCTGTTAAAGGATTTGAACAGGGGAATGACATAAGCTACTTAGCTTTTTAAAATGTTTCCTTGGGCTTCTACGTGACTAGCCTTCAGGGGACACAGAAGCAAGAAGACCAGTTAGGAGGCTATCATGATAATCCAGGAGAGAGATGGTGTATCCTGGGCTAGGGTGGTAGTGCTGGAGGTCCTGAGAAGCAGAAGAATTTTGATATACTTTGAACGAAGAGCCAGTAGGATTTGTTGGCAGACTGGAGAGGAGTCAAAGATTATGAAGTTTTTGGCTTAAGCTACCACAGAAGGATAGAGGTGGCATCAGCTGAAGACTGGAATAGAGCAGGGTTGGGGGGTGTGTGGTGGGAGATCAGGAAGCCGGAGGTCAGTTTGTACAGTTAAGTCTGAGATGCCTATTAGACACCCAGATGGAGATGTCAAGTGGGCAGTTGGATAGGGGAGTCCAGAGTTCAAGGAAGAGGTTGAACTTGGAGGTATAAATTTGGAAGTCAGCAGTGTATAAAGAATTTATAGATATGAGGGTGGATGAAATCACCAAGGAAGCAAATATATCTTTGATGAATATTCTTCTTCATAAACACTTATCCTTATCTATGGTCATTTCACCAGAACACATTTCTAGGAGTGAAATTATTGAGTCAAAAGGCATGTCATTGCCAAGGCTCTTGATATGTGTTGCCAAATTACTTTTCAAAGTGGCAACAGTTTATATTACCAGCCAACACTGAGTATTATACTTTAAATAATCTCTTTTAATTTGACACATAAAAATAGAGTTTTATAGAAAACAAAGTTATGGTTACCAAAAGGGAAAGGTAGGGTTGGAGGGATAAGTTAGGAGTTTGGGACTGGCAGATCCAAATTGCTATACATAAAATAGATAAACAACAAGTCCTATTGTACAGCATAGCGAACTATACTCAATATCTTGTAATAAACTGTAATGGAAAAGAATCTGGAAAAAAAAATATGACTGAATCACTTTGCTGTACACCAGAAAGTAACCAACATTGTAAATCAGCTACACTTCAATAAAAAAAAGTCTTACTGTTGATTTGAGTTTTCTGATGACTAGTGAAGTAAAAAGATTTTACAATGTGTTTGTTGATCATTTTTATTTCTTCTGTGCATTGGCTAATGGCCTGCTCAGAGTAAGACTTCTGTTGGAGTACTTTTTAAAAATTTTGTAATTTGCATAATTTATAGCTTTATTATTTTAGTTAATTATTTCTAATCCTTTGTTTTTATGTATAGGATAAGTACAAGCTAAGAAGAGGGATCAGATTGATGCCAAAGTGGCCTTTCCAGGGACTCATGAGTTGTGACATTTTATTTGCTTGGGCAGATAATGGTGGCTGTGATATTGTGATTTATAATAAGAAATACTTATGTGATCTTAGTTCCTATTTCCAGAACAGAGTTCCTAAAACCCTTAGAATTTCCTAACTGATGAGAATGATAAAGATGTCTTTTGCTCTGTTAATGAGGTGACTTTTGCATCTCCCCACTCAGGATGGGGGCTGGTGGCCCAAAGAACCTACCCCGTGATTAGAGGGTTGGAACTTCCAGCCTCACCCCCTACCTCCCACCAGGGAGGGCAGAGGAGTAGAGCTGGATACTGAGTTCGGTCACCAATGGCCAATGATGTAATCAATCATGCCTCTGTAGTGAAGTCTCCATAAATACACAAAAGAAGAGAGAGGGTTTGGAAAGCTTCTGGGTTGGTGAACACATGGAGATCTGGGGAGAGTGGTGTGCTCGTAGCCATGCCTCACGCCCTTACTACATAAGTATTTCTTCTAACTGGCTGTTCCTGAGTTATATCCTTTTATAATAAGTCAGCAATCTAGTAAGTTAATTGTTTCTCTGAGTTTTGTGAGTCGCTCTAGTAAATTAATTGAACCCAAGGTAGGGGTCATTGGAACCTCCAAGCTATAGTTAGTAGATCAGAAGCACAGATCTGGCTTCTGAAGTGGGGATGGTGGGGGGGACAGTCTTGTGGGACTGAGTCCTTAACCTGTGGAATCTGATGAAATTTCCAAACAGTACCAGAATTGAGTTGAATTGTAGGACACCCAGCTAGCATCAGAATTGCTTATTGCTGTGGGGATGCCCTCACCCACCCACCACATACACATGTTGGAACTGTATCTTGAACTTTTAGCAGTTTTAAAGTATTGAGCCACAATTGGGGAAGCATATATAATACAGCCATTATTAAATACACATAATAAACAGAAAAGTCAAAACAACACAGAAGTTTCTTAAAAATTAAAACACTGTGCTCACTGAAATGAAATTACCTGAAAACTAGAACTATTGCTAACATTGCTAAAGGGTGAGTAGCAAACGTTTTAAGTAAACTACTTTTTAGTCTAATAATACATGGCAGGGAAGAAAATAATAATAACAGCGAACATTTACATAGTACTTATTACATGCCTAGTGATGTTTTAAGAACTTTATTAATACTGCCTCATTCTTTCAACAACTCTATGAGGTAGGCAGCAGTTAGAAACTCCTTTTATAAAGGAGGAATTTGAACCTCAGATAGGTTAAGTAACCTGCCCAAGGTGCCCCAGTAGAACCCAGATTCTGACATACACAGTCTGGGTCAAGAGCCCAGACTATTTCAGTTGCCTGATGAATATTATTTCATGTATGCTTCTTTTTTAAAAAGTTTTATTGGAGTATAGTTGATTTACAGTGTTGTGTTAGTTTCAGGTGTGCAGCAAAGTGAATCAGTTACACATATATATATTTCATGTACTCCTGATAGCGACCTTCAGAGGTAGATTTACCTGCTCATTCTAGAGATGGCGAAACTCGATGCAGGACTTGCTCAGGTCCTGCGTGTAGGGAGTGATACAGGCTGGATTTGACCCAGGTCACTTTGAGACCATGCAGTTGGGGTTCCTCCCCTTAATACAACACTGTCCACCAGAAGATAGTTAAGAGCTGAACTGTGCAGTACACATGTTAAGTGGGAAAGGAATTCAGAAACAGAGGAGACTGACAGAGGCCGGAATAGTCAGGGAAAAGAGGTGAAATAACCAGGGACAAAAGACAGGATCTGAAAGGAAGAACGGAAGAGAAAGGGCAACTTAAGCAAGAGGGGCGAAGGCTGGAGGATGAATTGGGACGGCCTGTGTGGGGAATGTTCAGGAGATTTCATACTGGCTCATGGGCTTGTATCATCTGTCCTGTTCTTCTGGTAATTGTCTTCTGGATTTTATTTTGACACATATTAATTATGTGGCTTCCTGTCTCTTCCCCTGAATAGATTCTCTTCCTGTGAGTTGCTATTAAGCTGTAGCTTCTAAAAAGTGGGGAACTTATCTTGTTCAGTATTGATTCCTAGCCTATAAGGACTTAACATATATTTGTTGAAATTGGTTGAATTGCTGGTTTGGACCTGTTCTAGACTTTTAGATAAGGCTGCTTACATTCATGGGGTCGTGTCAGCCTCTTCCTTTCAACCATGTCCCTTCTACCAGCATTGAAACTCACTCAAGTCTCCCCTCTCTGAAACAAAAGCAATGGATGTAAAACAAACAAAAGCAACAACTGTTTCCTCAGCTACACTCTTCCATCTAACTACTGCTTTATTTTTCTCTTTTCCCGCACAGTCAAATGCCTTGAGTTTTTGACACCTGCCTATCCAGCTCTCTTCTCACCTCCCACTTATTCCACTGCCTACTCCTATCTGGTGTCTACTCCAAACGAGCAATGGACAATAACATTCTCTAACTACCCTCCAGTTGATAACAGGAACGGGTTTTCTTCAGTCCTCATCTTACTTGACTTGCCACAGAAGCAACTTTAGACAGTTGATGCCTCTCTTCCTGGAGCACTTTTAATTTAGGTATGGTATAGGTATGGTACCCGGTTCTCCTTTTCTCCCCCATCTTTGACTACTTTCTCTTCCCCTCCTTGCCTCATCTTCCTCTACCAGCCTTAAGATGTTGCTTTTAATTAAGACTCTATTGCTCTAATCACCACCAACAATACATACTTATTGAATTAATGAATGGACAAACAACCTAGTGCCTCCCTTGGGCTGAGCCCTAAGAAAATCCATTTCTTTCTCCTTGCTGACTGTTTCATTTAACTTTCTTCCTATGCTATTCCTGCATTTTCTACATCTTGCTAAACTCTCTACTTGGTCCCGTTCCCAATTTATCCCTGAGCCTCAGCTAATCCAAGATCTATCCCTTGGTCTGTTAATTCAATTCCTGGCTCTGACGAAGTTAGTTAACTTTGGACAACTTTGATAGCATGAATTCCCAGTAGCCTTCATGGAGAGAGAAAAAACACTGCCGCTGAATTTGACAGTTGTTTGACATGCCGTGAAACCAAATAAATAATCTGAAGGAAAGCTAGTGAATCATCTGGGGAGAGGTTCTGTAGAGTTCAAGGAAGCTTAGTATGTACTTTTCCCTCATGGAAAATATTGCTCTGGTTTCCTGTAGATATCATATTGCTGTGTTTTGTTTATTTGAGCTGAATTCTCCCATTCCTTATTTGTTTAAACTGGTTGACAATGTTATTTTTGATCTTTGAGCGTATGAGTTCTTAGTAATTTTCTTTTTTCTAGATTATCAACAGGATACATATTATAGTAGAAAAATTTGTAGAAAAAGAGAAGAAAAAAGATAAAAATTATTCTTAATTCCACCTTTCAGACATAACCAAACATGGGAATTTTCCATAGTAACATAATTATGTAAAAATACCCCTTATATGCTTCTGGCAAAAAAAATAGTTTAGATTTTTTCCTGTAACGTAAACTAACAGAATCTTAAGAAGCTTTCGCATTTCATAATTCTTTTTTTTTTTTAAGTCCAGGGGTCTTTCTCTATAAAATACTAGTTTTAATTTAAACAAATCATTATAAATGATCTGAGTTTACAAAAATAGACCTTTTCTTTCCTCTTTCTCTTTCTTTTATTTTACTATTCAACTGGCAAATCACATTATTGGGGGTAAAATTATAATTATGTCTGAGGTAAGAAAAAAATAATTCTCTGAAGCATGACTCATTTTAAAATGGAAAGAGCCAGGGATAGAAGGAATTCAAGCACTGAGAACTCTTTTTAAATAATTAAGGCTAAGTTCTACGCAGAGTCAAAAGAAGAGCTTAACCCTCTGCTTTTCTCTAACGTTTTCATATTTTAGCTTCATTTCTTGGACCAGACTGTGAACTCTCTGGGGTCAGGAGCTGTGTTAAGTCTTTTCTGGATCCCCACAGTGATTTGCAGAGTGCTCTGTAAATGCATAATAAATATGGGCTTTTTGACACCTCAAATCATATGGATCAGAGTAAATAATAATCTCATTTGTGTGCTCTACAAGTGACTTACAAAGGACCCTCACAACTTGTCTAATCTGGACTTCATGTCAATTCTCTGAAGTAGATACACTAGGTTATTCACTACTATTATGGCTTTAAAAGGGAAAATAAATATCTTGCAAACATGTTCATGATATAATTTTAAGTTAAAAAATGTTTAATGTATAGCACTGTATGATTTCAGCTGCCATACTATCAAAATATCATAGAAAAACACTGCATGGAAAAGACCCAAAATGTTAACAGCGTTTTTTTTCTGGGTTGCAGAATAATAGATGCTTTTTATTTTCTCCTTATACTTGTCTGCATTCTTTACCCCCAGCACCCTCTCACATGTAGGCACACACACACACACACACACACACACACACACACACACACACACCCTCTCCACAAATATCACTTGTTTTCAAAAGGAAGAATAAGTTTTTTACATAAAAAGAACTAAAAACAGAAGTAAACAGACTCCATTTTTACTCCTCTGGATTGAAACTTGAAAGCTGCTCATCCTTCAGGCAGCTCTGCTTGCCAATGTTGAGAAGGAAAAGGATAGAAAATAACATAGCATGCATTTGCCAAGACAGATTTGTGGTTGACATTTCTTCTGAAAAATGTCTCCATTAAAATAAGTAGCTGTTGGTGTTGTCTCCTGATTTAGTCATTTTGAAAAGTAATGAGTAGTTTTCAGAAGTGGATTTCTGCTTTCCCATGGACTCCATCACTTTGAATGGATATACCTTAGACATTATGAGCACATGATGAATTTATCACTGGGTATAGTCATCTTCCTAAAACATACTTGCATTATGTTGTTCAGCACAGTGAAGTGCTCAACAAATGTAAGCTATTATTCATTATGAATATTTTGGACATATTTTTATTAGACTTTTTCTAAGTGTTTTAGAGCTCGGACTATGGATTACACTAATAACTGCAGATGTCATTTATTTAACCACCCATGTGATATGAGTCCTTTATTCATATTCATATTATTTCTAACCTTAATTAATCTTGCAAGTCAGTTAACTCCAGCCCCATTTTACAGATGAGGATACTCCAGTTCAGAGAAGTTAAGAAACTTGCCAGGATTCAAACCCTGGTCTTTGTGACTTCAAAGCCAGCCTTTGGGGACTTCCCTGGTGGTCCAGTGGTTAAGAATCCGTGCTTCCACTGCAGGGGGCATGGGTTTGATCCCTGGTCGGGGAACTAAGATCCCGCATGCCGCGCGGTGTGGCAAAAAAAAAAAAAAAAAAGCCAGCCTTTGGCCCATGATACCACACTATGTTTTGCTGAATGTCATATTTATCATTGAGCTCCTTATAGTATTTCCCTAGCATGGGGTTCCTTTGAATATGTTAGAAATTGAGCAGGGTTTTTGAATGATACAGGCATGAACAAATGTATGGAACCAGCAGGCCTACCCATCGTTCTTGGTGTCTGAGACCATCCTCAGGGAGGGAGAAAGGGGAAAGAAATCAAGGAAGAGATTTGCTTCCAAGTGAAAGCAAACTTGGAAGAAGAAAAGAAAGAAGAAAGAAATCAACATCAAGCGTCTATAAAATAGCTTCTGAAGGGCTTTTACAGCTGGTGAGAGGTTTGGCAACGCTTCTTCCAGCTGGGTTCAATTTTCTTAGTTCATCATTTCATAGGAGCTGCAACAGTTACCTTTAAAAAATGCCTCTGGATCACAGGAATTTTTCTCTTGTCATAAATCCGATATAATAAAAGAATCAAGATAAGAAAGTAGCACAGCACATGTGGTTGCTATAGCATTAATAATACTTCTGGCCAGTGCAGGGGGCAATACCATCCAAATAATAATAATAACAGCCATGCCTGATTAGTGCTTCAATACAGTGCACTGTATTGAATGTTTTAATGACCTTTTCTCCCTCAATCTTCACAACCTACCTAGGAGGTACGTAATACGAAATTCAGTTTTCCAATGTAATAACTGAGGACCTGAGAGTTTCTGTAACTTGTTCAAGGCCAAGAGCTGGTTAAAGGCCTACAACCATGATCGGTTTGCCTCTGAGTTTTTAATCGCTGGCCTTGTTTTTCTCTTTTGATAAGTGGTGCTGTTTTCACTTGTCTGGCCATGTTCGTCTTTTTCTCTTTATGTCTCCAATCCAGTATGTGATTAGGGTGTTGGTTTAAATCTATGTTTCATTCAGTAAATATTTATTGAGCATCTACTACATGCCAGACAGTGTTCTAGGAGTTTGGGATATTAGTGGTAAAGAAATCCCTCAAAATACTTTCCCTCATGGAACTTTTGCTTCAAACACTGCATATTCTTTCTGAAATTTGCATTATTTGAAGAATTCTAATTTACCTTATGAGAGTGTGGAACAACAAAAACAAAAAAATCAAAATCTGATGTGCAATTTAAGAGTTAAATTTTGAATTAAGAGACCTAACACTTAAAAGGAAAACAAAGCATGTTTAGGGCAATGTAAAAACTAGAATTCTTTTCTTTTTTTTTGGCTGCATGGCTTGTGGGATTTTAGTTCCCCGAACAGGGATCGAACCTGGGCCCCTGGCAGTGAGAACACGGAGTCCTAACCACTGGACTGCCAGGGAATTCCTGTAGAATACTTAAAAGTTGTAACCTAGGATTAACTGCAAAGATGAGAAAAAAGGTTTTCAAGGTGAAAGGTGTTTTTTGGCTTTGTTTTTGCTCCCTCCCCCCGCCATATATGGACTGATGGGCTCCAAGTTAGGTGCTAATAATAAAATATTGAAGACAACAGTAAAGTGATACAAAAGAAAGTAGACAGTAAAATTATAAAGACAGTAGAATTATAGTTGAAAGATACTAGAATCATAAAGAAGTAGAATTATAAAATAGGGTAATAACTGTCATGATAGGAATCAAAAGGGGTGTTGGAGATCTCATAGGTGGAGGCATCTGTCCCAGATAGAGTGGATTCCCAGAGGAAGCCATCTCGAGTGTGACAGCCCAGCGAGGTCAACGCAGTGGCGAAGATGATCAGGACTTCAGGGAGAGGGAAAATCTCGGGCAACAGCCCCCAGCTCAAGAGAATGCAGTCTGTGAGCAACTATAAGTAGGAGAAAATAATTTGAGCCAACTGAAGTTTCCTATGTTTTTTCTCTTCTCTTCTCTTCCAGTTTTAAAGCAGAGCTATCATTTCACAGAACATGGAGTAGAGCTGTGCCATTATGGAATTGTCTACCCATACAATTTTAGGAAATTAATTAATTGATATTGTTAATAACAAATTTCAGTGTTTTAGAAATTCAGATGGAATTGATGAAATGAAAATGCAATCAGAAGCTGCAGTCATCCAACATTGCTAATAGAGCCAAGAGGATTGCACCCGAGGCTTTAAGATCTTCTGAGAGAGAGAGGGTTTAGTTGGAAATTACTACTGAATTCAGTTGTAAGGGATCATATAATCTTTTGGGACTTCTGTCAGAATGAATTTATCATGAACATATGAACTCTAAAGGCATGGTAGAAAAACTAAAAATAAACATTATCAAGTATGTATCAAATGATGGCCATGTCTGTATTCACATTTTTAAGCATAAGTTTCAGGATAGAAGAAAAATCACATTTCCCATCGCATAACAATCTCAATATTTTCCAACTAGATTTTCAGGTAAGAAACAAGATTCTTGGGACTTCCCTGGTGGTCCAGTGCATAAGACTCTGCGCTCCCAATGCAGGGGGCCCAGGTTTGATCCCTGGTCGGGGAACTAGATCCCGCATGCATGCTGCAATTAAGAGCCGGCATGCCGCAACTAAGATGCAACTAAATTGGGAGATTGGGATTGACATACATATACTATTGATACGATGTATAAAATAATTAACTAATGAGAACCTACTGTATAGCACTGGGAACTCTACTCAATGCTCTGGGTTACCTAAATGGGAAGGAAATCCAAAAAAGAGGAGATATATGTATACATATCGCTGATTCACTCTGCTGTACAGTAGAAACTAACAATATTGTGAAGCAACTATACTCCAATACAATTTTTTTAAATAAATAAATTAATTTTTAAAAAAAGAAGCAACTAAGAAGTCCTCATGCTGCAACTAAAAATCCCGCATGCTGCAACTAAGACCCAGCTCAGCCAAAATAAATAAATGGATAATAAAATAAATAAATAAATATTTAAAAAAAGAAACAAGGTTCTTAAAAAAAAATCTATTGTTTCTTTTTTTCTTCCTTGATCCTGAATTTGACAGCAATTGTAGAAATTGTTTGAAGCAATACTTAGTATTTTCTGAGAAATCTCTCAAGGTTGCTGACACCTTCAAGTAACCTGTGAATTGGCAACGGTTAGAGGCCAGATCACAGGGGAAAGCATGAATTTTTGAAAGCCTGAGTTTAAAACACTACTGAAAAGTTATTTATCCAATCCAAATGAATGAAGTCTAAACAAGGTCTTGTTACCACTAAACTTATTAGAACTAACTCATTCAACGCAACTCATAACTTAATGCATTAATTCAACAAATATTGATATTTTAAAGCACTCTGTGTATCTGGTACTGTTCTGGCTGCACAGTCCCTGCTAAGCTGGTTACTGAAGAGAACAGCTACAACTTACGCAACACACAGGTTTCTTTTCTACAGACATCCTTTTAAATTCAGGGTTGTTTTGCTACTTCATATAGAAGATCTGAAGGCCAGAAATCAATGTCTTCATTAATATTTGAGTGCCCCCTATTAACTAGAAATCTCAAAACAATTGCTTAAAAAGAAATCGATGAATGAGTAGATTTTTAAGTTTATTTGATACTGTGTGCAATTAAATTCCTAAATTAGGGAGGAGGCAGTCAACAAGAAATTAGAATGGTTAATACAAAATTTCTTTTATTTCCTCACTCCTTCCCTGGCTGTTCAGCCTTTGATTCAGTCTTTTCTGTCCACCTCTTTCTGTTTCCAATCCTGAACTTGGTAATGACTCGGACTCCTCACTCAGTAATTTCAAATGTCTGATTACTTCCTTGAATGCGTGGAGTAAGTTCCATAGATTGTCCAGCGTGTTTGGACTTCATTCAGTCCCACAGGAGTTACCATGGAGCAGGCAGAGGCAATTTGCTCCACCTTGCAGCCCTTTGTGTACCCTTCTATCATCATAATGGTCAGATGCTTTGAGGCCACTCGTGTATCCCCTCTCTCCCCCTTTCCACCTGAGCTCCTTCAGAGCAGGGGCATGTCTGCATATCTGTCTATGCCTCACCTGCTAGGTCAGGGTAAACGAGGTAGAGGCACCACCCTTGGGACTGAGGCTTCCAGGGGCTGGCTAGGTGAGAGGCAGGATGAGAGGGGAGCCAGTCACAGCAGATGAGACAACAGCATGTGCTGAGTCTGAAGGGTGACGCAGGGCAGACAGGAGACGGAAGAGTAATGTCAGAGTGAGACACAAAGTGGGTGAGGCAAGAGTCAGGTTGTACAGTTTAGGATTTATCTGAGAAAGGATAGCAAAGCTCTTGTCTTTACCCGAAATCAGCTAAGTTAGCTATAACTACCTGGCACATCCAAGGCACTAAATAATTTTAATACCTACCTAACAGGGTTGAGTGATTAAAAGTGGTAAAGATTAAAAGAGGTAAAGAGCTGGCATAGCATTTGATCTAGTATGTTAGTCCTTCTCCATTTCTCCTAGAATTAGACTTCTCAGTCGATAACATCTTGTCATTCCCATTACTATGGCTTTGTCAATATCTTTCCTGACTGTTTTGAGAGGGAGGCTAACTCTTTTCTTGGCTGCAAGTCTGGCTCAATCCCTTGGTATTAAGTGAGTGGACTCTGTGAGACAGGACGTATTTCAAACCTCAGCACCCTCATTTACTGGCTCTGGCATTTATGGTATGTTCCTGAACATCTCTGAACCTGTTCCTTTCATTAAACTTTAAGGACGACTGTGAGACTTGGATATAAAGTGGATAACGGTCCTGGAATATTAAAAGTACTTACTGAAATGTAGCTATTATGAAGCACAGACACTTTCTACTCAAACTATTTTGGACAGAATTCATAGCAAATGTATTTCCCAATATCTTTTTAAACCAAGAAAATGGAATTTTTTTTAAACCTTGTAGTGGTTATTGCAGGTTGGTTTATTTAACATTTGTCCTAACTCTTTTCCTTTGCTTTCTTCTACATCAGAGGCTGGGAAGCTAAATAATTCATTTCCCAGCCTCCCTTGAAGGCAGGGGGAAACCTGTGACCTAGTTCTGACTGATGAGACATAAGTGTGAGTCAGTGAGGGAGAGAGAGGGGATTTATGGGAAAGCTCTTGCTTTCTTAGCAAAGGATAATAGATATGGTTACCCAGCCTTTTGCCCTAACCTCTTTGTCCTATTTGGGATTCTGGATTTGATGACTAGAGCAGCAGCAGCCATTTTGCCACAATGAAGAAACATGTCAAAGAGGGCGGAACAGAAAGACAGAAGGAGAATGGTTCCTTGATGACACCACCAAGTCACTGTACTAGCCTTAGATCATCCATCTCTGTACTTATTTTTACACAAGTCAAATAAACCTGTTTGTTTAAGCCATAGCTATTCAGCTATTCTGTTACTTGTAATCAAACATATCGTTAACAGGTACAAACCTTATATTTTTGATTATAACTGACTACTGTGCAGTGGTTTAATGGAACTATGTCCTCATATCTGTAAAATGTATAGGGCTTTCTGCCATGAAAATAAATGGTTCCAAATATATCTATAAGTTTTTACTAAATTTATTAATTTATTTGCTCAATGAGTTATTTTGAAACAAGTATTTGTGGAAAGAATAATGGAAATTCAATGGACTCTGCTGTCTCTTTGCTTGGATTTTAATGTCACTTTACAATGCTTTAGCCAATCACAATCCTTAGTACATTAGTTTTCTTTTCCCATCCTCTTTTCTTTCAACTTTGCCAAGAATGCTGTCCAAATAAGAAATCAAAATAATTAAATTGGTAAAATATGTGTTATATCTCATATGCAGGTGATTTATGAGTGCTATTCTTCCTCAAGCACTTTTTTGGTTACTCCCACGTTTGTGGTTGGTTCCAGATGGTTGTAGGTTCTGCCCCATGGAGAAGTAAAACCCTGTGGCACCCACAGTCACCATCCCAGCTTAGGTCCTTATCAAATCCCTTCCAGATGCTTTCTCCATTCAATGTTTTACACACAGCCACGAGCTTATATTTCCAGTTGTGCCATTCCCTTGCTCAGAGCCTTTAAAGCTCACCCCTGCCCATAGAATAACCCTTCCTCCTTAGCTGAGCACTTCAGGGCCTTCCTCATTTTGATCTCAGCACATCTGTCCCCCTTCTTTTCTAATTCTCACTACTTCGTCATATACCCTGCCTGCCTGGTGTCTGTTCATGTCTGCTTATAATGCCCTTCCTTTCCATTTCTGGGTTCTCTTTCCCAACCCACAAGTGCCAATGTTTCTAGGGAAGGCTTTCTTAATCTTTCCAGGAGTAAGTCACTTCCCTGCCCCTGACTCTTCCTGGCCTATTACACCTCGGTGTGTGACACTTACCCCTTCCTGTACTATATTCAAGTTATTTATGTTTATGTTATTGCCTGCACACAAACTCCATGAAGGCAGATCTACCTCCATATCATCTTTCTATTCCCTACAGTACCTGATGTGGTCCCTTTGTTTAACATGCAATAGGCCCTCGATAGAACTGTTTGAATGGATGACTATAAAAGGACTGTCATAATGGGGAAGATGAATTATAAAACTCCAAGTAGATAAGGATAGGGTTTTTCCTGAAGCAGAACTGCAGCCATGGTTTTACATTTGATTTGTAGAACTGAGCAAGATCAGAAATGATGGGTAGTGTAGATAAACAAACGTACAAGGCCCAATAACTGGCCATTCCCAGTAAAATTTTCTTCTTGTAATGTGTGCTCAGATTAATCAATTTTATAAATTATCTTAATTATTTTACATCTGTTATCTAGTAAAATTACTTTTTGAAAAACCTCTCAGTGTAATGCACCAACAGAATTAATTTTCTCATTTATTCTTTCCAAAGAAACATAAATGAAGTGATTACAGCTGAATAGAGGTGCTTATCAAATGATAAATGCCTGGAGAAAGCAGTAATGGGCTTTCTCTTCAAGATCCAGAGTGCATAAGTGCCATGTTTCAATGAAGGGACAACATAGCAATCATAGGTGCTTGCCTCTGGGGTCAGCGTTCTGTGTCTGGGCCAAGGTTCTACTGCTCTTATGGGATCCTGGGCCAGCTACACTTTGGTGTGCTTCAGCTTTCTCATTTACAAAATGGAGATGATAATAATATCAGACTCAGGGAATCTGGTGAGGATTAAGGACCTACCACATGTGAAGCATTTTGAATAGTACCAAGCACATATTAAGCACTTATAAATTATTAGCTATTGTTTTTTGACACCATCTACTCATAATATATTCTTGTATTTTCTTCACTGGTAAGTCTTAAATGCCTGTTCTTTTTCTTTTCTTTTGTCTTCTTCTTCTCTATTTTTGGTCACTTAATTTAGCTATAGTGTCTCTATTTAAAAATATTGATCAATTCCAATTAGTTTCATCTGAAACAGAAAGAATTTAGTCTAAGAACTTTACAAAAAATATTATTTTCTTACTCATGTTCCTGATAAGTCTCAGTATAAAATATTAAAATAAATTAAAATCTAATTCTGGAAGTGTGGAATGTTCACTGATACTATTTTTTTTTTATTTAATCAATCTATTTTTGGTTGTGTTGGGTCTTCGTTGCTGTGCACGGGCTTTCTCTAGTTGTGGCGAGCAGGGCCTACTCTTCGTTGCAGCGTGTGGGCTCATTGTGGTGGTCTCTCTCGTTGTGGAGCACGGGCTCTAGGTGCATGGGCTTCAGTAGATGTGGCACGTGGGCTCAGTAGTTGTGGCTCTCGGGCTTAGATGTTCCACGGCATGTGGGATCTTCCTGGACCAGGGCTCGAACCTGTGTCCCCTGCATTGGCAGGCAGATTCTTAACCACTGAGCCGCCAGGGAAGCCCTTGCAGACACTATTATCATAATTATTGTTCTGATCAGAGAGCTTCTCCTGGAGAAGTGACCAGCTGAAAATGTGTGTGTGTGTGTGTGTATGTGTGTACACTTTCCTGTCAGGAACTGAAGAATTGAAACAAGAGTTTACAAGAAGCTGTTAGTGTGACATGACATTCAGCTACCAACTATCTACTAATCTGCTTTATTTTACTTAAAAAAAATTATAAAGACAAGCTATTGTAGAAGGCAGCCCCAGCCTGCCTAAGAATACCTAAAGTATTCTTAGGTAGACTTGTCAATAATAGTTCTTGGAATTGGGATTTTCTTAATGTGAATTTTCCACATGTGCTCACTTGATTTTATCCATACTACTTATTTCATGGTTATCATGTAAGGACCCTAGTTTATCCTTGAGCTGATTAAAGAGTAGTGTGTAGAGCTTTTTGGACTCTATTTCATGGGTATTTGTAATAATAAAATCAGCAGAAAAATATCTTATATCCTTTTGGGGATGGAACCATGTTCATTCTTTAAGTTCATCCTCATTTTTCCTGTAAACATTTGTATGAAACATCACAATGAGTATATTGCATTTGTTGGTGTGAGAGCTCTTCTCATCAGGCACCGACAATACGTTCGCCATGAAGTTGGCATCAGTTTCCCACTTTGAAAGGAGCTGCATTCTCTGAGCCATTTAGTTTGCTCTCTGATAGTGGAGTATGGATAGGTCTGATACTGAGTGAGCTTTGGGTATGGAAAAGTTGTGAGTCAGGGTGCTTGCTTGTTACTAAGACAGAACGGCAGAATTAGCTATAAATACAGTATCTGCTTGTTCTCCCTTTTGTTTTGATGCTGTTTAGGAACCAGCATAATTTGCCCCAGAATGTGGATGTTACTTTGCTACAAGTAGGTTTCCACTTTATGAGCAAATAGTGATCTCTCAGTGCTTTTATTTTCCTTTCTATATATAAAAGATCCGAGAGTGAAACTGGTATCATAATCGTATTTTAGTTTTTAGAGCCCACAATAATGACAGTTATGAAAGTAATCAGATTCACTTTTCAATTTAGTTCCGGATTTTTTTTTTTTTTTTTTTTTTTTTTTTTTTTGTGGTATGCGGGCCTCCCTCTGTTGTGGCCTCTCCCGTTGCGGAGCACAGGCTCCGGGCGCGCAGGCCCAGCGGCCATGGCTCACGGGCCCAGCCGCTCCGCGGCATGTGGGATCCTCCCAGACCGGGGCGCGAACCCGGTTCCCCTGCATCGGCAGGCGGACGCGCAACCACTGCGCCACCAGGGAAGCCCTAGTTCTGGATATTTTAAAGCCAGGATACAAAGGTCTGTGTCACTAGGTAAATTAAGTGGGTCCCACTGACTAACCCACAGAGATGGTACCCTCCTAAAGCAGGCCATGGTACTTTTTCTAGGGCAGCACTGTCTTGCCAGCTTTGCACACAGTAGGATTTGACAAATGCCTGTTGCCCAGACAGTGTGATTCCTTATAAGCTGCTCTTAAGTCAAGCCAAAAATGGATATTTCTCAAGTTTCTTTGGGGTGCTTCACATTGAGGCTCTATCAGTATTAGGTTTGATGCCAGAAAGTACTGTCAACTAGATTTAAAATACTTTGAATTAAAAATTTATTTATTTATTTTTACAGTAGGTCCTTGTTGGTTATCTATTTTATTTTGTAATATATTTTTTCCTTTGTCTTTAAAAAATATATTTATTTATTTATTTAATGATTTATTTATTTATTTAGGCTGCACCAGGTCTTAGTTGCAGCACGTGGGATCTTTAGTTGTGGCATGCATGTGGGATCTAGTTCCCTGACCAGGGATCGAACCCGGGCCCCCTGCATTGGGAGAGCAGAGTCTTATGCTCTGGACCACCAGGGAAGTTGCATGGTTATCTATTTTAAATATAGCAGTGTGTGCATGTCAATCCCAAACTTTCAGTCTATCCCTCCCGCCCACTACCCCCGGTAACCATAAGTTCATTTTCTAAGTCTGTGAGTCTGTTCTGTTTTGAAAATAATTTCATCTGTATGAAAACGTACTTTGAATTTAAAACAATTCAGAGGGCCATATATCCGGGTGCATGTATATACCATCATCACCCAAGCAAATATCTTACAGAATACCCCCATAGCATTTCCCATTTATTAACCTTTGAAAACTCCTCCCTGACTATTTTCTACCTTAGTTACTAAATCCACCAAATAGGAATTAGTGGGGGCTTTTGGTTACATAACAATGAATGCTTAAACAGCATATAATCAGTGATGGTATATAAAGGAAATATAGCTTTATTATGTTACATATTACAAATTTATCAACCTCGAGCATTGGGATGCAATAACAGAATTTTCCTCCTAGTAATTTTAGGAGAATGGGTTTGTCTGAGTAAACCGTTATCGGGTATTTTCATTGCCTTTCTTCTGTTTATGTGGGCTGCTGAATTTACAGAGGGCTCGTGCTGTTTAGATTTCTTTCCTACCACCCCATGCAGTGATGCTAGTGGAGATGGTGATAATTAACCAATGGCTGTGCACTAGGAGTTCAGGGATAAGTGTACTTGTATTTAAAATCTTAACGTTGATGCCTATGAAAATTGAAGTTAATTAAGAAATAATTATTCAACAGTTCTGTCTAAATTAACTTTTACTATTCCTGTTTATTTTCCCTCTGGCTAGGAGTGCCTGGTGGGATGGGAATTACATAGTTTCAGTGGTAAATTTGAAATACATCATGGGAGCATTCTCAAATTTGAAGGAAGTCATAGGGGCAAATTAAGCAAATGTAGTGCCAGTGGGGTTATCTGGGGGCTCAGGGACAATGCCTGGTGAATCACTAATAGTGTGGTTTTGACAAGGATGTGTTTTCTATGCCAGGGGTTCCCCAGAACTGATGCCAGTTTATGATGAAGTGTTCCCTAATCCATAACAAAATGACAAAAATAAGACAAATGTTGGGAATTTTTCTTATAGTCAAACAGATTTGTTTAGAGACTTTATTTGGAGCTATGTTATTCCTAATTTTTTTGTGCCAAAAATATCCCTTTCAAGCAATGGCAGTAATAGATTTTTTTTTCCTTTCTAATGCCCTCATTTAGTAAAATTTTTTAAAAAGTCAACTTAGGAAATGCAAATTAAAACAAGATACTACTACAGACCCACTAGAATGGCCAAAATCTGGAACACTGACAACACCAAATGTGTTACTGGTGAGAATGCAAAATGGCACAGTTACTTTGGAAGACAGTTCGGCAGTTTCTTTCAAAACTATGCATACCCTTACCAGCAAACATGCTCCTTGGTATTTATTGAAATGAACTGAAAACTTATGTCCACACAAAAATCTGTACATGGATATTTACAGCAGCTTTATTCATAATTGCAAACACTTGGAAGCCACCAAGATGCCCTTCAGTAGGTGAATAGATAAACTGTGGTATATCCAGGCAATGGAATGTTATTTAGTGCTCCAAAAAATGAGCTATCAAGCCATTGGAGGAAACTAAAATGAAAGAAGCCAATCTGAAAAGGCTATATAGATTCCAACTATACGACATTTTGGAAAAGGTAAAACTATGAAGACGGTAAAAAGATCAGTGGTTGTCAGGAGCCAGGCTGGGGGATGTGGATGGGTGAGAGATGAACAAGCAGAGCACAGAGGTATTTAAGGGCAGTGAAAATACTCTATATGATATTGTAATGATGGATACATGTCACTGTACATTTGTCCAAAAGCATAGCATGTACCACACCAAGTGTGAACCCTAAGGTAAACTATGAGCTTTGAGAGATTATGATGTGTCAATATAGGTTCATTAACTGTAACAAATATAACACTCTGGTGGAGGATGTTGATAATGGGGGAGGCCGTGCATGTGTAGGGGCATGAAGAATACAAGAAATCTCTGTATCCTCCTTTCAGTTTTGCTGTGGGCCTAAAACTGCTCTAAAAAATTAAAGTCTTAAAAGAAAAAACCAACTTCATCTTAGCCCCATTAAAATTTTTTTCCTGATCTATTAATTACTGAAATTAGGGAATCACTGGCCTATGTGGCCTTGTTATATGCTAAGATGGTTTACATTAGTCCCTCACCTGCTTCCCTAGGAAAATTGGTGTTGGTGAACAAGAAATAATCCTGTTTTAACATCTTTCACATTTCCTGGCTGAAGGGATCCAGTCAGTTAATCAGAGTATTAGTTAGTAGGCCTCTTCATACATACTATGACTCTAGCTTACTTCTCATTTTTAAGTTATGCTTCTCTTGCTTCCTCCTATAAAAAGTCCAGAAGAAAAATGACCATCAGCTTACTTCACAGTCTAAAACTAAATGTGGACCTTCACTGATTGTCATCCACATTAGGTAGCATTTGTTCAATGCACATGAGTGTGCAACCATTTCCCTGGTAAGTTGAGTGTTGTTCCAGCTGAGTGGAATATCCAATGGCACATGCATTTTGGAAAATAATAACATAAACACTACATCTTACCCTATTATTTTTCAAGCATTTAAAAAGACCCTTTTCTTAAAAATATAAACAAAACAGCATATATTTTTTAAAGAGTTCATCAAGCTTGTAAAGACTTGACCTGTTTCAACTAATATTTCTTTTTTTTTTCTTGGCCATGCTGCACGGCTTGTGGAATTTTAAGTTCCCTGACCAGGGATCGAACAAGGGCCCTCCACAGTGAGAGCACAAGAGTCTTAACCACTGGACCACCAGGGAATTCCCACTATTTCTTTAAAAAGGGTTACACCTTGTGAAGATGACTAAAACAAAGACTAAATAAAATAAAATAAAGATAAAAAATTATCTCTAAGCAGACACATTATTGGGGTTTTTATACAGTTTCACAAAGTCCAAGAGTTCCAAAATGTCATGAGACATAGCTTACTCAGTAAGACTAAATAAGTAGCTTTCCTAGTCCCAGGAATACTAAAACAAACTTCAAAGAAAAACTTCTGATAAACTTTGGGAAGTTTATCACAGCATCCTAATCTTTAATTAGGAGCAAAAAGCTGTAAAAGACATGATGAGCTATTACATCCAACCTATGGTAAGTTAAAAAACAACATACAAGCTTGTCTGAAAAGATTCTAGGAAGTCCCTAACATACTAGCCTTGTGATTTCCTATCATTTAATTCATACTTGCATGGATGACTGTATACAGACAAGTATTAGAAAAGAATAAAGGTGAAGCAGTCCATGTGATGGAAACCATGTCAATAAGATACAGTATGCAGGCAACAGCCTATTTTCCTAGTTATTTTGATTAGGTTTTCTCTTCAAACTGGATTTGTTCTTCAGTCAAATCTGCCAACCGATACAGTTAATGTTGAAGTGAAAAAGAAAAAAGAATGGGTTGACATCTGTAACAATTCAACTACCATATTGACACATACCCATAATATAGCTTGATTACACGGGTGATAAAGAAGTCAAAGAAAACACTGGGACAATTTTCTAACTGATTAACAGACACTTTTAAGGAAAAAAAAAAGAGAATTTGGGGAAAACTTTTTAAAATCTAAATTCTTCCTTCTGCACTTCTTCAACAATCTATCTATGGAAGAAAAGGCAACAGAGTACCCTCCAAGAGCACGGATTTGTTAGTGGTAATTGTAGGTTCCAAAAATGGTCATTAGAGGTGGAAGGAAGAAAAAGGAGGAAATATGAAAATTACAAAATAATTTCAATCACTTATATTTCACTTACAACATTCCTGGCACCGTTCTAAGCACTTGATATCCACTTACTCCACACAATTACACTGAGGTAGGACCGATGATTATACCCACTGCATGGGTCGGGCATCTGAGTCACAGACAAGATAAGTAACCTCAGGAGGTCACAGGGGTGGTAGGTGATGCAGCAGGAATCTGGACCAGGCAATGTGGCTACATGGTGCATCCGAACCACGACTTCTACACTGCCATCGTCTGCCAGGCTACATGCATTCTCTCATTTCACCCATACAACATTATGCGGTCGGTAACATCATCTCCAAGTTATAGATAGAGACTGAGTCCTAGAGCACCATGAATTTATTAAACGGCAGTGGAGCTGAGATTCCAGGTGAAGTGTTTCAGACTATAAATCCCTAGGGAAGAGGAGCACCAAGATAAAGTTTCTCACCTGGAGTGAGAGGTATGTGGTCTCTGTGGTCTTTAAGAACCTCACACCAAAATCAATGATGAATCCTACTCGCGGGCGGAGAGTCTGTTCTACTCACTACGGGGCATTCCTGTAGTGCACGACATATATGTGAGGCCCCCCGTACATTCTCCTTTACAACAGTCATCACACTTAATAACTCATTATTTAATATCTGTTTCCCCATAGACTGCAAGCTCTGTTCATTTACTGGCAACGTACTGTGTACCAGAGAGGCACTGTTCTAGGAGTGTGAAGTGTGTCAGGAAATAAAATAAAGATCCTTACCTTTTGCTTATTTAGCATTGCACCCCTAGCACCTAGCAGAGGGTCTGGCACCCATTGGTTCTCAATAAATATTTACTGAATGAATAAATGAATCAATTAGGAGGGGCAGGTAGAAGCAAAAGAAAAAAAATTACAGAGAAAAGGAAATATTCGGGTTTAATCTATTAACTCCCAGATTTTTATTAAAATCTTAATATGTTTTTGATTAATCAGGATAACCGTTTTAATAATTTAACCCATCTTTAAAAGCAGAAATGCTACCAAGTATATTTTAACTCCCAGAGCGACCTATGATCCAGGTTCTGAAGGAGGACATGTGCTTCAGGATACTGCACCCACTCTTTTGTCAGACTAAAATTTCCAGTGACATTTCCCAGAGCTTAGCCTGTGTTTGTGTTCACCGATTTTCAAAAGGTGACTTTTGAAAGTCACCTTTCAAGTCACCTTTGCAAGTCTTCTCCCAGTAATTAGAGGCATTTATCTTAAAGCTCATGGGGGTTTAGCAGGGAGGTTACAGGCTGTCATCCGCATTGTTATTGACTCCCTCGATTAGAGGCAATGGCATTTCACCTCCATGCAAAATATTAGTAGATTAACAGTCCCCACTCTGCATTCATTTGGGAAATATCTTCTGCTTGTGATGATGAACGTGACAAGCAGGGAGTAATCAGAGACACCCTGGTAATACCTTTAAGCCTTGCAAACATCAGTTAAAACTCTGGCTCTGCAGCTTGCAGTTGGGCTTTGGTCTGTAGGGTAAATTTCTATTTTTATGACATGACACAGAAGTCAGCACTGCTAATTTCCAGGAGAAACAAGCAACAACCCCAACAAAAAAGAGCCAGAGAAACATCCACCCTGATTTTCTTGAATCTTTCATATCACTCAATGTCTCTTTTAGACCATAAATGGACTCTGGCATTGTGAACAACTTTCAGTTCAGATTTATAATTCTCTGACATGACAACTTTGACTCAAAGGGCAAATTCTAATAAATATTTCTTTATAGTGCTAAAAAGACTGCAAAGAGATTATTATTCAAATGTCGTTGACTGTCTCTTTCAATCTAAGGGCATTTTAGGCTAATGAAGAGACTTTTAACACAATAATTGTTAGGTCATAGGAGCTCTGTGGATGGGCTTCAGTAGATTTACCTAAAATTTATGGAAAGCATCTTATGTGCATTTTATTGGGATGGGCATGTATCACTTTCATCAGATTCTCCAAAGCTTGTAGCCCCACTAGACAAGAATCTCTGGTCTCGTGAGAAGAGCTAAGGGCTGAAGGGAGGGTTATGCCGAGGTCTGCTAGCATCATGGAGCACCCCGAGCTGCTTTGGTTTTAGTGTCTTCTTCTGCAAAATGCCTCAGCTGGCCAATGATCCTCTGTCTCCTCTATTCCATAATTGAATCTCTGATGTGTGGGGATCATAAATTTAGCTGAGTTTTCACCTCCAGCTTCCTGTATTCTAATAACTGTACTAACCAGTAATTCAGCTTCATCTTTCTTTGGCACATTCAGTATCATTAACCACAAAACAAACTATTTATGAAAAAAGTTAATATTTGCATTGTATCGATGGAGCAGAAAGATAGATGCCTTCCATTTTGAGACAATATCACTTCTTTATGACAAGTCAAACCCTTAATAACTTTTTGGGCCATCAGAATCTCATTTCTTTATGTGGTAACCTATGATAAAGTCTAACTTACAATTTAAGTCTAATATAACACTGTATCAATTCTGTTTATAAGTCTATCAATTTTATTAGGTTTTCAAAGACAGAAGAGTTGAGAAACTGGGCCAATATTGCTTAAAATTATCAAAAAAATTATTTTAAAATACTTTAAAATTTGGGGGCCACAGAATTCTAGCCAAGGTTAAAATTTATCATTTTTTGTAAAGTCAATTAAACTAAAGTGAAAGTGTTTTTACCATCATGGCTTAATAAAGGCAAATCAGGTCAAAATTACCAATTATTTTTCATTGGATCTCCACCCAAGAAAAGTCACTTTTTTAAGGTAAAAGGATTTCTAAATGAGAAGAACATAGGATAATTAGAAATCTGAAAGATCGTTCTTGTACTAGACATGCAAAGTATATCTAACTTACTGTCATGATGAGCCCCTTTTCCTGGAAGTATTTAACCAATGGAGCAGCGTTCTGCTTGAAGTTCATTAGTCTCCTTTGGGTAGCTTTCAAATTGTCATCAGGCCGCCCCTGTTGCTCTGCGCGCTTCACTAATCTTTCTTTGAGCCTCTGATTGGTACAGGCCAGGAACACCACCAAGTCGGGAGTACAGATCTGTGGAGAGCATCAAACAAGTAGACAGGCATTCAACATACCAACCAATGTGAGTCTGGGCAGTGGCATTTCTCTCTTCTGGGTCTGTGGAGGCTGCCATATTTTTGACCCTCTATGTTTTTGCCAGCATATTTCCAGGGCTACGGCTCCACACAAAGCCAGGAGGAGCTATTGCTATTACAGTCCATGTAAATGGTATACTTCAACTCACAGAGCCGTGTACAGTGGCCCTCCAAATTTCTGGAAAATATTTTTTGTCTATGCTCAAATAAGTTTTCAAGTTTCAAGTTAAGATCAATATAGGCCAAACTCTGCCAAAGGTAGATGTGACTTGTTTAGAGGTGAAATGACTATTGAGCTACAGATATTCTCTATAGTAAACAAGTACTGCTGCTATTATTACTATGTGCTGCCCTTTTAAAAGTATGTACTGTATGCCAGGCCCAGTGCTAAGTTATTTCCTTATGCTGTTGCTAAACTTTACAACAATCTGCAAGGTAAATATTTTCCCCATTTTAAAGATGAGCAAACTGAGGCTCTGAGCAATTAAGTACTTGTCTGAGGTCACACGGTCATTAAGGTCAAAGGTGATATTTGAACCCAGGTCTGTCTGGTCTATTGTCTGTGTTCCCTCCACTATTACAAAGAATCAAATGGCTCAAAGGCCTTCATGAATTTCTGAAAATACCAAGGAATAACATGAAAAGTACCTATGAACTAAACAGTTTTTATTTAACTCAATTAGAACTAGTAATGTATGTAAAAGATAACATGATCATTTAAAGTGAATGTACTTTCTTGTTGAAAATGGGACAAGAAAAAGAGGCAGTTTTGCATAGAGCTTTAAAGAAATGATCTCCAAAAATTTTTTATTGTATCCTCACATTAGTAAATTATTTGTGCATCTACCTCAGTAAATATACACTTATTAAATTATAAATTATGCATGAATGTATGATAGCCATGTACTACCATACTAATATATTGTATTACATATGTACATACATATGTATGTATATAATATATTGCATAATAGTATGTATGCTGTAAAATACACACAAAAATACAATTTTAAAAGGATGACATATGATAATCGTAATTTTAACATTTTCTTCCCACACTACAGTGGTTTGCCTTGTGCACTTTTGAGACCACTGGTTAGGAAATGGACCCTGGAGTCTGGGAAACATGGATTACAGTTTTGCCCTAGGATTTATCAGCTGAGCTATGGGCATATGTCTTAACTTTACTAAGCCTCCATGTCTTCATCTGTCAAAAGAGATACATGAACCTCCTCCCTGAGTTATTATAAAGATTAAATAAGATCAGCACAGGGCTTCCCTGGTGGTGCAGTGGTTGAGAGTCCGCCTGCCGATGCAGGGAACACGGGTTCGTGCCCTGGTCCGGGAAGATCCAAAAAAAAAAAAAGATCAGCACAAACTTGATCAATGGTAGGTGCTCAACGAATTTTAGCCATGTTTACTATCTCTTGGTTTTCATGATTCTATATTGTCCTGGTTCTCATTTAACTTTTTGTTCTGTATTTTTTTTTCTCTTTGCTCAAATTTTTTTCCTTAAAAATATAACACTCACAAATAATGATGTTTATGAGGCTTAGATAATGTTTTGTTTTGTTTTTCCCTCTCCAGGTTCTTATTCTCTCAGCTCCCTTCCACTGTTCTGGTTTCAACCACCAGTCTTTTGTTGACGGATTCCAAATGTACATTTGTAGCAATGACTTTCAACAGCACTTATGTCCTATATTATCAAATGCTTATATGATGGCTCTACCTGAAAGTCTTATTTTTGTAAAGTTTTTCTGATGTGGATCATTTTTAAAGTCTTTATTGAATTTGTTACAATATTGCTTCTGTTTTTATGTTTTGGTTTTTTGGCCGTGAGGCATGTGGGATCTTAGCTCCCTAACCAGGGATTGAACCCACACCCCCTGCACTGGAAGGCGAAGTCTTAACCACTGGACTGCCAGGGAAGTCCCTGAAAGTCTTAATATTACGTGTGACTCAGCAAGGCCAAATCAGTTCCAGCACCTTTTTACCTGAATGAAATTCCCATCTTGCTTATATATGTATTTGTTTATTTATTTATTTTTATGGTAGCAACACTACTTTCTTGAATCTCTCAACTAGAAGTCCTTTTTAAAACTTTTTTTTAATTGAATGAAAGATTCTTTTTTAAAAAAAAATAAATTTATTTATTTTGGGCTGCGTTGGGTCTTTGTTGCTTTGCACAGGCTTTCTCTAGTTGCGGTGAGTAGGTACGGGAGCTACTCTTCGTTGTGATGCGTGGGCTTCTCATTGCGGTTGTGGAGCACGGGCTCTAGGTGCGCGGGCTCAGTAGTTGTGGCTCGTGGGCTCTAGAGTGCAGGCTTGGTATTTGTGGTGCTCAGGCTTAGTTGCTCTGCGGCATGTGGGATCTTCCCGGACCAGGGCTCAAACCCGTGTCCCCTGCGTTGGCAAGTGGATTCTTAACCACTATGCCACCAAGGAAGCCCTGAATGAAAGATTCTTTAAATTCTATAGTGCTTTACAATTTTCAAAAGTTTCACAAATGTGATTTCATATAATCCCATAATAACTCCTTTATAAAATTCCCTACTCTTATATTGCCCCTCCCCTCTTCCCCCTGGTAACCACTAGTTTGTTCTCTATATCTGTGAGTCTGCTTTTTTGTTTTATTTCCTAGTTAGTTGTATTTTTAAGATTCCACATATAAGTGCTATCATATAGTATTTGTCTTTCTCTGTCTGACTTATTTCACTTAGCATAATGCCTTCCAAGTCTATCCATGTTGCTGCAAGTGGCATATACACCACATCTTCACCCATTCATCTGCTGATGGACATTTAGGTTACTTCCGTACCTTGGCAATTATAAATAACGCTGCTATGAACGTTGTGTCTTTTCGAATTCTCAGCTAGAAATCTTAATATCATTTATAACCCTTATCCAAACTTCAATCTCTCGGAGCTATCACCATGGACTGTGGAGTTTTGTCTTGAAACACTATTCAGATTCCCCTTCCCGCAGTTCCCACTGCCACTGTGTAAGCACAGGCACATACTTGCATAAGTGATTAAGAGCATGAATTTTAGAATCAGATCATCCTGATTTTATATCTAGAATCTGCTATTAGTCATTTGTCCTTGGGAAAAAGGTTCAGTATCTCTGAACTTCAGTTTTCTCAACTATTTTTCCCTTCCCATCTCAGTAGTTTAATATGTCCCATAAAACACTTTTAAATAGCTTTTGAGAACCCTTAACAATTTACAAAATCACTCTGTAATTTTTGTGTGATATATGGTAAAGAGATTATCTGAAGTTAAAACTTTTATACTATCAAATATTATAATGCAAAATTCAAATTAAATAAAATCTTTGGTAATATTCAGGTTTACCCAACATAACAAATGACATCCTTTTAAATTTACTTTGAATAGCATATAAGGGAGAAGACAATTTTTGACAAATAAATTAAAATGACAGGGCTTCCCTGGTGGTGCAGTGGTTAAGAATCTGCCGGCCAATGCAGGAGACAGGGGTTTGAGCCCTGGTCCGGGAAGATTCCACATGCCGTGGAGCAACTAAGCCCGTGAGCCACAACTAATGAGCCCACGCACCACAACTACTGAAGGCCGCGCGCCTAGAGCCCATGCTCCTCAACAAGAGAAGCCACCACCATAGAAGACCTCGCATCACAAGAAAGAGTAGCCACCGCTCGCTGCAACTAGAGAAAGCCCGTGCGCAGCAGCAAAGACCCAACACAGCCAAAAATAAATTTAAAAAAATAAATTTATTTTAAAAAAATTAAAATGACATTATATTGTTCTTGGTTTGGTCATATTGTATATTAAAATATGAAAAAAATTTTCTGGTTTCAACCACCAGTCTTTTGTTGACGGATTCCAAATGTACATTTGTAGCAATGACTTTCAACAGCACTTATGTCCTATATTATCAAATGCTTATATGATGGCTCTACCTGAAAGTCTTATTTTTGTAAAGTTTTTCTGATGTGGATCATTTTTAAAGTCTTTATTGAATTTGTTACAATATTGCTTCTGTTTTTATGTTTTGGTTTTTTGGCCGTGAGGCATGTGGGATCTTAGCTCCCTAACCAGGGATTGAACCCACACCCCCTGCACTGGAAGGCGAAGTCTTAACCACTGGACTGCCAGGGAAGTCCCTGAAAGTCTTAATATTACGTGTGACTCAGCAAGGCCAAATCAGTTCCAGCACCTTTTTACCTGAATGAAATTCCCATCTTGCTTATATATGTATTTGTTTATTTATTTATTTTTATGGTAGCAACACTACTTTCTTGAATCTCTCAACTAGAAGTCCTTTTTAAAACTTTTTTTTAATTGAATGAAAGATTCTTTTTTAAAAAAAAATAAATTTATTTATTTTGGGCTGCGTTGGGTCTTTGTTGCTTTGCACAGGCTTTCTCTAGTTGCGGTGAGTAGGTACGGGAGCTACTCTTCGTTGTGATGCGTGGGCTTCTCATTGCGGTTGTGGAGCACGGGCTCTAGGTGCGCGGGCTCAGTAGTTGTGGCTCGTGGGCTCTAGAGTGCAGGCTTGGTATTTGTGGTGCTCAGGCTTAGTTGCTCTGCGGCATGTGGGATCTTCCCGGACCAGGGCTCAAACCCGTGTCCCCTGCGTTGGCAAGTGGATTCTTAACCACTATGCCACCAAGGAAGCCCTGAATGAAAGATTCTTTAAATTCTATAGTGCTTTACAATTTTCAAAAGTTTCACAAATGTGATTTCATATAATCCCATAATAACTCCTTTATAAAATTCCCTACTCTTATATTGCCCCTCCCCTCTTCCCCCTGGTAACCACTAGTTTGTCCTCTATATCTGTGAGTCTGCTTTTTTGTTTTATTTCCTAGTTAGTTGTATTTTTAAGATTCCACATATAAGTGATATCATATAGTATTTGTCTTTCTCTGTCTGACTTATTTCACTTAGCATAATGCCTTCCAAGTCTATCCATGTTGCTGCAAGTGGCATATACACCACATCTTCACCCATTCATCTGCTGATGGACATTTAGGTTACTTCCGTACCTTGGCAATTATAAATAACGCTGCTATGAACGTTGTGTCTTTTCGAATTCTCAGCTAGAAATCTTAATATCATTTATAACCCTTATCCAAACTTCAATCTCTCGGAGCTATCACCATGGACTGTGGAGTTTTGTCTTGAAACACTATTCAGATTCCCCTTCCCGCAGTTCCCACTGCCACTGTGTAAGCACAGGCACATACTTGCATAAGTGATTAAGAGCATGAATTTTAGAATCAGATCATCCTGATTTTATATCTAGAATCTGCTATTAGTCATTTGTCCTTGGGAAAAAGGTTCAGTATCTCTGAACTTCAGTTTTCTCAACTATTTTTCCCTTCCCATCTCAGTAGTTTAATATGTCCCATAAAACACTTTTAAATAGCTTTTGAGAACCCTTAACAATTTACAAAATCACTCTGTAATTTTTGTGTGATATATGGTAAAGAGATTATCTGAAGTTAAAACTTTTATACTATCAAATATTATAATGCAAAATTCAAATTAAATAAAATCTTTGGTAATATTCAGGTTTACCCAACATAACAAATGACATCCTTTTAAATTTACTTTGAATAGCATATAAGGGAGAAGACAATTTTTGACAAATAAATTAAAATGACAGGGCTTCCCTGGTGGTGCAGTGGTTAAGAATCTGCCGGCCAATGCAGGAGACAGGGGTTTGAGCCCTGGTCCGGGAAGATTCCACATGCCGTGGAGCAACTAAGCCCGTGAGCCACAACTAATGAGCCCACGCACCACAACTACTGAAGGCCGCGCGCCTAGAGCCCATGCTCCTCAACAAGAGAAGCCACCACCATAGAAGCCCTCGCATCACAAGAAAGAGTAGCCACCGCTCGCTGCAACTAGAGAAAGCCCGTGCGCAGCAGCAAAGACCCAACACAGCCAAAAATAAATTTAAAAAAATAAATTTATTTTAAAAAAATTAAAATGACATTATATTGTTCTTGGTTTGGTCATATTGTATATTAAAATATGAAAAAAATTTCAACTACTAGCTCAGTGTTGAATGCAGGTAAAACTTGCATTTAGAAATTCTTGGATTTTGCATTTAAACAAATTAAATGCTTTACTTTAATATATTTTGTGTTTTGTTTCAGACTGCAATGTATGTGCTTCTCCCTACTTAACACAATGAGGTTATGGGGAGACTTAAATATGTAATCATCACTATATTTTGTCTTTTAGAATTGGCTATTGAAATTAGCTTGAAATGGATTAAAAGACTTTTTTACACTTTGAATAAAACTGCATTTTGTTTATTTTAATTAATAGACTTTAAAAAAAACAGTTATAAGTTTACAGGAAACAAGTAGAATATCTAAGATATTTGTTGTTGCTGTTGTTTCTGTAATTTCTCCCAATACTTTTTATTGCAGAGCTCTGTAGTTTTCTATGTAATGTTCTTGCCCATTTGAAAATTATTCCTACGTATTTGATATTTATTTTTATTTTTTAATATATTTTTTATATCTAAGATTTTTGATCAATGAATGCAACTTCAGGTCTGATATACATGACTTTGAAGTGAATCTGCAAAGCTATTTAATTTTATAATTGTAATTAACTTGCTGTCTTTTCTTGGTATAAACTAAACAACATATAACCAGTGATACAAAATACTAAAACGTGGAACAGGCGAGACCTCCATGGCAGCTGGGATAACCAGCTGACTGCTCAACAGTGATCTCAGCCACAAGCATGCTCACCTGATTCCTAGTCACCCCCGCATATGCCCACTCATTAGGACCCTCGTTCTCCAACAGTGTTCAATTTTAAAAGAAACAATTTAATTGTTTATGTTTTTTTCCCCAAAAAAGTAAAATAGAAGCAGACACCATTCTTTCCCAGAAGATGTGAAGCACCTAGAAAGATTTCATGAAATTCACTCATGAAACGTTGAAAAGTATCACCAAACAAAGTGGATCCTTGGCATACCTTTTCTTGACCTATGTTCTCAAAATGTATTTGCTGATTGAATGAATGAGTGAGTAAATAAATAAATGAGAACAAAGACCAAGATATCACTTTTGTCTACATGGAAGTAAACTTGGGAAGTAAAATTGGGAAGTAAACTTCCCAATTGCTCCCACTGAATCAACTAAATCAATCTTTTTTTCCCTGTCATTATATGGACAAGTCAATCTTCCTCTATCCATTTTCTCAATGTCCCTTATCTGAATGATTACTCTGTTAAAAAGAACCTATGACCATCTTTGATTAGCAAAGATGTATTATTCACAGTATCAGACTACTAAGTGAGCTTATTTTAGTGAGCTCTCTTCTTAACTGTCAGTGCTTTTGACTGCCCTATTCTTTACGAAGACATGTTAAAAGGCCTACACTCCATAGTTCAGATCACTGTCAGAAATCAAGAAGCAAAGTATGAAAAAAAAAAAAACCCACAAAGAGAGAAGATCACAGGTGGAACAAAGACTGGAATCACAGAAATAAGAGCTGAGAAAATCTTGGAGGTTATCTAGCCCAAATTAATGCCAAACCTGTAATCATCTCTACAATCTCTTGACAAGTGATTTTTAAACTTGAACCTTTAAACTTGAATGTTCTTTGTGAGCATTTCTTGTGATGCCTCACTACTTTTGAGGCAGCCCCTTTCATTTCTGGATAACTCTAAGAACTGGGAAGTTCTTTCTAATACTGGGCTAAAATTTGCTTTCTTAATTCTGCCTATAGGGAAACTGTAAAAGAAATCATTTCTTTCACCCATTAAGCATTTATTGAATATACACCATTATTGCAGAGGCTAGACTAGATCAAGAAGGAAAAAAGGATAGATACCTGGACTTAACTATCATTTATCATGGAGATAATTTCTAGGCAAAGCTCTTAATGGACTATGGGGCTGAGGGGACAAAAACTGGAATATAGGGCCCACCATGGAGGAGGAGCTCAAGAAACTACTACTGCTGCTCCCAATTTAGGTTCCTGGTTGGAATCCTAAAGGGCTATACCATCAGAGTTTGTGTGAATCAGCCTTCACAGGACTAAATTCCATTTAGAATCATCCCATATCCTCATTATACTAAATGGGTTCATAGCCAATTAAGCATTGAAAACAGAATTAGTGAACTAAAAGTTCGGGAGAAAATATCCAGAGTGAAGCAAGGGGGAGAGAGGGGGAGGAAAAGTACAGAAAAGAGCAACAGAGACATATGAGACAATGGTTAGAAAATTCTAGAAGAAGAAGAGAGAAAATGAAGAAGCAGTGTTTGAAAATGTAATAGCTAAGAATTTTCCAAACTCATAAATAATATCAAGTCCCAGATGCAAGAAGCAATATAAAAACCAAGAAGAAAAAACTCAGATCTAAGCACATCATAATAAAACTGCTGAAAGGCTAGACAGACCCCCCAAAAAATCTTTAAAGCATCCAGAAAAAAGAAATGATAGATTACCTTTAGAGGAGCGATAACAAGACAGCTAAATTTGCCAGAGAAACAATGAAAGCCAGAAAACGATGAAATGACATCTTTAAAGTGCCAATAAAAAATAACTGCCCATCTAGGTTTCAATATCCAGTCAAAATATCTTTCAAAAACTAAAAGTAAATACAGATATTTTCAAGCAAACAAACACTGAGAGAATTCTCATCAGAAATTCTACTCTGATGGAAATATTAAAGAATTTTCTTCTAGTAGAAGAAAAATGATCCAAGATAGAAATCTGGCCCAGAGGAATGAATGAAGAGCAATGAAATGATAAATCTGTGGGTGAACCTAAATGAAGATTGACCATATAAAAAATATTAAAAGTATCTTGTGGTACTTAAAATAGAGATGAGTCATGAGGCAGGTAAATGAAGTTCAACTGTTCTAAGGTCTTGTTTAGGAAGTGGCAAAAGTACTGATTTCTATGAGACACGAATACGTTAATGATGCGTGTCATAATCTGTAGAACAGGAATCAGCGAACTTTTTTTGTAAAGGGTCAGACAGCAAACATTTTAGGCTTTTCAGGCCATGTGGTCTTGTAGCATCAAAGCAGCCATAGGCAGGAAAGCAGGAGTGGGGACTGGGGAGAATGCAGAGGAGGGGGCAAGCCAGTGCAAAGGTGCAGTGTTGGGTTAGTCACTGTGATGGAGACTTGGACGCCATGCTGCTGGCCCTTCTAAGGGGACACGTGTGAGGAGCCTCTATTTATCAGAGCCTGTCCCCTGCTGGTCAAAAGTACCCCCCTTGGCCCATTGCCTCCTTCACACTTTCACAATGTGTATATCTCAGGGCAGGAAGTCAGTGAGTTGCCGTCCTGCGCAGCATTACATGGGTACAAAACTGGTCACAGCAGTAAAGGTCAAATAAAAGTGGGCTGAGAGAATATAAGGTAGGGCATCAGAGGTGCTCAATACAGCAGTACACTTGAAATATAAAGACACAGAAATGCTAAAAGTAAAGGGATGGAAAAAACATACCATGGAAACATTAACCAATAGAAAGGTGGTAAAACCATACAAATATCAAATCCAGGGCTTCCCTGGTGGCGCAGTGGTTGCGCGTCCGCCTGCCGATGCAGGGGAACCGGGTTCGCGCCCCGGTCTGGGAGGATCCCACATGCCGCGGAGCGGCTGGGCCCGTGAGCCATGGCCGCTGAGCCTGCGCGTCCGGAGCCTGTGCTCCACAACGGGAGAGGCCACAACAGAGGAAAGCCCGCATACCACCAAAAAAAAAAAAAAAAAAAAAAAAAAAAAAAAAAAATCAAATCCAATTAAAAATGGGCAAAGGAAAAAAAATTGAAAATATCAATTGAAAGTATCCACTAGGAAAGTGGGTCTTGAAAGTTCTCATCATGAGGAAAAATTTTTATAACTATGTATGATGATGGACATTAACTAGACTTACTGTGGTGATCATTTTGCAGTATATACAAATATGGAATCATTAGGTTGTAGACCTGAAACTAATATAATTGTAATTAATACAATTATTCCTCAATAAATTTTTTAAATTAATAAAATGCCTAACAATCCATTTTCTACAAAATAAAGGGCAAAGGACTTGAACAGACATTTCTCATTAGAGGACATACAAATGGCCAACAGGTACAAAAAAAATGTGCTCAGAATCACTAATCATCAGGGAAGTGCAAATCAAAACCACAACGGGGGAATTCCTTGGCAGTCCAGCGGTTAGGGCTTGGCATTTTCACTGCTGGGGCCCAGGTTCAGTCCCTGGTTGGGGAACTAAGATCCCTCAAGCTGTGCAGTGTGGTAAAAAATACCCCCCAAAACAAACAAACAACAACAACAACAAAACACAATGAGATATCACCTCACACCTGTTAGAAGGGCCATTATCAAAAGACAAAAGATAAGTGTTGGTGAGGATGTGAGGAAAAGGGAACCCTTGTGCACTGTTGGTGGGAATGTAAATTGGTTCAGCGATGATGGAAAACAGCATGTAGATTCCTCAAAAAAATTTAAAAATAGAACTACCTCAATTCAGTAATCCCACTTCTGGGTATATATCCAAAGGAAATAAAATCAGTATTTCAAAGAGATATCTGCACTCCCTTGATCATTGCAGCATTATTTACAATAGCCAAGATATGGAAACAATCTAAAAGTCCCTTGATGAATGAATAGGTAAAGAAAATTAGTATTATAGAAAATTAGTTATATATATATGCATATATATAATACTAATTTATATATAAAATTATAATATTAATTTATATATATACACACACAGCTAAATATTCAGCCTTAAACAAGCAGGAAAACCTGCCATTTGTGAAAACATGGATGAACCTGGAAGACATTATGTTAAGTGTAATAAGCCAGACACAGAAAAACAAATATTGCATCATCTCACTTTTATGTGGAGTCGAACATAGTCAAATCCACAAAAGCAGAGAGTAGAATGGTTGTTGTCAGGTGCTGGGTGGAGAGGGAGATGGGGAGATGTTGGTCAAAGGGTGCAAGGTATCAGTTATGCAAGATGAATAAGTTCTGGAGACCTAATGTACAGCAATGTGACCACAGATAGTTAATAGTACTGTATTGTGGACTTGAACTTTGCTTAGAGGGTAGAGCTCAAATGTTCTCATCACACAAAAAAATTTTTTTTAAAAGAAGAAAGCTGTAACTGTGTGAAGTGTGGCTATGTTAGTGACCTGGATTGTGGTGACTACTTCACAATGTATATATATACCAAAACGTCAAATTGTATGCCTTAAACATATGCAATTTTTATTTGCCAATTATACCTCAATAAAGGTGAAAAAAAATCAGACAAAGTAGTCGACTTTAGAGAGAGAAATATTACTAGAGGTAAAGAGTGTCATTTCATTATGATAAAAGATTTAATTATCCAGGAAGACATAATAACCCTTAATTTGCATTACCCAATAATATATGCTCAAAGTATACTGAACTTGGACAGGACTAAAAGTAGAAAGTTACAAATCCACAGTCAGAGTGGGAGATTTTCATAAATCTTTCCAAATAACTGATAGAACAAGTGGCAAAAAAATCAATACGGAAAAAAAATCAGTAAGGGTGTAGAAGAGTTTAATTAACAAATTGATATATATTTATAAACTATAACCATCAAGTTGAACACAAAAATTTTAAAATACAGACAGAAAATTTAAGAAAGTTGACCATATTCTGAGCCATAAAGGAAATCTAAACAAATTTCAAATGATCACACAGATTATCTTTAATGACTACAGTGGAAATAAACTTTGCATAAATAATAAAAATAAAAATAGAAAATCCCTGTTTGGAAATTAAGCAATACATTTCAATATAATTCCTGGGTCAAAGAAATCACAATGGAAATAAAAATATTTTTAATTAAATTATGATCAAATTATATATAACATTCCAAAACTTGTGGGATGTAGCTATATCCATAGTTACAGGGACATTTAATGCCTTAAATGAATATATTAGGGGAAAAAAGAAAGGTTGAAATTAATGATCTAAGCATCCATTTCAAAATGGTTAAAAAAAAAAAGAAGAAAAAAATAATCAGACCTTTTAGGTCTACTAACAAAGGAAAAATATAAGAGCATAAATTAAATTACATACATAGTTAAAACGCATAATAAACACATTATAGCTAAGGGTTCATTCTTTGAAAACACTAATAAAATCGATAATCCCTGGTGAAACTAATCAAGGAAAAGAAAAGGCAAAATGTTGAGAATAAAAAGGAAGGTACCCCTAAATATCATACAGAGATTAAGATGATAAAATAGGATATTAAGAAACACTTCGTGAAAACAAATTGGAAAATATATATGAAATGGACAGATTTCTAGAAAAACACAACTCTCCCCCCGCAAAAAAAAGGATAACCAGAAAACCAGAATGGCTCTTTATTTATGGAAGGTATTAAATCCACAATTCAAAACTCTTACACAAAGAAAACTCTGAATCCAGATGGCTTCACTAGTAATTGTATCAGACACCAATCTAACAGAAACCCTTCTACTAAATATAAAGAAGTAAATACTTCCCAATTCATTTTATTAGGCCTGCATAATCTTTGAATCCAAAGCCTGACAAGGACATTGAAAGGAAGAAAAGTTATAGGTCAATCTCACTCATGAACGCAAGCAAATATTCTAAGTAAAATATTAGCAAATGAATCCATCAATGTATAAAAAGGATTATATACACCATGACCAATTCAGGTTTATTCCATGAATGAAAAATGTGTTTACCTTTCAAAAATCAAGCACTGTTATTTACCAAACCAACAGAATAAAAAAGAAAAAAAATCATATGATCGTCTTAAATATGAAAAAAGCACTTGGTAAAACGTAACATCCCTTCACAATAAATACTCTTATCAAACTAGGAATTCAAGAGAATATCCTTAATCTGATAAATAATAAATACATAAAAGTTACAGCAGGCATCATACTTAACTGGGAAATGCTGAAACCTTCCCTCTGAGGTGAAATAAAGATGCCCATTATCATTATTTCTAGTCAACACTGTAATGGAGATTTTAGACAGTAAATTAAAACATGAAAAAAAAAAAACCCCACAGGATTGAAAGGAAAGAAATATAATAGTCATTTGAGATAATATGATTGTATGTGTAAAAAATCCAAAAGAATTTAAAAGCCATAAGAATAAATAAGCAAATTCAGTATGGTCTCTGCCTACAAGGACAGTATACAAAAATGAATTTTATTTCTATATACTAAGAACAAACAATTTAAAATGAAATAAAAATGCTAGTTAAATAATAAAAAAATCATTTAATTACCTAGGGGAAAATCTAGTGAAAAATGGTACAAGAAGACTACACAGACCTTGGCAGAAATTAAAGATTTAAATAAAATGAGGTATATGCCATGTTCATGAATGAAACACAATATCATAATGTCATTCTTCCCAAATTGATCTATAGATTTAATGTAATCTTTAAATTCCAGCAGGGTTTTTTTTGTGTGTATGTGTGTATGGGAATTAAAAAATTGACTCTGAAATTTATTTGGAAATTCAGACGGCCAAGAATAGCCAAGGCAATCTTCAAGACAATCTTGAAAAGAAGAATAAAGTGATAGAACTTACTGCCAGATAGTGTGACTTATTACAAATCTATAGTAATTAAGACAGTGTGGTATTGGTTTTAAGGAAGACCAGTAAACCACTGGAACAGAGGGAGAACTCAGAATCAGATCCACTGCCCAAATATATGATTTACAACAAAGGTGGTTTTGCAGCGCAGTGAGGAAAGCACAGTCTTTTCAATACATGGTACTGGGTCAATTGGATGTTCATATGGAATACAATGACTCTTGACTCCCTACATTATAAGATATGCAAAGATTACTTCCAAATGGATTTTCAGATCTAAATGTAAAAAGTAAAATGATAAAGATTTGAGAAGGTGACGTACAAGAAAATAGCTTCTAGACCCTAGGGCAGACAAGGATTTCTTAAATAGGGCCTAAAATACCCTAACCATAACAGAAAAGTTTGAAAAATTGGATGGCTTTAAAATTAAAAAACACTAATATATTTATTTAAATACACTAGTAAGAGAATGAAAATGTCAGTTGCATAGTGGAAGAAGATATCTGCAACATATATAATCAACAAAAGGCTTGTTTTGAAAACATGAAAAGAAATCTTACAAATCAATAAGAGAAGGAGAAAACAATACAAAAAGGGGAAAGAAACTTGATCAGGTATATTTACAAAAGAGGATATCCAAATGACTAATGAATTGAAAAGGTGCCAACATCATTAATAACCCAGGGAGGGCTTCCCTGGTGGCGCAGTGGTTGAGAGTCCGCCTGCCGATGCAGGGGACACGGGTTCGTGCCCCGGTCCGGGAAGATCCCACATGCGGCGGAGCGGCTAGGCCCGTGAGGCATGGCCGCTGAGCCTGCGCGTCCGGAGCCTGTGCCCCGCAACGGGAGAGGCCACAGCAGTGAGAGGCCCGCATAACGCAAAAAAAAAAAAAAAAAAAAAAAAAAAAAAAATCCAGGGAATGCAAATTGAAATACGTACCCACCAGAATGGCTAAAATTAAGAAAGAAGACCAACAATATCAAATGTTAGCAAGAATATATAACAGTTGGAGCAAGTTTGTGATAATTTATCAAACAGCACACTCAAAACCTATGTACCTACTATGTGCTAGATTCTATTCTATATACCAAAGACTAACAATGACCACAAATCAGGTATGTCCTTTCCCTGGTTGAGCTTATGGCCAGTTGGAGGAGACAAATTTTAATCAAAGAATCACACAGATAAATATAAATCTATAACTGTGGTAATTAGCTCTTACTATGAGAATATTATAATAGGGAGATCCAACCTTATCATGGAGATCATGGAAGGCTCCTATGAGGAACTGACAGTTGAGCTGAAATCTGAAGATAAGAAAGGATTAACTAGAGAAAGAAGGGGAGGAAAGAGTGGTCTTTCCAAAAGACCAGAAATTCATAGAGAAGAGCCAGCATGTGGGCCTAAGAGGAATGCAACACCCAAATTTTGCATGAAGTTTGCAGCTCACAAGATGAGAATATTTTAGACATCATCCTCCTAGAGAGGAGACCATCTAAACAGGTAGGCAATTTTTTTTTTCCAGGATAGGGGAAGCAATTAATGTCTTGATTGGGAATCTCTCGAAATTAAGTTTGACATGTACAAGTAGAAAATTCTAAACACAGGAACAGATGAACTGGGACCCTGGCAAATATGAAGTTCTGTCATCTGTTTTCTTGATCTGCTCTCTTTTCCCAATTAACACGCATGGGCTCTGCACCACACAACTTGGTTATAAACTCCACGACTTGAGCTATTATATTAAGACCCTTGGGTTTACAGAAAAGGACAAAAAGTAGGATAATGTGAATCTCTAAGGGAAGCAAGTTCAAGACTCTTCTTCCATTCTTCCTCATCCTCTTCTCTTCAATTTTGTGGAGAAAGGTGTAGCCAAAGTTGGTTAGAGCAAGACTTTTCACTGAGCTACAGTCTTAGGTAGAGGCATGGTTTCTCTCACTTAAGACCCTCTCTTTTACTTCCAAGAGGTTGAGAAGTAATACCCATTTCTCTTTCTCTTTGCTGCTCATCGGTTTTTTTTGTTGTTGTTGAACTTGTTTCTTTCTAGTGCAGCTAGTGAGATCGGCTGGACTTAATTTTCAGAAGGCTTGCACTGGGCACCTCTAAGCACTGGCACAATTTATGGCTTCCTGGCTCTACTTCCTGTCTTCTCCTCCAATGGCATTGTCTGGATGAATGTTTCTGTGACGACACTGTGACAATCTGAGACTTAGTGGGTGGGATTAGGGTTGGAGGAGGTCTCCTGGCCTGATTTGGTCCTAAGCTCCAAGCTGCTGATAGCCTAGAGGAAAGGAATTCTCCATGTGGTTCAGATGGTACTTGGGCTCCATTGGGTTTAAAGACAAAGTTTCACAGTAAAAGAATATACATTTCTTTTGCTGTTAGTTGCTGTCCCTGCATTTATTTGATTTAGGGATCATGGTGGAGGACTAGTAGACTAAGGATAGGCTTGCTTGTTCCCCAAATATCATTTTAATCTCTCATATTTCCAATGATCAGTACAGAGTATTAGGCTTTGATTAGGAAGAGGAATAAGACATTTTCTCTGACCCTAAGGAGCTATAGTTTAGTAGTTGAGATGAAACAATAATTATAATACAATATGACTAGCACAATGCTTAAAAAAATATGGGAATAAAGAGGAGGGCCTCTTCCATATGGCTATTCTTGTAATACTGGATATCAGTTAACATATTCTCCCTAAGCGTTCTTTTTTACAAGAAAACTGCCGTTCCAGATTTCCATTTCTGTTACAATTGTGTGAAGTTACAGGAATTAAATGAAATTTGTTTCACTGAGGCAAACTCTGATAATGTGAAGAAGACCCTACAGCTGTTACTGAGAGAGTAGTCGGTACACCAGCTGCCCTTGCATGGGCATCCTTGGAAACTTGTTAGAAATGCAAATTCATGAGCTCCACTCCATTCTACTGAATCAAAAGCTCTGGAGATGGGACCCAGGAAACTCTGTTTTAACCTTTGCTTTATATTATAAGAAACACTGTATATAGACATGAGTGCTTGAAAAGTAACTTAATGAAGTTGTAGGCTCTTTAAAAGTAAAATAATAACAATAAAAATCCTAAGTGGATCAATATGATTAAATACAAAAATGAAAGAAACTAATCGTTTTGTTTCACTTAGGGAGAAAGCTAGTATGTGAAACTTTATTTTTTATAGTTTGGGCATTTCTCATTGAAAAACTCTATTCTATCCATTTCCATGGCCCAGTGGTGATCTCTTACAGTCCAATGCATATTGCTTCCACTAATTTAGTTAAATAGTTATCTATGTTACTCTGTCTTTTCATAATTTGTCACACATCAAATTAATCATATCTGCTGAACAGAGTATATCATTAATGGTTTCAAAAAGATATTAGTTTATGAAAAGTACATTTCTGTGGTTTGATTTTTATGGTGCAAATCTTCATTTCAGTAAAAGCAATTGGAGTACATTAAGCTGCCAAGATGGAGGAATTTAATGAAGAGGAAAAGATTAAGGTTTTATTTAATATATACCAGGATGACAATATGGAAATGAATGTAAATTTATAATGCTATTTTTTCCAAGATACTTTTTCCCCAGCACTAATTTGATTATGCAGGCATCTACTTCATTCATTTATTTATTCATTCACTTAATATTTACTAGGATCCTATTGGGAGCCAGAAATTGAAGTTCTGGAAAGGTAAACCAAGACTAGATGGGCTGGCATTGCTTTCCACGCTAAGCAGTTGGGGTTTTATCTTATAAACATGGAAGTAATACGTTTTATTTTGTGCCTTAGAATGAATGCCAATGGTAGTGCAGGGGGTAGATTGGATAGGGAGATACTGAAGGCAAGCAGATCATCTAATGGAAGAGCTAATGCACCTGAACTCTCTACAATGATGTGCCCCTTATGAATAGTGGTCAAATAAAGTACAATGTAAAACACGATCATTATTCTTAATACTATCTTTATAGATGTGCTTGATTTTAATGATCACTTAGGAAATAGGAGAAACCAGTAGTGCCAGCATTAGGCAAATGACCCTGAAATAAAACAAAAAGACCTTCTGACATTGGAGGGGAGAGTGGAATGAAGACAAATGGGTAGAGTCCAAAAATACAACAGCTGTTCTTACATCTGTGGGATGAGCCATGCCTGCCTGGTTCATAGTGGTCGGTTTCTGCACTCTTCATTACTACTGCATGTGACACAGGACTGATTAGACCACAGAAAACAGTATCTATTAAGAAAGCAGTCAAACAATTGTATGATGATGTTGGCTGATGTTGCCAGACCCAGCCAAGAAAATCACCATAGAGACAGACCTTGAAGTGGAAGATCTCAGCATGTGGCTATTGCTCACCCTTAGCCAACTTCTAAACCAGCGCCTCTCTATACCTTGCCTCTTTACAAACATTTAATATATAAATCCATAATACTGACAATAGGAATAACTATCCAAGAGATCCTGTCATTGGTATGTGGGCACAAACCCCATTTATATTGTCCACTACATTCTAAATTCATGGAAGCAAAGAAGAGAGGGATGGATTCTTAATGATCATGTGGTCCAAATCCCTGTCTGGTTTACTGCATAGCAATCAGTTTTCAAAAAAAAAAAAAAAAAAAACTGTTGGAGCTAAATATAGGGTATATTTTTCGTTGCAGCAAATAAGATAAAATATATTCATTTTATAAAGCAAGGACAGTGCAGTTTCTCCCTGACCTACTGACTTTAGACAACTGGATTTTATGCTTTGAGACATACTGCATCCATTCAAAGGAAGTATTAGAAAAGTTACTTAGATAAAGCAAAAAGTGCATTTTTGAATCTTTTAAAAGCATTTCTTGGAGGAAAATGAAATTCAAGAGTATATTAAGTGCTAACTGATATGGGAATGTAAAGTAGATAAGAAATTATGTGATAGTTCCATTAATACTCCATGCGCAGACTTACTGAGTGGAATACAGGCTGAAAATTCACCACTAAAAGCCATTATTGAAGATTTCTATTTGAAGTTTAGATGGAAATACTTTTTTGCCCTTCCGCTTTGGTATCAGTCCAAAGAAAAATCTGGTATCTTTTTCTCAAGTGTAAGTTATCTTGATATATGTGGCTTGAAAGAAGCTAATACTTCAAAAGAAGATGCATGCCAATAGAGGGAACTTACCTCAACATAATAAAGGCCGTATATGACAAACTCACAGCCAAAATCGTTCTCAATGGTGAAAAACTGAAACCATTTCCACTAAGATCAGGAGCAAGACAAGGTTGCCCACTCTCACCACTATTATTCAACATATTTTTGGAAGCTTTAGCCACAGCAATCAGAGAAGAAAAAGAAATAAAAGGAATCCAAATTGGAAAAGAAGTAAAGCTGTCACTGTTTGCAGATGACATGATACTATACATATAGAATCCTAAAGACACTACCAGAAAACTACTAGTGCTAATCAATGAATTTCGTAAAGTAGCAGGATACAAAATTAATGTACAGAAATCTCTTCAATCCCTATACACTAATGATGAAAAATCTGAAAGAGAAATTAAGGAAACACTCCCATTTACCATTGCAACAAAAAGAATAAAATACCTAGGAATAAACCTACCTAAGGAGACAAAAGACCTGTATGCAGAAAACTATAAAACACTGATGAAAGAAATTAAAGATGATACAAACAGATGGAGAGATATACCATGTTCTTGGACTGGAAGAATCAACATTGTGAAAATGACTCTACTACCCAAAGCAATCTACAGATTCAATGCAATCCCTATCAAACTACCAATGGCATTTTTCACAGAACTAGAACAAAAAATTTCACAATTTGTATGGAAACACAAAAGACCCCAAAGAGCCAAAGCAAT
>NC_041217.1:116935847-116938326 GCF_002837175.3 Physeter macrocephalus
GAGGGTGTGGAGAAAAGGGAACCCTCTTGCTCTGTTGGTGGGAATGTAAATTGATACAGCCACTATGGAGAACAGTATGGAGGTTCCTTAAAAAACTAAAAATAGAACTGCCATACGACCCAGCAATCCCACTACTGGGCATATACCCTGAGAAAACCATAATTCAAAAAGAGTCATGTACCACAATGTTCACTGCAGCTCTATTTACAATAGCCAGGACATAGAAGCAACCTAAGTGTCCATCGACAGATGAATGGATAAAGAAGATGTGGCTTATATATACATACAATGGAACATTACTCAGCCATAAAAAGAAATGAAACTGAGTTATTTGTAGTGAGGTGGATGGACCTAGAGTCTGTCATACAGAGTGAAGTATGTCAGAAAGAGAAAAATACCATATGCTAACACATATATATGGAATCTAAAAAAAAAAATGAAAAAAATGTATATGGTTATGAAGAACCTAGGGGCAGGTCAGGAATAATGATGCAGATGTAAAGAATGGACTTGAGTACACGAGGAGGGGGAAGGGTAAGCTGGGACGAGGTGAGAGAGTAACATTGACATATATACACTACCAAATGTAAAATAGATAGCTAGTGGGAAGCAGCCACATAGCACAGGGAGATCAACTCGGTACTTAGTGACCACCTAGAGGGGTGGGATAGGGAGGGTGAGAGAGAGACGCAAGAGGGAGGAGATATGGGGATATATGTATATGTATAACTGATTCACTTTGTTATAAAGCAGAAACTAACACACCATTGTAAAGCAATTATAGTCCAATAAAGATGTTTAAAAAAAATGCAGTTCTCTTTCACACTTATCTATGTTGATTGCTTAGTATTTACTTAAACACAAAGGCTGTCTCCAAGGAAATTCAGAAAAGACTATTAAGGTATTAGTAGCTGGAGGAGGGGGGATGGTATTTCCCTCTCTTCCTTAGACATTACATTCTCTCTCTGCTTAGCTTATCGTAGAGTAACTCTTCTCATTCATATAGATAATGATGGAAAATACTTTAAACTCATATCCTCAGACAACATTTGAGGCATTAAGTAAGACCCAAATTCCAGTCAGGATTTGAGAATATATCTTTAGAACATCTTGTTTTTAAGATTTTCTCGGACATCATAAGTATGAGAACCACTAAGGAAGATTCCTTCATTCTTCCACTCATTCAATCTGTAAGTGTTTATTAACTATTTTAATATGTTCCCATGGTGTTTAACTAGATGCCTCTTTTTTCATTCATTTTTTTTTTACGCTGATAAGCGGAGTTCTAGCACTACTTGGAAATGCATTTATAGGTGTTCAGTTCAACATATATTGAGCAGCTACTATGAGCCAACTACCATACTGGATGAAAGAGATGCAGAAGGGGCAACACATAGTGCTTGCCCACAAGGATCTCCCAATCCCAATGTGGAAGCAGACACATAAGGTATTATTTCAATACAATGGAAATTCCACTATGTTGGAATACAGTTCCAAAATGAAAGCCAGGGGCAGAGCACAACAGAGACACAGCAGGGCCTGGAGTTGTGAAGCTTGTGGCCCATGTGAATACCACATGACTAAAAGGGATATCTTCTTTCGCCAGAAACTTTCCAGGGCTCCACTTTTCCTGGGGTAAGTGTGTAGAGAGAGGAAGAAATGAAGAAATTATATCCAAGTCTATGTTTGGTAAGCAAAACTGGATCTATGAGAAACCCTGCTGATATAATCATATTCCTCTTCTATCACTTATTCATTCACTTAGTGAGATCTTGTTAAATACTACCAAGCACCAGAAGTATAATAGTTGCATTTTGTATTAATAATGTATCTCGTAATCTGGCCTCCAGCTCTAAATTGCTCTGATGTAACAGAATGTGATGAACTCAAGGTTTATTTTAGAAGTTGATGGCCTGGTAGCCATGGTTACATCCAGAATACTGAGCTAAGCTGAGAGACTACCCAATGAAGTGACCAGCACTATATGTGAAATCAGGAGTCTTTCTGACAACCAGGAGTAGTCTCTGTGGGTATCCCCATCCTATCCCCTGCTCCTTAAATGCAACCCCACTTCTAGGAGGTGGGTAAAGGATATGTTGTTTTCCTTTAAAGATCTAATAAATGGGCTTAGTAGATTCAGTGTTTTAGAACATCTGGGATGGGAATTCAAAGTATTATAATCTCAAGTCTATACACCTCAGATACGGCCCATCCGGAAGCTTTCTATCTGGAATGCACAGAGTTTCATCATTGCTAATGATCATAGCACTCCGGATTCAGCTTCAACATCTTTCTCAACATAGCAGGCCAGGGAGCCATTACCGTTTGAATATAGTACACCAGATGAAATATTTTTGTCATGGTTGGTTTATACACATTAGTGAGGTGGCTCCATAAGCCATACATAAAAATTAGTTTCAATCTCATTCTATAGTCATAATGAGTAACACACACACACACACACACACACACACACACA
>NC_041217.1:116942652-116998482 GCF_002837175.3 Physeter macrocephalus
ACACACACACACACACACACACACACACACAAGCAATACAATTAACTAGATTTTCAATGCTAAGTAGTGGTGGAGAGAAGGAGAAAAACTGCCTTAAAACCAAGGCAGTTTTTCCCAAAATGGTTGATTTCCACTTTCAATATTCTACTCAGCGGTTTCAGCAGGCTGATCTTTAGCTTACTTTCCCATTAGTAAATGAGTAGCTTTCCAAGGCTCTAGAAGACAACAGCTATTGTAAAAATGGGTCTTTTCAAACTGTCCTGGTGCCACTGAGCTGAAACCAGACTTTTGAGTCTTTTTTGGCCACAGCAACTGCCTTCATCTTGGCCTTTCTGCTCTAACAGGGAGCCAGAGTGCTGAAATATAATAACTCTAACAGGATATTTTTATTCATTTAGTGCTTTGAAATGTATGAGTGATTTGGGAAGAAACAAATCTGAGCTGGAAACACTTTCCAAATATTTCTCTCCCTCCTATCTATCTGTCTATTTATCTACCTATCCCTGTGTATGTATACACATACATGCACATGTGTACATACACACAGCCGAAATAATAATATATATCAGAATACTTGGTAGTTCAAATACAACATACTTGGGTGAGTTTTCAGAAGGCTCATTATTAAATTTTAATAGAAAGCAAAGAACCATGGATATGAAAAGGCCCACCAGAGATTTTAAACTATTATCCTTTTATTATCACTTACTCATTTCCTCATTCATTCAGTAAATATTGAGTGTTCAGTGTGTGCAAAAATAATATTAAAGAATTTCTAAAAATTTCTAGACAAGAAGAATCAATGGTTGGTTCTAATAACTTGCTTTAATGCTTAACAATTGGTACTTTAAAAGAGGTTTTCATTATATGTAATCCAAAATTATTCTCTTAAATACAAATACATTTACTCGGCAGAGAAGAATCAGACAATATACTATTGATAAAACTCTTAGACACGCTTGAAAAACAGTTATGCAGAAATGACTATGAAGACAAACAATGATTTTGAAGGAAACATCACAGAACTAATAAAGCTAAATGTGCTTTCTCCTTCAAAATAGATCCTTTGGGGAATTAAAAAGTCATTTTAATATGTTGTCCACTGTTCAAAATGTTTTTGGGACTGCCTTTTGGATCTAAGTCTAAAAGAGGTTCTTTTGCGGGGTACAACCAAGTCCTTTGAGACTAGACTTGACCTTTTCAATTGCTCGGGGAGACAATATAGTTGGGTGGAAAGAGCACTGGGCATAGAAGTGTGGGTTGCTTCTTCTAGCTCAAGAGTTACTCTGGCTTTCACATTAACTAGATTTATGAAATCCAGCCAGTCACTTAACCTCTCTGGGAATCAATTTTCTCATTTACAAAATGAGATTGGTACTACCAAGCTTTTTTAATTCAAAGATTCTTTTAAAAAGTTTTTTAAAAATGCTAAGAGTTTCCATGTAGTAAAAGCTGTACTTTTGCTGTCAGTTGATTGAGAAAGTGCTTATCTTGCCTACTTTTGTTTGCCTCTGGAATGACTCAGAACCCCAGAGGCAGAGACCACCAGTTATGATATGCAGGGTAAAGTAGCCTCTAAAATTTGTACTTCTGTGAATTTATGTACTCATGGAGGATGCTATTTAAAGCACGAATGGGGAGATTTTTCTTTTTGGCCATGATTCACACACATACAAAAGAGAGAACTGAAGACTACACCAGATTAAATGCAATAATCAAGTGCTACTCACCACATTAGAAAATTAGTCACTACTACTTTTTTGATGCAAACAAACACAAGTGTATTATCCTCTGTCCCATCCACATTTATAGAGTGGTACCAATGACTATGTATTTGAATAGAGATATCCTTCTAAGTCAATATTTTAATAAGGAATCATCATGGGAAGTTAAATAATAAGCCAGAGATGGCTCACCCTATTTTTATAATACATAGAAATTTGCCGCTAATATATAGAACTACAGTTGATTTGTACCTTGACCTTGTATTCTGTGACCTTGACCTTGTATTCTGTGACCTTGCTAAATTTATTAGTTTTGGTAGTCATTTTGTAGATCCCTTAGGATTTTCTTTGTAAACAATCATGTCATACACACCTACAGACAGTTTTGCTTCTTCCTTTCCTATACTTATGCCTTTAATTTATTTTTCTTATCTTAGCTATTATTAGAACCTCCAGTACAAAGTTTAATAGAAGTGGTAAGAGTAGACATCTCTGCAGTTCCCAATCTTAGGGAGAAAGCACTCAATATTTCACAATTAGGTATGATATTAGCTATTGGTTTTTTTATAGATGCCCCTTATCAGATTAAAAGAGTTCCTCCTGGGACTTCCCTGGTGGTCCAGTGGCTAAGACTCCATGCTCCCAATGCAGGGGGCCTGGGTTTGATCCCTGGTCAGGGAACTAGATCCCACATGCCGCAACCAAGAGTTTGCATGGTGAAACTAAAGATCCCGCATGCCACAGCTAAATATCCCACATGCTGCAACTAAAGATTCTGCGTGCTGCAACTAACACCTGGTGCGGCCACATAAATCAATAAATAAATATTAAATAAATAAATAAGTTCCTCCCTTCTATTCCCAATTTGCTGAGTTTTTTACATAAACCAATGCTGAATGTTGTCAAATGTTTTTTCTGCCATTTTGGCCAAAAAACATACTCTATAAGATTTCAAGCTTTTAAAATGTATTAAGACTTGTGTTTTGAAAACAATGTCTACTGTGCAGTAGTTGGATATTGTATTCCAGTTATGTTTATTGTTCCTCAGATCTTCCAGGTATTTACTGATGTTTTGTCTCATTTTTATGTGAAATAATGAGAAAGGATTGTTAAAATCACCAAGTATGAGTGTGGATTTGTCTGTTTCTCACCTTATTTCTGTCAGGTGTTTGATTCACATATTTTGAAACATTTTTATTAGGTATATACACATTATAATTTTCCTATCTTTCTGATGAATTGACCTTTCTATCACTATGAAGTGTTCCTCTTTATTTCTGTTAAGAATTTTTGTCTTAGAGTCTACTTTACCTAATACCAATAAAGTCATTCCAGCTTTCTTTTTTTTTCTTTTTTAAAATTTTATTTATTTATTTATTTTTATTTTTGGCTGAGTTGGGTCTTCGTTGCTGTGTGTGGGCTTTCTCTAGTTGCGGTGAGCGGGGGCTACTGTTCGTTGCAGTGTGTGGGCTTCTCATTGTCGTGGCTTCTCTTGTTGAGGAGCACAGGCTCTAGGTGTGCGAGCTTCAGTAGTTGTGGCACGTGGGCTCAGTAGTTGTGGCTTGCAGGCTCTAGAGCTCAGGCTCAGTAGTTGTGGCGCACGGGCTTAGTTGCTCCACAGCATGTGGGATCTTCCCAGGCCAGGGCTCGAACCCGTGTCCCTTGCATTGGCAGGCAGATTCTTAACCACTGCGCCACCAGGGAAGCCCCAGCTTTCTTATATTTAGTGTTTGCAGGGTATATCTTTTTCTGTCCTTTATTTTCAACCTGTCTGTGCCTTTATTTTTAAAAAGCAACTATTATAAATCTAAAGTATGTTTGTTTCTACCCAAATAATGAAAATCCCAGCTGAATCTTTCCGTAAAGGTAGGAGTCCTTTTGTAATGTAAACAACGACCCTGTTTATTTTTCATAGAAATTCAGCATCTCTGACCTTATTTTCTCATAACACGGGGCACACTTGTACACATATTTACTCTACATAGAATGTGATGTGCTTAGAGTCAGTGAGGCTAAATTGGTAGGATCTGAGAAGAGTACTGTGAGCTTCCAAAATATATGACAGCCAGCTTAATTTGAATTTATATTTTTGGTAATTACTGAGGAGACTCAAATTATAACTGCATCTGCATTTTCTCAAGGAACTGGCCTTTGCTATTAAAGACAATAAGGTAATTGGGCCTGGAAATTAAGGAAGTACAGGAGTTTCCGTTTGAATGAATCACTGTGCAAAAAATACAAAATGTTAACATTGGGAAAGCCTTTTATCACTCATCCTTATCAGGCATTCTGGGGAAATAAAACCAATGGGTGCTGGCATTTAAAAAACGAAGATATAGTTACAGAACAACGACTATATGCAGTAGCTCATTACAGGGCTGTGAGGATGACAAAAAGTAGATGCAAGACTCTCTGCCTTGGGCTTCCCTGGTGGCGCAGTGGTTGACAGTCTGCCTGCCGATGCAGGGGACGCGGGTTCGTGCCCCGGTCCGGGAAGATCCCACATGCCGTGCTGGGAAGCGGCTGGGCCCGTGAGCCATGGCCGCTGAGCCTGCGCGTCCGGAGCCGGAGAGGCCACGGCAGTGAGAGGCCCGCATACTGCAAAAAAAAAAAAAAGACTCTCTGCCTTAATGAATTTGTAATTGTGCAGTAACTTTTCCCTTTGCCTCTCTTGCTCCACTCGCCACCATTCTCTCCCCAACTCTGGGCCCTGGCTGGCTGACTTTCTGGAATCAATCAACAGGTTCTGTCACTCTGCGGTTTTCAGTTGGTTTTGGGCTGTGGTCAACATCAGGAGGAGATCAGAGGAAGGGAGGAGATGAAAGTCTGGATACCTGTTCCCTTGGTTCTGGTCCTCTGGGTTTATCATAAGCTGGCTACCTCTCTCTACTGAAGGTCAAGGCTTCGGTAAGGAAGCCTTCTTCATATATCTGTCTTTTCTCTGAGTTCAAGGAACTTCTTCCACTTACTGCACTGTGAGCCTGGGGATGGTAACTGATCCCACTTTTACCAGCCTTGTGATATTGAACTATCCTTTGTAGTTTCCTTGTGTCCTATACATACCCTTTCAATAATTTTTTTTTTTTTTTTTTTTTTTTTTTTGCGGTACGCGGGCCTGTCACTGTTGTGGCCTCTCCCGTTAAGGAGCCCAGGCTCCGGACGCGCAGGCTCAGCGGCCATGGCTCACAGGCCCAGCAGCTCCATGGCATGTGGGATCTTCCTGGACCGGGGCACGAACCCGCGTCCCCTGCATTGGCAGGCGGACTCTCAACCACTGTGCCACCAGGGAAGCCCCCTTTCAATAATTTTTAATAAAACTTTTCTGTTTAGCCTGTTTGCATGTTCTATATCTTTCCTGTTGGAACCTGACTGACACAGAAATCTAAAGAACTAATAGTTATCAATTTAAGGTACTATATGATAAGTGCTATACAAATATTACAGACAGTAAAATAGTTTTGCTCAATGAGCTGAGAGTAGAGAGAAATCTCCAAGACTTGGGATCCTAAGGGAAGGTGTCCGGGGGAGGGTGAGATTTGACAAACAGCAAAAAATGACTATCAAGGAGGGACAAATAATGAGAGAGGAAGGGCAAAAAGTGTTCAAGAGATGGTAAGACAAGCCAAGTCCATCTCAGATCAGATTGCACGGGGCAGTGATTTCACAGAGACCCAAGAACCCTATGACACTAATACTGAGAACACAGCTTATGAGAAATTCCTCCCATTCTAAGGAATTTCTCTCTCACTCAAGAAAGCAAGTGTGAAGACTAGTGAAGATAACATTATTGGGATAACTGTGGGCTTATGCTCTAATTTCAGAACTTCAATATTATTAGCAACAGCAGGCTTGCTCCATAACTATGGCAACATGCTATGGCTGAGAACCTTTGCTGTGTGCTGTTAAACACTAAATCAATTTGCACTTTAGTGTGCTTAAGAATCAGCTTTGCTAAAGATTTTTAACTTGTTAACTTGCAGATTCTTGGGTTCCACCCACGAGAAATTCTAATTCAGTAATTCTGTGAAGGGACTTGAACAATGCACATTTTTTGGCAAGGCACGTACCTGATTCTGAAACAAACCATACAGGGAGCAACATGTTTGTGGATAGTAATTAGCATTAAAGGCTTTCGACCAGAAGAATGAATTAATGACAATGGTCTTTTAGAAAGATTAATCTGGTCACAGGACACAAGACAGACTGGATGTGGAGAGAATAAGGACCAGAAAGGTGGAAAAGTGAAGACAATAGATGGAAGTTAGCACGTAGCATGAAAAGACTAGGAAGAAAGGAAATGAAGGGAAGGGACAGATGTGAGCAAAGTGAAGAATGAGTATGTATTTATTTACTGAGTGTCATGGTGTGGTGGTTTAAAACATGCTGACAAGTTTTGTTTTTTTTTTTGACACTCTCCTAATTAAAAAAAACAGTGGATTCTAAGTCCCTGCTCCTTGAATATGGGAGAATTAGTGACTAATTTCTAATAAACAGAAAGTGATAGATGTGATGCATGACCTTTGAAGCTAGGTTAGAAAAAGTGATAGGGCTTCCTCTGGCTCTCTTGGGTGACATGCCTTTGGAGCCCTGAGCTACTGTGAAGTCCAGTCACCCTGAGACCTCCACGTGATGGGATAGGAAAAAAATGCTTGCGGAACTCCAGCTGTTCCAGACCCCAGCCATTTGAGTCTTCCTCCCAAACCAAGCATCAGACATGTTAGTAAAGAAGCCTAACTCCAACCACCATTTAAATATGATGTCCTGAGAGATCGTGATATATGTATATGTATAGCTGATTCACTTTGTGAATTCACTTTTACACCATCATAAAGCAATTATATTCCAATAAAGATGTTAAAAAAAAAAAAGCAAGCTTAAAGTCATTAATTCCAGGGGGAAAACATCCACATTTTCTTTACTATTTTGCATGAGCATGCTAATGCTTAGAAAAAAATTTGTTAATTAAAATTAAATCACTCCCCTTTAGAAGCAAATCAAATTTGTCTCCCTTAGGGATAGCAAATCAAATTATGAGTCTGTCAAATCAATTCACTACGAAAGTAGGATGACAGCCCTCTGAGCATTTTTTATTTGATCTCTAAGCATTTTTTAAAACTATATTTATCTAGTTGAGAATTTCTCATATATCCAGTCTCACTCACTCCAAGTCAGAACTTAACTCTATTCTTAGACTCCTTTTAAATGGCAAAGGTGAGGCTAAATTACACATCCTAGAGGAAATCACAACTAGAAGAAGAATAAATTTTTAATTGTCGTATGTACCTGCTCCAGCAGGTCTCACCCTCTTTTATCCCACAATGCGTGAGAAATGGAATTCACAAGAGCTGTGTCTGTCCTGGGCCACAACCCTTGGAGGCACAGTTCCTGGAGTCCTTTTTCTGTTACTCAAGAAGCCTGAAGGGATGCAAATGAGTAAGACTGACATTATTATAGGGATAATCTTGGGTCATTACTTTATTTAAAATAAATATTTCCAAGCAACGGCCAAAGCTAGGGTGTCTTGAGGGGGCTTTAAAATCCCCTCCCCATTACCTCCTTCACTTGACCACTTATTCCACTACAACCCAAGCGAAAATGCCTAGTGCCTGTTTTCACTAAGCATCGGTACTTTAACTATGAACACCACACCTCAAAACACGTCTCAGGAAACAAACCACGGTGAACTGCTGCTTTAAATGAGAGTTTGAATTTGCGTTAAAGAAGCCATTACTTCAGTTATTCTGCTAATGATCTCTGATGAATCAGACATATTTAATCCCCTAGTCTATAATTCCTCAAGTGTGATGTAAGCACCCCAGAAGATGGCTCAAGATGATGAACTGCAGTGCAGGAAGGAATATTAGATCTTCATTTTAAATCGATTTTTAAAATTTGACAAGTGGGAGAAATTAAGCTTCACAAATATTTAATATATAGGCTGACAGTGTGGCCCCCACTATGTCAGACAGCCATATGTCACTTCTGGAGGGTCTGCGTATATTTGTGAGGTTGTTTTTTTTTTTCTTTTTGGTGACAAAACAACAGTTAAAATCAGCCACAGCTGAGACAAGGGGCGGACCATGGGGAGGGCCATGGCACTGTGGGGTACGGACTCCAGTGTCTTCTAAGGGCCAGGCTGGTGATGCAAAGGCGAGCTACCGACTGGGGTGGGAATGAGGGATTGCCATGAACTGGAGAGCATGTACACTGTCCCATGCCAGCAGCACTACTCAGATGTAGGAATGTGGACTGGGAGCTACCAAATCTCCAAAAGTTTCCAGACAAGCCAGAACTCTGCCTTTTAATATGCAATCTTCCGAGTTTAGAATTTGATACACTCAAAAAAATTGTCTGAAGTCCGCATTCAGCCTGAGGGCTGCCAGTTTGGGATCTCAAGTTGACAGAAAGCTAGTGGTCTTGAATATCAGTATCCCCTTCCTTGGAATCCTAGCTCTGACTTCACTTGCTGGTGGCTTTAGACAAGTTACTTAACTTGTCTGAGCTTCAGTTTCCTTACCTTCCATGACGCTAATATTTATTTTCCACTTCCAACCAACAAACATTTAATGGAACCCAATACAGTAAAGGAACGTGCTACGTTAGCAGGGCAGGTTTGGGGGTCACGGGGGTGAGAAAGGAAGAAGAATGGAAGGAAGTTTACAGCATAAATGACACAGAGAAAAGAATAGGATCCTGTCTGAGGGGAGAGACAGACAGATAGATACGCTCACAAACACAAACACTAATTCCACAAAGATCAACTGAACACTAAGAAGAACTGGTTAGAAAAAAGTTATCTCATTCATAATAGTAGCAAAATTAGGAAAAAAAATGTACAAGACTTTCTATGGAAAACTATAAAACTTTACTTACTGAAGAACATAAAACAAGACTTGAATGAATGGAGTGATATGGTAATGTTCATGGATGGGAAAATGTCAGTTCTCTGAAAATTAATCTGTATAAAATATAATCTATATTGAAACTCGAATAAAAATCCCTACAGTTTTTAATGAGTCTGACAAATTGATTCTAAAATCCATAAAGAAGAGTAAATGCATAGGCATAGCCAATTTAGAAAAGAAGAAGGGGAGGGGTCTGTCCTTCAGGCATCAAGGTATAATTTAGATTTCCTTGATTGAAATCATGATATTGATGCAGAAATATATAAACAGACAAAGCAAGTGAGGCGAGAAGCCACGTACCAGACCCATGTCTATACAGGAAGAAGTCATTTCAGTGGAAAAAAGATGCACTAGTCAACACATGATCTTCGGACCATTGGATACATTTTTAATTTCCATTTAAAACATACAATAAAATTCTATCTCTTCCTCACGCTATATACAACAATTAATGCAGATAGAATAAATACCTGAACCTTCAAAAAAAACCTAAAAATAGCTAGAAAAATATAGAATATTTTTGAGACTATAGGGAACGCTTTCTTAAGATCTAAATGCAAAAGCCAAAAGGAAAATTCTAATAAATTTACCACATTGAAATTTAAAACTTCTGTAGGACAAAAGATAGGACATGATTCTGTATGTTTTTCAAACATGATTTAGAAAAATATAAATGGAGGAAAATATAATCAAGATATATAACAAAGAATTATTATCATGAATGTTCAAATCACTAATAAAAACTCAAGTAATCCAAGAGACCAAGCTTATGTTTTGGCAGTTCTAAAAAGAGGAGATGCAGATGGCCAGTAAACACAGTTTCTGAAATATTTCAGTTCACTAGTCATTAGGAGAATATAAATTAAAATAGCAATACAAAAACATTTCTAATCTATCAGGTAACCGAAAATAAAATTTGAAACTAAGTATTGGTGAGATCAGGGAAATAGGAAAGAAGTAATCATAAATTTATAAGATCACTTTTTAATAACATGTTAACAAATTTAAAATATAGATTTAAAACTACACACACACACACAACACACACACACACACACACACACACAGAGCTTCCCTCTACCCTAGAAAACCCATTTCTAGAAATATTCCTGAGAGATCTTTTTGAGATATGCAAAGGGAGATGTGTGCAAGGATGTTGATCACAGTGCTGTTGGTAATAGCAGTAATTTTAAAGCAACCTGAAATTCCACTAATAAAACATGATATATTTATAGGATGCAACATTATGAAACAGTTATAAGAATGAGCTTGGTCTATATGTATCAAAACAGATGGAGCTCAAAAACAGAATGCTCAGGGAAAAAAAGCAAGTTATGGGATGATATAAATAGCACTGAGGAAATAGCAGGAGCAGGTCACTGCAAAAAACAGGAAGTAGTCCAGTGTGGTGTAGAATGAGTAGGGAGATACATAAAATTGGAAAATTAGCTGGGGCCAGATAGTTGAATGTATTGTTAATTACTGTCAGTTGTTTTTTTGTTTTTGTTTCTTTTAAATAGATTTAGTGTAAGCTTTCCACCTTCATTTTCAAAAATAGCACCATAGAGTTCTTGGTTTCAGCTTCACTGTGTTGTTAATAAATCCTCGTTACAGAAATCAAGCTTTTCTCCCCACTCCCAGCTCGTGAAATATGAAATTCTACAACCTTTAAAAACCAACTTGCTTAGGTTCTGAATGTGGACTCTAAACTGTCTATTGAAATCTTGGCTGTGCAGCGTGTTTGGTTGGTGGTGAAAAGATCTGAGACTTCCCATTCCTGCCTATCTGGATTCCCTTCCCCTCACTAACCTGTTATCTCTTTCCAACAATCAGGCCAAAGATGAGAAGAAATGTTTCAGATAGGAAGGAAAATGCAAGGAGGAGAAACTGGGCTAGACTATGGTGATAAGGAGAGTCACCATGTCTCCTCTCAAACGGCAGGCCTGAGAGCTGGGAGAGCTCAGCTCAGGCTGAGAAGCAAGGGCAGGAAGGAAAGACGGGGCACAGATGTCATTTGTGGTGCGAAGTGCTGGCTGTCTCTCAAAATCCGTTTTCCCCTCTTCCATAATAACAGCTCTGTAGCCAGGCCCATGCGTGACCACGTGACTCTGTGTCCCAACCTTCCTGATAGTTAGGATGTAGCCATGTTTCTTAAGTCCTCATCAATGGACTGTGAGAAGTGATGTGTGCTGCCTTGGGGTCTGGGACTTAAGCAGTTGAGCACGTACCTTCTCCACTCTTCTCCCTCTTCTAACCACCTGGAAGTAACCATGGCAGTGACCTAGCTTGCACCACGCAGATGTCAACCATGTCCCAGGGCAGTGGTTATCAAAGTGTGCTCTCGAGACACCTGGGGATTGCTGAGACCCTTTCAGGGAGGAAACAGATCAAAACTATTTTCATACTAACACTGAGAAACTGTGCGCCTTTTCACACTCATTCTCTCACAGATGTACAGGAGTTTTCCAGGGGCTACATGAAGTGTGATATCATAGCAGCTGGACTGCAAAAGCAGACATAAGAATCCAGCTCTCTCATATTAAGCTAGAACTTAAAGGGATTTGTAAAAATGTAAAGCAATGTTTCTCATATCATTTTTTTTCTTTTTTTAGTTTTGGAAAACATGGTTCCTTTTCATAAAAATGTGTTATCTTTGTTAACCTGTATGGATTTATGGTAATTTTTAATGACTTAATATTTAAAGATTTCAGTTTTAATTTCTCATATGCTAAATATCAACAGATATAGTCCATGTACATGAAAGCTTTTTGAATTCTTTAATAATTTTTAAAAGTGGTAAAGGGTCTTATGACCTAAAAAAACTGAGAACCATTGCCCTAGGGGTTGGAAGAACAATAACTTGGAAAGAACCTGCATCTGTGAATGAATGTGAGGACTGAAGCTATGAATGAATGAGGGCCCTCATTCACGGAGAGGCTGTCACATACAAGAGAAATAAGTTACTGTGTTACTCCACTGTACCACTGTCTTTTTATTATAGCATCTTGGCTTCACTCTAGATAATACAGACAATAGTCATATGAGTAGGGCACTACTACATCAAATACTAAATTATATGGTATTGGTTTTCTTTGTCAATAAAGGTACAGATATTTTAGATTGGAAGCTGGTGACCCTTGTTATACCATTGCAAAATGTTTGGTATAACTATTGTGATAACTTGGAAGGCAGACCATGTTCTTATGGAGCCCATAGTTAGAGATGAAATGGCTAGAAAGAGCTAGAATGTTAGTATGTGTTGATGTTCTCTGTTGTGTTTGGCAACATATAACAAGAAAAAGATAAGCCCAAGAAAGAACTGACCAATTTGCAAGCAGATAAAGAAAAAAGAAAGTATCGGGTAATTTAAGACCTCATAAGATTGAAAAAGCCAACTGCTTCTATACCTCTAGACAGCAGAATATATGGCTAGTGTTGCTCAAAGAACTCCCAATAACTACCCAACTCCTTCCAAAAGTAGGGACCCAGCCCTAAGGCAAAACCCAGACTAAGAATGTGCCTTCCTACCCAAGCCTGTTGTTTTATATGGCCTCAAAGTAACTGCCATCAAGATGAGAAAACAAACAAAGCAGATTAATATCTATTGATATGTCCAGAAAAGAACTTTGAATGTAGTTACAGGTACATGGAACTACCTGCAAGCAAAAAGAGCAGAAGCCTACCAAATTTTTGAGAAAATGCAAAGCAACTACAAGCCTAGCCAGAAAAAGCTTGTGTATTTTTCTCACTTAAAATACCTCCCCTAAGGAAGGCATAGTCTCCAACACATCACTTTGATGTGACCTGTGACCATGCAGAATAATAGACAATAAGGAGAACTTCTCAGAGGGCCAGGGGACTCAGAAGAGAACAGGCAAAGAGTTACTCCTTGAGAGAGAAAATGGAGTCACCAACGGGCTAAGCCAGGAAGTCACTCCACTTTCAGGGCAGAGACCCTTGGCAATCCCTGCCTCACAGGATTTATTTGTTGTGGTTCAGGGACTACCATTTATATTGACCAAATTCCCTTTTCTGAATAGGAGCCTCTATTTCCCTTCTTCTGGCATTACTCCTCCATTGCTTATTGTTGGCAGGGAGGTTAGATAACTTGATGTTTATAGGTGTCTGTGATGAGGAGTCAAATCTGGACCAAATGGAGAGAACTGAATATCAATAAAGATTCTCGACTTTTGAACTAGATGATGGGGTCCTGGGCTGTGTTCTTTAGGGAGCGAGTGAGTACATTCTGTGTGGGAAGAAGGGAGCTTGGAGACATTTGGATGGTCAGAGGGGCAAGCTTGGGTAGAAGCTGCTAGTCAGTTCTCCCATCCTTCCACAGTAATAGAACCGGACTAAGTTTCCCAGCCTGCCTTGCAATTACAACACATCTAAATTCTCAACAACGTCATGTGAGCAGAAGTGATGGATGCCACTTCCAGATCTGGGACTTCAGACCTTCATGTTCTCTTCCCCTTATGTGCCAGTTGGAACCCATATGTGATGGCAACCCTGCTTCGATCAGACAGATGATGACATGGTCTAGGAGGTGGCAAAACAACAACTTGGAAAAAACCTAAATGATCTCAAGGAGAAAAGCTGCCCAGTCAATCTGGACTGTTCACGTTGACATTTTTCCCTATGAGAAAAAAAAATACACTTCTCTGTCCACTTAAGTGTTAGGTCTTTTTGTTACAATAGTCTTACCATCACTAGTGTATATGGCTGATGTCAGAAATCCATCTCTTCTTATGCTTTGGACCTGTGAGGAAGGCTTGGGGAAAAATTTCTGCCTGTGTGTTTATACATGCCCACATGTTCAGTAAAAAAAAAAAGCTGGTTAAAGAAAAACTTTAAGGAGTGTGGTATAATAAAATATATATATTTAGTGTTTGTCCCTGATTCCTGACACAGAGCTTCTAAAACACTTGGAATTTCCTGAGTTATAGGAATGTCTTGTTGTTCGTAATTAGCACCTTCTGACTACACTTGAGTCTAAGCTAATGAGGTGACTCAGGGCAGGGCCACTGGATAGCCTCAGGATGGAGGTGGCTTGCTGGAAAGACCAAGCATGAGACCAGAAGGTGAGAACTTTCAGCCCCACTCCCCCGCCTCCATGGAGGGGAAGGGGATTTGAAGACTGGGTTATAAAAACTCTTCAGCAATGAAGTTTGGGGAGCTTTTGTGTTTGTGAACATACTGACGCGCTGGGAGGGAGGTGCACCCAGAGACGGCATGCAAGGTCCCCATCGTCAACTCCATACCTTGCCCTACACATCTCTTCTGTTTGGCTGTTCCTGAGTTGTATTCTTTATAATAAACTGGTAAATGTAAATAAAGCATTTTCCTGATTTCTGTGAGTTGGTCTAGTGAATTATCAAATCTGAGGGGGATGTCATGGAAAGCTCCAAATTTACAGCTGTTTAGAGAGAATACAGATGCCCTTTGGACTTTTGAATGATGTCTGAAGCGGGGGGCGGTCATGTAGGACTGAGCCTTAACCTGCAGGGTCTGTGCTAACTGCAGATATTTAGTGTCAGAGTTGAATTCAATTCTTGGACATCTAGTTGGTGTCAGAGGATTGGAGAATTGGTGTGGAAACTCCCCACACATTTGGTGTCAGAAATGGTACCCCAAAAATGACATCACAGGAGCTTAAGTCTACATAGGGTGTGGAGTAATAGGGGCTGATCCTAACGCTTTGCTTTACATAAACCCTGCAGCTTTGCCTCTGTACTCTCCGAACTCCTGCAGCTCATCAAAGGCAGCACCAACTTCAGACACCACTGGACTGCTTGAGCGGGTAAGAACCTCTAGGCTGCTACAGTGGCAACCTAAGAAAATGTTACATTGGACTTTTCTAGCCTCAGGTGTGGCTCAGAACAGTAAATGCAAGTGACTGTACATTCTACAGAGAGATACCAGACCATCTCATGGAACCTGCTAGCAGGTGTCCCCAAACTGACACCGTGACCCTTCACGCATTGTGGTGAAGGCCCATCACTCATGACCAGGCTATAGAAGAGAAGGTGGAGATTGATCAGGTATGCAGAGAGAGCTGCTGGAGAGTCATGCATTTTCTGCCCCTTCCTCACTACTTGCCCCACTGCAAGCAACATGAGGAAGAATTTCAGGATTCTGAGACATCACTTTAGGTTTCTGAGCCTCAACCAGGCCCAAGCTGAGGATAGCAGACATGTTAAACTGAATGAGAAACTGAAGTTTTGATTTATATTGGACTGGGCTTTTTTTTAATTAAATTTTTTTCCGGCTTTACTGAGATATAATTGTGGACTGGGCTTTTGAATACCTAAAAATGAAACTATCAGGAAAACTGACCAGGAAAACTCTAGGATCTGCCTGAGTTATAATCCAGGGGAGAAGCAAGAGACACAGCATGTTTGAAAAGCAATAGACAGAAAGAATCACTCAGCTTTTCTGCTTGTACTCGCCAAGTGCATTTCATTTGAAATGAAGTGTGGACCAGGTTTGGGTGTGAATTCCTGCCTGCCTGGCTCTCAGGCTTCCACTGTAGCCACGAATCACATGGAATGGCTGACATAGTACCCATTTTCAACAGCAATATCATTTGGCAGCAATAGCAAAAACAAAAAATTGATTTTTCTAGTTTTTCTCTCTTCAAGGCCAGAGCAATTAGAACCAAGCCCGTAAGCTGAGTAAGAAGAGGTTCTGGACTTGCTGTGGGAGGGAGAGATCTGAGAAGGGGAGAAAGATATTCCAGCACAATAAGCATCCCCAAAACAGTTAATGTGAATATTCAAAGACAGCTTTCATGAAGCTATCTTTGGCCTTGAACTGCCTAACTCCACACTTCTTTTATATGAGACATAAACTGACAACTTATTTGACTTAGTCCTCCTTGATATAATATCGGTCATATATTAAAGGCTTCTCTAAATAAGAAAAAGAAAAACAAGTTTGTAGAAAAATAGGCAAAGGAAAGCAGGCATTCACACAGGGAAGAAATACAAATGGTGAATAAGTATCTGAAAATATACTTAACCTCAGTAATAACTCAAGAAATATAAAAAGTGAAATACTGTTTCTTACTTAACAGGTTGGCAAAAATTTTAAATATGAATTATATCTGGTTGGAAAGGGTCTGGAGAAATATACTGTTATTCAACATCGATGGGACTATAACTTGGAAAATTCTTTTTGGAGGATAGTTTGGAAATAGCTATGAAAATTAAAACTGCATTTGTATATGAGCATGCACACATGTCCATGCCTGGGTGTGTAAAAGTGTAGTATATAGAAAAAGGCCTGGAAGGATATATAATAAGCTTAACACTATTTCTATTTCTCAGGAGAGGATGGGCAGTGGAATGGAAGAAGGGTATTAATGGACGTTCACTTTTTACACCAGGACTTAAAATTTGTTATTTTTGTAATTAACATTTTTCAATGAAAAATTAGACACACTAGCTTTACAAAGATTAAATAGATATACAAAATATTTTAATTGATTTATTTCTCTTTCAAATAGATTGTTGGGTATTGAGCAAGCATAGTCTACTCAAATTTGAGTAAACTTTGGCAAACTGAACCCTACCTTGTTATAGATAAGTGGTTTAGTGTTTCATGCCCCGGTGAAGAGGGCTTCCTTAACTGGTAAGACTGTGAGTGTAGGGTGATATTTTATATCCCTGGGCAGCACTGAATAAGGCTTGTTTTAAGTGATTAAAGATTAAAAATACTATCTTAGGGAAAGTATTCTGAAGTAAAGGTTAGAGAGATTTGCATTTTTGATAAAAAATAATGAATTCTATTATTGGTTTTTATCTTTTCTCTTTGGCAGAGACTGTCTTCAGTTTTTAAGCATGTGTGCCAACGAAATGACCTTCTGCCAACCCAAATGAATGTACTTGTTCATTTTCAGATTAGAATTCATTCCAAATAAGAGCAAGTCTTCCAAGAAATATATATATTTTTTTAATCTCAAAGATTTAAGCAAAAAAAGATCATTTAAAAGATAAGGAGATATTCTTACTTGGTCCTCAAAAGATAGAGCCTGGGCAACATCTCTTGGAAATCCATCAATAACAATGCCCACTTCCTCAGGCATTTGCATCAATTTTTGTTTTATCTCTGTAATTGTTGTTTCCTTTTTTAAGAAAAAAGAAAAACTACAGTTAAACTTACGCTCACAAGTGGTATAAAAATCTTTGCAGAATTGAAGCAAATTATACGACAGTACCTGAGGGGCCAATTCTCCAGTGGTAATTATTTTGGCAATAAGACTCCATTTCCTATTGCTGCTGGTACTGTGGATCTTCTTCCTTAATAATTCTCCCACAGAAATGTATTGAAATCCATAACGTTCAGCGATTTTCAAACTCTGAGTACCCTTTCCACTTCCTGGACCACCTATCATTTAAAACAGGCAAAATTAGGACCTTCTGATACAATAAGAAACACCCTTTCATACAACTATTATCTTCATCTTGAGATGCAGAGTCTAGACCAGTACCAGGGCAGAAACCATTCTACTTGTGGCATCTCAGTGCTACCTCTGAATGCAGAGAAGGTGTAGATTTAGCCGAGGAAAGGGTAGAATTGTCGTGATTTGATTGTATTGATGAAAGAGACATTTTTTCCCGTACCGATTTTAGTAAACTACTAGTTTTAAAAATTGAATAATGCAGTTGAAAGAAACCGCTTCCATTTTTCTGTGTAAACTCTAATACTTTTATCCTCTGTAATCAAAGAAAAATATATGCGATACGAAAAACAATGACTGCAATGGCAGAAATGTGTTACATCCGAACAAAGAGTTAACGTGCAGTTTCGTGAAATGTAAAAATTAGTTTTAACCAAAAGCACACCAATATTGACATGGCTTATTTAAATCTTTCTTTGAATTGTCTGTTCATTCATCTCCTTGCCTTATATCCTTTAAAATTCAAAAGAAGTTTTATGCAATAAATACGCAGAGTGAATGGGAGAGATCTTTAAGGTAGAACAATTTCATAGAACACATGATAGTTTTGATTTTGTGATACATTAGCATGAAATAATCAATATTTTGCAACATAAATCAATACCAATAATTGGTAACTGCCATTTATTTTTTAAAAGCATAAGGACTAAAAAATTATAAAATGTATGTCTCAGATTTTATTTCCAAATCATATTACATTATTTTAGTAAATTTATAATTTGAGACAACCTAGACTAATTGGAATCTAAAGTCTGAGCAAATTTCAAAATAAAGCACATAACAATCATCCCAGTCTGATTTGTTATTTGTTGGCAATTATAAAAATAAAATATTTTAAAATACTTAATCATAAATTATTGACTGTAGAAAAAATATTTTAAAAAGTCAATGATAATAAGTAATGAACTGTTTTTGGTGATATTCACTGAAACATAATTATAACTGGTTAAGCAATATTAAAAATAAAAATTCAGTAGAAAAGTGAGTTGATGTTCTCTCTACTAATTCAATTTATCAAGTTTTTTGGGGGGCAGCAATCATTTTACATACCATTATTTAGTACATTTTTTAAAATTCTTGTTGCAAATAACATAAGCAAAAAAGAATGGTGTTTGCTTCGCTTTGTTCTGGATTTTGTAAGAAGAGTTCTGAGTGAGTGAACTTTGTTGGCTAGGGCTTATTTCCTCTTTAAAAATTTTAATGTGCAGAATTCTAAGATCAGCTAGTATACTGAGACCCTTTCCTTAACCTCAACCCCAAATAATGATCCTAATAAAAATGGTTTTCGCCTTTTCATTGCCTTATTAAACTTATGATAGAAATTTGTTTACATTTTTGACATTGTCTTTCTAAGAAACTCTAAATCCAACCCTATTAGACTTACCATTATAAACTACTACTGTATTAAATTCATTACTTCACAAATGAAAACTTTTGGTTCCAAATAGCTGCTCTTGGCCTATTAAGCTATGGGCAATCCATGGACTGGCTTGAAGACAAATAATTACATGATCAATGCCGTCAACAAATTCAAAATAATTTGATCCCTGAAGAATGAAAGTTACCTTTCATATTTTCACACCTGATCTGACAAATCATCAAAATAAGAGAACATATTGAATTTTAAAAAATCCAGACATGCTAAAAAAGTTATGGCACCTTCAAGGAAAAATTCTTTTGTCAATTAATGGAGGCATTAGCAGACAACAAAAAAATATGATTAGCACAATTGACAGAGAAGAGCATTAATTTGTTGGATGAGTTTGATTACTGGAGCTTCCTAACAAATTAATCTTACTTTCTTCTCCCTGAAACCAGAGAAAGTTTAATTTTGCTATATTTATTTAATTCGACTACTTATAAATATTAGGATCCATCTAACTCTTAGATTTTATGATTATGCTAACATAAGAGAGATTCATGAATATCTGTGCCAAGAAGGTTACCTTTAAAAAAAAAATCTGTATTGCCAGAAGGGAAATTTTGCTTATTTGGATGTGGATATCTGTACCTCCCCCACTCTTTTTCAGGTTGGAACTAATAAAAATTTGGAAGGTTCAGGTACAATTATTTTATAATTCCTCAAAAGTCATAAAATTGTCCCAATTTTCTCAGATAACCTCAGATTCACTTCTTCTGTTCTTCTCTTATCTCAGTCCTCTAAAAGTTACTTACACTCATTGGTTCTGTATCATTCTTGTAATACAAAAAATGTTACAACACACAGTGTAAGTCTAAAACCAAAATCACACCCTTGGGAAGCAAGTTGATTTTATTGAGTAAAAAAGAACTGTGAAGTGTAGGAGATTTAAGCATTTATCTTCTCCACAGATCTTAGTTTACTGAAATAGTTTAATCATTTTCATATAAAATTCACAATGCACAAAAAATTCACATATATGTGCTGTTTTATACAAGAACAACTTGTATTATACCTTTTTCATGGACAATCAAGCCTTCATTTGTTTATCCTGATAATAATCACCAATATTGTACTAAAACAAGAAAAACAAAATTGAAAGAATATCTCATTATAAAATGGTGAAATAATTTCCAATTATTCTCCACCTGTAGCTCTATTTTTTAATGAAGCATTGCCTTGTCTTCTACGTAAGAACCCCCGATTTTTAAGCACATACACAAAAATTCCATCTTCAAGAATAGATAGAGATTTATGGCATAATAGTGGCTGCCATAAACCATGAGAATATTTTGACTTTTAGAAAGCTGATTCCTGTATTCTCATCTTACAATTATTTTTCTATAATATAACAATTCAGGGATAAACATATTTGCAATTTCATTTTCATTACACTTATAGATGTACAAACATCCCTCCTTCTCGACCGGTGAACTTAAATTCTTGTTCTAGTTTGGTGTGTTTATTTGCATGTTTTTTCCCCAGTTGCCATCATCGTTACATCTTCTGGGAGCAGTACTTCTTTGCTTGGGGGCTGTATACATTTGGCTCTTGGTTAACAGTTACTGGCTAGAATAGCTTTAACATCTTACACTAGATTTTTGCTTTTGGTCATCTTTGTGAAAGCTGAGTCAAATTGGAAAGTGAGACAATGACTACAAATGTTTCATGTTGACAGGACTCTTCAAAATTTTATAGCTTTTGAGGAAGTTAGAATTTGCAAAAGTGGTCAAAAATGCATTCTGCAAAATTACTTAAGACATTTTCAATATCTAATCCTTGTGAAATGGCATCAGACTGATATTTTCATATTCAACATAAGATTCATAGTGGCAATTTAAAATATTTACCATTATCCTTGTTATTTTCATCAATACTCAGATGTTACGTGCTGTGTAAAACACTATTCTATTATATTTGCTTGTCTAATAACATCAAACTTAGATTTTATCATTGGTGCCAGTCTGTCATAAGGAAGATTCATTTACATGAATCTTTACCAACATATTATTATTGTTATTTATTTTTTGCTCTGAAGTTAATAGTGAATAAAAATTCAATTTGTTGAATTAAAGGGAAAAAACACATCATGTTTAGAAAACTTCTAATGGATTCAGCTATCTACGTTAAAAATTAAGCAAATAAAAACCACAAGATGGTAAATCTTGATTTACTACAGAGAATTTCTACAACATTGTAATGAGATTCTATAAAAGTGCAATAAGCATTAGATTATATAATTATAACAATATATGTTTTATTGAAAATTATGCTAAAAATATTTCCATCTACTGTCTCTCAAGCTTTTGTTTCCATTGTTTGTCATTATCCAACTATTTGCAAATATGATGTATAGTTGACATAATTTTTGAAATGTAAATATATAAACAAAGTGAGCAACAGTATGAGAATTTTGCCTTCTGTCCTCATACCTATGACAAGAATGATTTTTGGTCGAGGTCTAGTAGGATCAAAGACCTCATACTCCTCAATTAACTCCGCAGTCTCGGAGAGGTCTGTGTCACTTTCTATGGAGAATTGATGGATTGGAGGGAGCCGATCATACCGTCGATAAGGAAAGTTTGAATTTTCAGGCATTACTGAAAAAGAGTAAGATAACTTTGAAACGGAAAAAAAAGCACAATTAAAACATTTTTTTGCACTTAACCAATTAGTTGAAGAAATTTAAAAATTAAATGAGTCTGATTTTTTTCAACTGGAAGAAGACTTCCATCCCCTTAAGTCGCCAGCAAACTTTTCCTTAAAGGACCAGATAATCAACATTTTGGGCTTTGAGGAACAGAGTCTCATACTCCACTTAGCCAGGAAAACAGTTGCAGACAATAAATAAACGAACGGGGACTTCCCTGGTGGCTCAGTGGTTAAGGATCCGCCTGCCAATGCAGGGGACACGGGTTCGAGCCCTGGTCCGGGAGGATCCCACATGCCGCAGAGCAACTAGGCCCATGCGCCATAACTACTGAGCCTGCACTCTAGAGCCCACGAGCGACAGCTACTGAGCCCGTGTGCCACAGCTACTGAAACCCGTGCGCCTACATCCCGTGCTCCACAGCAAGAGAAGCCGACACAATGAGAAGCCCGTGCACTGCAACGAAGGGTAGCCCCCACTCACCCAACTAGAGAAAGCCCGCACGCAGCAACAAAGACCCAACATGGCCAAGAATTAAATCAATCAATCAATCAATCAATAAACAAATAAACAAATGGATGTGCTTGTGTTCCAATTAAATTTTGTTTATAAAAAACAGGCAGTGAGCCAGACTTGGCCATGGGTCATAGTTTGCCAACCTCTGCCCTTGAGGAACCTTCTTAAGTACTGCCTAGTCTTGCTTGGTAGTTGGTATACATCCTGGTCACCGAAAATGGTGCTCCTAGAGTTTTGTAGCGCACACCTTCACAACTTTCATAACCATATGCAGCTGCCGATGGAGACAATGCTTATGCGCACGTGTTTCATTTATCCATAAATATAGATATGCAGTCACTATGATCCAGGTACTCTACTGTAGTCCAGTGGAATGGCTTGGTGGCATAATGCACAAAAACTTAAGGTACTGTCACAAGACAGGCAAAGAGTAGCAAACAATTTCTATATTTGGAACATCTTTCAACATCATTTAACTTTACATTCTCAATATTTATTATTTTTAATCTCCTTGATTTAAAAATGTAACTATGAAGATTTAAATTTACATCTACAACAGCAATAAATCTTTGCTATTTATTGTCAGACATGTTAGTGTGTTGAGGATGGTTCAGTAGAAGAGTAAAATAAGAGGTAGTCCTGTCCCCACAGAGCTTACAAACTGGAGCTCACATGCTTATATCTGACAGCGGTATGCACACCAGGCAGGATAAGTGCTAAAATGAATATCTCTTATGGTAAACACCATAGGAGTTCAATCGATGGGTAGATCCATTTGGGCAGGAGTGGTAGAAAAAGACTGCAGAAGAGGCAGGACTTGAACTTCGAAAGACTAGAACAGGTGATGAAACGTGGAAAGTATTTCTCAGTTGGTAGAAACGAAACACAAAGACTCAGAATCGGAAATACAAATGACATGTTCAAGTAGATCAGAGGACAGAGCTGGCAAGCCCAAGTGAGGCAGATGCTCTCTACCAGTTATTGCTGTTTGATTCATGGATCTTTCCTTCCTCATCCATGTGCTGGTATTCAAGGAGGCAAAGAGAAGCCCTAACTACCCAAAAAGCACCTGCACAAAGGAGACGGAGGTCACCTGGCCTGCCATGAGAAATCTGGCTAAGCGGATTACTGGATTTTAGCATGGCATAATACTCACATTTCCTCTGGAGATCAGGTAGAACTTTCCATTCTCTGTTGATACAGTAAATGAGGTCATTGACTACTGACTCATGGAACTCACTTTAATTCCACGAAAAGAGTGAAGTAGTCTACAGATGACAGTGGATATTCTTTTTTTTTTTAATTTTATTTAGTTTTGGCTGTGTTGGGTCTTCGTTGCTGTGCGCAGGCTTTCTCTAGTTGTGGCGAGCGGGGGTTACTCTTCACTGCAGCGTGCAGGCTTCTCACTGCGGTGGCTTCTCTTGTCGTGGAGCACGGGCTCTAGGCGCCCGGGCTTAGGAGTTGTGGCACGTGGGCTCAGTAGTTGTGGCACGTGGGCTCTAGAGCACAGGCTCAGTAGTTGTGGCGCACGGGCTTAGCTGCTCCGCAGCATGTGGGATCTTCCTGGACCAGGGATTGAACCAGTGTTCCCTGCATTGGCAGGCGGATTCTTTTCCACTGCATCACCAGGGAAGTCCCGACAGTGGGTATTCTTTAGAAAATTCTGGGAAGGGCTATGTCAGGAAAGGCACTAACAACATTATCCAGTTCTGCCTTGAAACTGAACTGCTTCATCCAACGCAGGGCAAAACTCTAAGCATTATCCTTGATTACCTTCTTCCCTCACTCTTCATAACTATTCCCATAGACTTCTCTCCAAAGCATATCCCAAATGCACACGTTTTTCTCCATCTCCACTACCACAACTCTTCTCCAAGCCGCCATCATTTATCTGGACTACTGTAGACTCTACGAGTTGCTTGCTTCTACATCACAGTCCATTGCTTGAAATGTTCTTTCCTTGTCGATCCCATGGCTGACTGCTTCTTTTCATTCACACCTCAGCTTAAATGTCACCTCCTGTAAGAGGACTTTACTGACCTTTTAATCTAGGGTAGCCAGCCAGTTAATTTCAAGGACATCACCCCTTATAATAATGCTCTGCACAGCACCTACCACTTCACCATCTGAGAGGCCTCTAATTCGTTCATTGTTTGTCCTCTCCCATTAGAATAAATTCTATAACAGCAGGGACCTTTCCTACCTGGAACTTTGTATCCCTGGGAGCTAGAACTATGCTTGGCACAAAGTTAGTGTCCAATAAATACTTGCTGAACCAATAACAAAGAGAACAGTCTTCCTGAAGTAGATGGTGCCCATGGAGAAAAGCCAGAAGATGGGTAGGTAGAGTGTGGCCACAATGTGGAGGGCCTTGATCACCAGGGTAAAGGGTTTAGCTTTAATCTGGTAGAAAGCCAGTGGAGGTTTCTGGGGGGTAGAGAAATGACATGATGAAATATGAAATATATTTTTTAGGAAAATTAATCTGGTGGTGGTTAGAATGGATTTGAGTAGGGAGAAAGTAGGAGCAGAAAGGGTAGCAGCTAGGAGGCTGTTAAAGTAGTTCACAGGTGAGAGGTGAGGGCTTAGACTAGAGGGGAAGTAGCAGAAATGGAAATGAGTGGTTGGATATGAAGGACATGATTCGGATTCAGATATGAGAGATGACAGAAGATGACAGTTCAAAAACAATTGCCAGGTGTCAAGTCTAAAACAATAAGGAACATATTGCATTTCAACCAGTATCTTTCTGCCCTCTCTTTTATGCTCCAGAAATACTGGGCTTCTCTCCTTCCTGTCTTTATCCTGGCTTCTTCCTCTATGTCAGAAATCTCTGTTCTCTGTTCCCTAGTATACTCTCAATCTCCTCCATCCTTCTCTAGTCGACACCTACTCACCTTTCCGTCTCTTAGTATTAGCATATCACTTCTTCCAGGAAGCCTACCCTGAACCCCGGCTTAGGTTGGATCCGTCTGCCTGTTAATATGGTTAGTTCTATAGCATATGGTATTTTCTATAGCATCCATTGTGCTTCTAATTATATTTTTAACACCTGACTTCATCACTAGACTATAAGGGCAGGTGCCATGTTTGTTCATGAGGGCAGGTGCCATGTTTGTTCCTTTTTGGTGGCTACATTCTCGGTCTTAAAAGAGTGTCTGACACACAGTAGTACTCAATAAGTGGTTATTTTATTGCTCAACTGACTCATAGGCTGACTTCATGTAAATAAGGAAAGGAGGGCTGGTTTTGAAGCAAATATGATATGTTTGGTTTTGGACGTGTTGAGTAAAGATGACAAGGAGATATTCCAGAAGGACAGCTCTATGGACAGTTGGAGCTATGGGACTAAAACTCTTATTTGTGAGTAATTATTTGTTCAATTGTATACAAACGGTAGAAAAAACGGATGCTCACCTCATATTTACGGTACAATGCTTTAAAGAACTGTCAGCTAGTAATTTATCCTCGCTTTTATCATATTTTTACTTAGGAAAGTAATTTGCTTAAAAATTATTAAACTGTTCTATTTCACGGAGTAATTTTTCATGATAATTATATATTAGCATGGCTATGTCAATATTTCAGCAAAAAAATGCATGAATCACTTTTTGTTTCTAGACATAATAATAGTGCTTAAAGTTACAGGGAAGTTAGCAATTTTGTCAATTTTAATAAGCTATTCTGTAAATCATAGTTAAAAACCTACAAAGCACACACGTGCAAAGCATTTCATAAAATAATATTTTATTATTATAGGATTAATCCGTTTAGAAACCATTTTCTGTCTTTTAGCCTACGTTCCAGATATTAGACAGTGTGATACAACATTCTTGTCACCATAGTATGTGAAAGGTTTTATTTGATGGTTAATTAAAAGATCTTGGGCTTCCCTGGAGGCGCAGTGATTGAGAGTCCGCCTGCCGATGCAGGGGACGTGGGTTCGTTCCCCGGTCCGGGAAGATCCTACACGCCACGGAGCGGCTGGGCCCGTGAGCCATGGCCGCTGAGCCTGCGCGTCCGGAGCCTGTGCTCCGCAACGGGAGAGGCCACAACAGTGAGAGGCCCGCGTACCGAAAAAAAAAAAAAAAAAGATCTCTGAGTTGGAATTCTGATAAAGTACTAGCAGATATGGAGATTCTAAAATTAACTAGTAATTTCAGTTCTAATGAAAGTTAAATCTACATTTTCCATTCCTATTTTAGCTTAACCTGCTAGATCAAGAGTTCCAAACTGGTCATCTGTGGGCTCAATGTAGCCTCATAGATGTGCTTTGTTCAGCTCGACATTTTTCCAAAATTTGTGCTTGACTGCCTTTAGACAATGACTGTTCACTCTAGTTCTGTTCTCTAGTTTGACCACAGTCTCCACCATTATCTATTACATACTTGGCCTGCCTGGCTTCTACATATAATCAAGTCAAGTAACAGTATAAAATAGAAGCATTCAAATTTCATTTTGTTACAAAATGGTCACTTTATATAACCAGCTTTTCGACTAAGTGAATGTCACATCCTCTTAGACTTAAATTTAAGAACATAAAAATATCTTAGACTAAATCCAGTAATACCTAAGGTTTGTTAGTGCTTTAAGGTTTAAAAAGAAATTCCCCATATTTATGTCACTTGATTTAACAAGGGCCTAGGGCATGTATTTAACATTGAGCCAGATTCTAACATATGATGACACCTGGGAAGGAAGTTAGCCCTTTTGGAAAGGTGTACGAACCCTTCAAGCTCACAAAAATATCATTTTGTTCACTTAAGCAGTAATTTACCAAGTGGTGTGCTGCAGTGGTAACTGCTTAAAGGTTCTCTCTTGAGCACCCAAGCCTAAATCACCTAGTGGTGATCCTGCATTGACAGGGAAGGAGTCTTCTCCTCTCTGGAGATGTTTCTGAGACAACATCATTTCTGCTTTTTCTCCCTGCTTGTGTTTCTTAAAAATTAACACACTCTGACTTTTCCCCACATCATGTTCAAATAAAATCTAAGTGGGTCATGACTAAGTAAGATAAAACAAACTAAGATTTATTTCCCCCTTGTATTTATTGCAAATAGAATTGTCTCCGCTTCAAATTCTGTCTGTATAACTGAAACTTTTCATGGTACAATTTTTGAGAATGGCTTAAATTTTGAAAATAGAATGATTTGGGCCACTGGGAAAGAACTAATTGGTTTCCTCTGACTGGAACTGATTCCATTTTGCACATACTATCGTACTTCTCAATTTTATCTGGAGCCCAAAAGGCTGCTTGGCTGATATTGAACTAATTTTGATAAGCACATATTTCAGAAAGCTGGAATACCATGAATCTCCTCTAGTGAATTCCAGTTCTTAGTTCCAAACTATCCCTAAAATTGTTCAACAAGTTTATGCATCACATTTCTTTTGTAGCACCCAAATGCCTAATCTCATGCATTGCATTCAATAGCTGCTAAATAAATCCTTCTTGAGTTAACTAGTATAAACTTTACATGCATTTATGCAGAGATGCATTAACATGAACTCTGAATTTGGAAACACAGTAATAAGTTAAATCTCTTCTGAGCTAATAAAAAAATGTTGTAGTTATACAATAACTATCAATTTTGTCTGTCATCTACTCATTTATTTGGAAAAGTCTAATTTGCAATTTTAAGAAAAATTCAGTTTGCTAATGTAATTCATTTTACAAAATAATGAAGTCAGGACTTCCGTGGTGGCACAGTGGTTAAGAATCCACCTGCCAATGCAGGGGACAAGGATTCGAGCCCTACTCCGGGAAGATCCCACATGCCACAGAGCAACTAAGCCCGTGTGCTACAACTACTGAGCCTGCGCTCTAGAGCCCGTGAGCCACAACTACTGAGTCCACATGCCACAACTACTGAAGCCCCCGCGCCTAGAGCCCTTGTTCCACAGCAAGAGAAGCCACAGCAATGAGAAGCCCACGCACCGCACAAAGACCCAACGTAGCCAAAAATTAATTCATTAATTAATTAAGAAGAATAAACAAAATTAATGAAGTCAGTAAAAAATTTCATTGAGCTTTTACTGAAGTGCTGGACAACGGTATGTAATTTTGTTTGTCTTATCATGGAGGTGATTAGAATTAGTAGCAGAGACAGAATAGTCACATTCCAGGACCAAATATCCTTTCAGGTGCTGGGAAACCTACTAAATTAAATCATTGCCTACAGTTTGTATGATAGGTTTTAAAGAAAATTGCTCTAAGTATAAACTGTCTATTGTTCTACGAATACATTACCATTTCTTAGAAAGGATCTCCGTGACTGCCCTCCATTGAGCGGAGGTAAGGTCTTCTTCTCCTGGCTTACAAATGAATCCCACTTCACCTTGTCACAGCCGCCTAGTTCCTTTACTTTCTGTAAACAACTTTCCAAGTACTCTACTGGGTCTTCAGGCTTAGAACACATCAGTCCATTCAAAAGGCTCTGAAATACAACACAATATGCCCACAGAAAATATGTTTTTAAACCACCTTTGTCAAAATAGTGTATATCCCATCTTTAAATTCTGGGTTGTTTTGATTTTTTGCATTAAAAAAAAATAAACAATTAGAGTTGAAATTATGCTCTGATTGAATAATTAAAATACCCCCTTAAATTCTTGACCAATTAGTTTTCAGCTCAGCATTCTCTGTCTTTTAAACAATTAAGGCCAACTATATTGTTTAAAATGGAAGAACCTTATCGATATGAGATAGAGTGCAGTGTGTAAAAATGCCCCAGTCATGATTTATCTCATTCCTACCCATCCTTAAAGGCTTCAAGCCTCAGTTTCAGAGGGTTTTTTTAAGGATTAAAAACTGTAAATATTTTGTAAATATAATGTATTTTACATACATATAATGTATGTAAATATTTGTAAAGTACATATTAAGTGCCTGGAACATAGTAAATAATAAATGTTGGTGGTTTTAATCATCATCATCAAGTCTCCCCTGAGCCCTCAGGTTGCCTTGTGGACCCAACACCCTTCCTTGGTGTTCATGATACCCAGAAAAAACTATCTTACCTGTCATTCATACTAAAACCACCAGTTTATGTGTTGGTCTCCTCTTCTAACCTATAAACTCTTCAACAATACAGTGTGGGCCTTATTTATTTCGCAATATCCAGCCTCTGACACTCTCCCTCGCACATGGTAGGTACATACTGAACTGTTCTCTACTTAGAAAAAAAATTTCACTCAAAACATAAAGACTGAGTTTAAATAAAAACATTTGATGTATAATAAATCACTACAATATCCATTGAAATTACAGAGGAAAACCTGGTGTCTGATATTTCATAAGTACTAATTTCTAAAAATGCTATAAATTTGGAAATGCTGATGCCTGGGAACTGAAGTGATGTGCAAAATATTTTCCTTTGGAGTATTTCATGGAAAAAGCATAGAGGATTATTATCACCATTATTAATGCACAAAACATACACCCTTTGAAAAGCTGACATCTTTCCTAAATACAGTATTTTATTTTCAAATTATTCTTGTGCAATTTGCTCTAAATGGTAGGCAGTTCCTAACAGGTACATTTGTTCTCTGAAATCCTAAACAGCATAGGTTAGAATGTTCAATTAGAGGAGTTCAACTGCAGAGGGAGCAGAAAAAACTAACCTGGGCATCCACACCCAGTTTGTATGTCAGGGTCTGTGCTACACACAACACAGATACACACACATTGCATTTAACTCCGCGGATTCCTCCTACCTCAATGTAGCTAACTCTGTGGCAGGGCTTACTCTGTATCTTTGCATGCTTTAGCTTACCCAATGCACTCTCAGCCCTATGTGGCATTATTATCACCATTTATAGACTAGGAAATCCTGGCTCAGAGATGTTAGTGAGTTGATCTAGGTTACTCAGCTAGAAACTTGTAGGCCTAGGATTCCAAGTCAATGGTTTTGATTCCAAAACCCATATATTCCTCTCTCTACATCTTGCAAAAATATGATATGGGATTTTAAAAAATGCCAGATTTTCTGTACCCCATACATAATCCAACTGCAATTCAAGTCACTCAAGATTAGGTTTTTAGTTTTTTTATCCCTATTATTGCCTAAAATGAGTGAACGCACTCAATGAAGATTTTCTTTTTTTACTGGAAAATATGGTTCCAGCCTCCCTAAACATATCTGACTCCACAAAGGGTACTGATTTTAGAAGGGGAAATGAGGTCCACTCCTTCATAGATAATTTAAATCCATTCTTCTAATAGTCAGCCACCATCGGGGATCCAAAACAACCAGCAAACATTTTTTACTCGGTCTACTTGAGTCAACCCTTTGAGAACTTGAACAATCTAATCTGACTTGCCCCAGTATTCAAATTAATTGCCAAATCTTTGCTCTAAGGTACAGCGCTACAAGATCAATATATACACCATAAGGTTAACTAGAGTTAAGAACTCATCAGGGGAAAGTGGTTTTTGTTTTAACATTTAATCTAAAAATGGAAACACATTTCAAACTTGAACCTACCAGAGATATCCCATTTAGCCCATATGATGTTTCAAGTCAGAAGGAAATCTGAAAAGGTCAGTTAGATACAGCTAGTTGCTTGACAATATGTAGTTTCAATAATCAATCACTTGGTCTACAATGGTGTCTAGTATCCACAACTGTGCCCAATGTTTTGGGCTTGATAGATATCTAATTGCTAAACTTTGTATGCCTAGAAACTTTGTATACCTACATTGTGGTTTTGAGGGAGAAAAATCTCCCTCCAACTTAAAGCATTTGGTTTTAAGTTTGGAAACTTAAAGCATTTGGTTTTGCTGTCTACACTCATCACGTGGAGAACTGCCAAGTTTTACTTCTCTCTTGTGCTGCGCACAGCACAGATTCTTCTTACTGGAAGGATGGAGCTTTTGGAGGTCACCAGCAGTCTCCTTCCAGCCTCCCATTGCCTTGGATTGCATTTAAGTACACTGTATATCTGTATTTCACCTAAGCAAGTTGACTTCCTTTTCTGGTGTGCACTATTTTAAAACATCCCATTCATATGCAGGAAAGCCAAGGAAAAGCATAGCACCTGAACAAAAATGCCTGCCATCACTTATTTGCATACACAGTGTAGATGTTCATACACAAACTATCAAAATCCTCTGTGGGGGGGAAAAACAGTACTCACATTTATATAGAAAAAAGGTGTACTATTAAGAAGCACTTTGCAATCAGGTGGCCCTGCTGCAGATGTTTCTAATTACTCTTTTAGGGATGACATTGATCTCAGTAGTAGTATTTATGACAAAACCCTGCAGCTCTTCATCTCCATATTTAGTTTTTGAAAATTAAAAAAAGAAAAGAAAAACTCTTAACAAGAATCCTGCATACCCCCAAGACCTGTCCTTATGCAACACCTCCTGATTATTTTCAAATACTAGTAACATACTTGCTAGATTGGGGTTTCACATACTAGGCTTGTGCTCAGTGGGCGATTTACCTGGAAATCTTGTCTTCAGATGGACCTGAAACCGGTGGCTTATGGAGGTGAGAGGAAAATGGAGATCTGTAATTATGGCGGCCCATTTAAAGATAATTTGGGAAAACAGAGACAAAATTATTTTCCCAAGTAGCGTTAGAAAATTCCTTTTAGCAGAACAAACCCCCCAAATAGGAGAAAGAGCAACGCATAACTTTTAGTTTACTATATCAGTCTACAGTCTATCATCTTTCAGAAATGGGGGAACAGGTTTCAGAGCTCGCTCTATGAAGCCTGGCTCGCTTCCATTTTTTTTTTTTTTCCTTAACCTAAGTAAAAACACATAGGATTCAGGAATGTTCTAAAATTCAAATACGGAGAGAAGGAAAGGAAACAAGACGATCCGCGACGTAGCCTATGGTTTAGAACTAACCAAGGTTCTAGTTCATCCATCAAGCCTCCTCTCCCACATTCCCCAAGTGTTCCCCATTTCCCGGGTCTCTGGTGCGGATGATGCTGTGATGCGGTCGGAAAACGGAGCAACAGGAGTCTCGCCCGCCTCGCCACTCCCTCTCCGATTCGCCCTCTCTAGATGGGTTGGTGAGGGCAGGCGAAAGCTATGGGCTGGGGAGGTGAGGAAGGAGAACCATCCCTTCCAAGGTGACGGGAAAACGTGCTCAGGAGTTCATTCACCGAAAGCGCAGAGCAGCGCTGGGTGACAGCCACCCGGGAGGTAGCGCTGCACTTGATGGGTTTGGATTTGTTTTTTGCATCTTCATCCCTCTCCCCCAAGCTGTCCCTGTGGAGGGCTGCTTTCGTCCTCACTTCCCCGTCAACGCGGGGGTCCCAACCCTCGGCGCGCGAAGGGACTAAGGCTCTCGATTCCCAGTTCCGAGTCCTTGCTGGCTGCTGGGCGTCAGCGTACCCACCTGGCCTGATCCTCGCCCCGGGAGAGCGCGGCCGGCCGCTGCCAGCAGCCCATCCTGGGGGTCCACATGGGAGGAATGCGCTGGGGGCAGCCTGCTTCCAGAACCCGGTTCGAAGACTGAAACTTGATTTTCGAGATGGAGGCTTCTGACTCCAGCCATCCGACAAGGACCCCGCAACCCGCCAGACAGGCAGCTACCCCTGGCGAAGCGGGCGAGCAAGCTTCCTCAAGCGCCTTCACTTCCGTGCCCCGCGTCGGCAAGGTGGGACGGGGAGCGGCCTCTCACCCCGAACCCCGGGGATGCCCTCCCCGATCCTCCCGTCCTCTCTGCCAGACCTAGCCCCCTACCTCGAAAAGCTGCGGGATTTCCCTCCGGGCCAGATACTCCTTGGCTTCGTTGGTGTTCATGGCTGTTCCGCGCGCGCCCTGGGGCGCAGGCGGGAGGCTCCCGGGCTGCGGCGATCTGGGCTAGGGCTGGCGGTGTCCGCACCGAGCCCCGCGCAGCCCTCGCTCTCACGCGCAAATAGGCGCTCGGCTCTGCCGCCTCTCCGCGACGACTGTGGTCTCAGCGCTCCCGCCGCTCCCGCCGCCCCCGCCTCGGTGCTGGTCTCCACGCCCGAGCTGCGGGCTCGGAGCCGCGGCTTCCCGGGCTCTAGGCTGCGCGGCCGCCAGCGGAGGGGCGGAGGGCGCGGAGAAAGGAGAACAGCGCGGCGGACGCCAGGCAGCAGCCCACCCGCCTGCTTGTCCCGCTCGGCACGCCGCGCTCTGAGCCTCCCGAACCCGGTCTGCGGGCGGCGACGGCGGCGGCCAGTCACGCTGCTCGAGCGGAGCGGGGCGCGGGGCTGGGAAGGGTGCGCGCGGGGGGCTCGCAGCCACGCCCCTCCGTGTCACACCACCGCCGGGCGCCGCGCTTCCCTGCGCGCGCCGCCCCTGGGACGCAGCAACCTGGGACCAGGTGGCCAAAGGAACAGAGTCGGGGTCTGTAGCAACCTGCGACCCTTTCACCTCTCCCGACCCCCCACCCGGACCCCCCCACACACACGAGTTACTCCTGCATGCCCAAGGAGCTCCCAAGAAGAAACCTAATTGTCACAGACTTTATCGTTTATTCCTAAGGTTACCGATCCTTCATAACAGGGAGCTGGGAGTAAGGAGAAAAGGGGATTGAGGGTGTTGACTCCATCCCCTTAAGATACTTTTTAGATCTTGAGTATTTCTATCCTTCAGGAAAGTTTTGAGCTGGTCTCGAATTTTTTTCCCTGTTAGTGTTACAAATCCTTACAGATTTAGAAAAAGGCCTTACAGTGAGGCTGAAATCTTCCCTAACAGAAGGATTAGTAAGTAATCAACTAGTTAATTATGTCTGTAGAGAGGAATAGGAAGGTGGAGGCGAGAAGTGGGTGGTGGTTGAGAGTGGAGACCGCTTAAACTGGAAACATGCTTGGTAGGTGACTGGGCGCCACCGTTAATCCGATCAGAGGAGTGTGCTGTTGGTGGACCATGGGCCGTTGGAGCACCCGGGGGTGGGTGTGGATTGATGTGATAAAGCAGAGTTACGAGTCAATATCTTCCCATTTCCCCCATTATGATGTCTTTTCATCGCCTGCTTGAAAATGGTCCATGCCACCCTGGGAACATGACCTCTAATTCTGTACAAGACCCAACACGTGGGAGGGCATGTCAGAGGAAAGGAGGCTCTGATAGGCATTGCCATCTGGGATCAGGCCAGAGAGAGAGGCAACACTGCCACTGCTTCCAGAAACCAGTGTCTGGATGTCCATTTCAAGTTCATCTTTTGCAGATCTTTTCTTGGTTCTATTTCTTGTCACAGTAAAGACTGCTACTCATGCCTTCACCAAAGCTGCAGTTTTGTTTTATCCAGGGAGGGAACTCAAGAATTAACTGAGTTTTGTAAAGTAAATGAAGTTTTCTGAACACTTGTGAAACCATGTGTCACATGGCAGCCTTAAATGAGGCAGGTGTTCCATAGAAATTGGTTTCTGCCCTCAGAATATGCCACATCATTTATAGTTCCAGCTTCTGACGTTCTTTACCTTGTTTAAGAGCAGGTTTTGGCAGTAGTGAAGCATTGTCTGTTCCCTGTGCAACAATGCTTGATAACTACCAGGATCCATGGCCTGAAAGCTTACTTTATGAGCAGGCACAGCTGAGGCAAAGCACCTAGGACTGAAGAGGCCACTTTCTGCAGGACCTTTCAAGGTCACCCTTTACAGACAAGAATCTGGCAGAGTACAGCTCACATCTTCTCTCCTAGGGAGGAATGAATCCTGAATGGATATATGATTCTAAATGCACTTAGTGTAGTCAGGCAAGGATGGCAACTTGTTTGTATAAAGAGAGTGGATAATGAAGACTGCATTGCAATAAATATTCTAAATAGCCTGAAAAAACATAGTAGCTGGAGACATGGCAGATTTTCAGGTAGCCTCATACACTGAACAATCAGTGCTTTTTGATGTGTTCCAGATGTACGAAAGAAGCAAATATTCACAATTACTTTTGCAAAAGGAGTTGTAGCCTGTTATGGAAGGGCTATATGGGGGAAGTGTAATGCTTAAAAGCCAGGCTGATTGTTTGGAAGAGAGGGAATAGAAAGGACAAGGAACAACAAATACATTTTTGCCACGGGAAAGCTGGCTCATGGCTCCCTGGTATGAAATTCTAAGGGTGGGTAAATAAAGGGATCCTTTGTTTACTTGGGGATACATCGTTGCAAGGAATCAAGATGCTTACTGCATACCTAGTGTCTCCAGGCAGAATCTCTTCTGCTCCCACATTGGGAGAGTGTGCTGGGTTATACAGCAGTGAATAAGACATACATAATTCCTTTTGTCAAGGAATATACATTTTCCTGGAGAGTGCGTGTAAGAAGTGCAGATGTACAGTAAGCAAATAAAAATGCAGAAACAACATAAGATAGTGATAAATGAAGAGCAGATAAACAATTAACCCGTCTCCCACCAAAGACATAAGTGAGAACATATCAGATAGTGATAAATGTAATGATGAAAATCAAACATGCTTAACTGTTGATTTGATGCAAGGGGGTGGAGTCCAGATTCTTTGCTGGAAGTAGCAGAGCAAGTGGGAATGGTGATAACCTTTGAGGTGATAGCTAGAACTTTCCAAAGATCCAGACATCCTTGAGGAGGAGCCTCTTGGTAGGAATGTTTCTCTAGCTCACTGCTGACACACAGGCTATGCCTCAGCAAAGGGCTGAACTTTGCTCTGTCGCTATTAAGCAGCTGTCTCAGAGTAGAAACCATTGGCTGCATCCACCTGAGAAGGCTCAAGGGCTCTGTACCCAGGGCAGCAACTTCCCAAACCCCACAGAGATGGTTGGAAGCCATGCTTAAATGCTCATTCATTCCTAACAGATATTTATGCCATTTATAATTTAAATAGGGCAAGTTAAACTGCAGAAAATTTTACTGATAAAGTGTCAAATATTTCTCATGTTGCAGTTCCTCACCCCAGGAGAGGAGTCTAACGGGATCTACCACAGGCCCTGGTATAGTTGATAGTAATGATGTCATGACAAGTTTGGCCATAATACAAGGTAAAAATTCATTGAGTGTTATGAGTCAGGCATTATGACAAACACTTTATAAAGTATATTGCATATGCCATATTTAATTCTCAAATCAACCTGTGAGATATGTATTACTTTCATTATGTAAATGAAATAACTGAGATTCAGAGAGCCTAATTCCAAGATTATACTAGTAGTTACTATCAGTCCAACTGCAAATCCCTATGCATCCTCATTCCTTAGAACTTCATCATCACCATGCCTTTCGATGTTACCAAGGCCTGCAATCTTCCATTCTTCCTTTCCTATTCCCTTCCTTCCTTTCTTTTTTTTTTAGCAGATGTTATTTTGTATTTGAGGGGAAATGTGTTTCAAAACACAAGTACAACAACAAAACATGTATAACAACAAGTTTATCTCTATAGATTTTCTAATTGTTTAAGGTTCTTTTCTATTTGAAAGTTTTTTCATGATTCAGAGGTTGAAAAGACAACACAACATTCCTATTTATTGAAATCTTGAGTGTTGAATTTCTCTCATTCTGCACAAAAAAACCCCAATATCTCCCTCCTAATTATTCTATTTCCCTCACTAATTGACAACCCACTGGGCTATTTGTATTTTCAGGGCCATTTGTAAATATTTTGTTTATCCAGAAAAAAATCTAAATACATAAGACTATCCATATTGTGTACATTGGCCTGATAAGTATGCCCCTTATTTACAGGGTCTTTTTTAGAAGGTCTTTCTGAGGCTTTTACTTTTTTGTAAGTGTGGAGTATACATACTGGTCTGTGAAATCTGGGGTAAATGCAGGCTGAAATAATGATGTATAACACAACTCTTCAGCCAAAGCAGAATTTCTGTATGCTCTATTTCTTTTCTCCACACTGGCCGAGTAGCTGAGCCAGACACTTGGATTCTGGATCTCAAAGACCTCTAGGAATTTTGGGGTTAGTGGAGGTTAGAGGTAAGAGATTGAAAAACTCTCCTACAATGTCTGAAAGCTTTAGGAAAATTTCCAAGTATATAATTTATACACTAAGAATAGGAAAATCCTATATATTTATCTATCTATTCATTAATATGTTCATTGATCAAACAATTATGAAATAACCTTGTGTGATCCAGACCTGTGTCTGGAGCTACGAATACAAACAGCAAGACTCAAAGGTTCACTGTCTAGTAGGGAGACATGGACTTGTAGTAATTAAGTACAGGTAAATGTAATACTATGTTTTAATCATATGATAGAGATAGATACGTGGAGGTAGGCTGTTATGGTGGGGACACAAAGGTACATGACTCATATAAATATGTATATGGTAAAAAAAAAAAGCACTTAGAACAGAACTCACACACACTACTGGGGGAATGTAAACTTGCACAACCACTTTAGAAAACTGGGAATAACTATTGAAGCTGATGTATTTTTATATTCACCAAAAGATATGTATTAGAATTTTCACAGTAGCACTATTTTAAATAGTCCTAAACTAAAATATATTCCAACGATCACCAACAAGTAGAACACATAAATTGTGTTAGATTCACAGCATGGAATACTATAAGCAATGAGGATCAACAGTCTACAGCTACATGTAACAACATGGATGAGTCTCACAGGCATAATATTGAGTAATCACCAGACACAAAATATACAAGCTGTATGATTTCATTTATATAAAGAACAAAAACAGGCCAAAAAAATCTATGCTGTTAGAAATAAGGACAGTGGTTACCCATAGGAGAATGAAGTGACAGAGAGAGCTCAAGAAGGATTTAGGGGAAACTGCTCACATTCTGCTCCTTGATTTGGGTGCAGGTTACACGGGTGTGCTCATCTTGTGAAAACGCATTCAGCTGTGCAGATAGAATGTGCACTTCTCTGTGTGTATATTAAACTTCAATAAAGACATATGTTGAAAAGTAAAAGATGGTGAAGTATGGGATTCAAACCCAAGACCATCTCATTCTTAAATCCCATGCCCTCCTAACAGTTCCATGCTATTGTATCATTTAATAAGCAGATCAAAAGTGAATTTGCAATCCATGGCCCTTTGCTTGTGCCTTTATTATTGCACTTAGAGTCAAATTGATGCTCTCAACACTATGTTGTTTGTAAGTAATAATTTACTTACAGTTTAGTCTCTCTCACTGTAAGATTCTGAGCTTCTCATCAGTAGGGACCATGTCCTAGAAATCTCTATTTTCTCAGTGCTTTGGACAATGTCTGGCTTAAAATAGATATGCATGAATGCAGGAATGAACTATCTGTGTCTATATGTATCGAATGCTTAGGACTCAGCCAAAGAAATTTAGAAAGATATCCTAGCAGGAAAAAGTAAACTTTCTAATATTTTTTTAAAACAAACAGGTTGAAACCCTTTAAAATTGCACCATGATTACCTGAAAGAGTTAATGCTATTTGTAGGGATTCCTGATTTACCATGTGGGAGTTTAGGTGCTGAGAAAATCTAACTCAGACAATGTCTTTGTAATGTCTAGAAATATAATGGTTTATAAATACATGATTAAGCTACACAAATTAAAATAAAAACAGTGTTTTATAATCATTCATTCAGTCAAATATTTCTTGAGTTCCTAGTACGTGCCAGGCACTGCTGTGCTGCTCAGCACATAGATAAATAAAATACCTGCATATAACATATATCTAGAAGGCGGAAACAATAAAATAATATGTTATAAATCATATATATATTTTTTATATTTATAAATCATATAGGTTGTTAGAATGTGATAAATACCATGAGAAAAAAAAAAAGCAGAGGAGAGTAAGGAGGGCCAGAGGACAGTTTCAGTTTTCTTTAAAAAATTTATACAATTTTAGAGGTTATTTTTCATTTACAGTTATTACAAAATATTGGCTATATTCCCCATGTTGTACAATACATCCTTGAGCCTATCTTACACCCAATAGTTTGTACGTCCCATTTCCCTACCCTTATATTGCCCCTCCCCCCTGTAAGCACTAATTCGTTCTCTATATCTGTGAATCTGCTTCTTTTATTTTTTATTCACTAGTTGTTATATTTTTTAGATTCCATATATAAGCAATATCATACAGTTTTTATTTTTGTCTGACTTATTTCATTTAGCATAATGCCCTCCAAATCCATCCATTTGTTGCAAATGGCAAAATTTAGTTCTTTTTTATGGCTGAGTAGTATTCCATTGTATATATATACCACATCTTCTTTATCCATTCATCTGTTGATGGATACTTAAGTTGCTTCCATATCTTGGCAATTGTAAATAATGGTTCTATGAACATTGGGGTTCATGTATCTTTTCGAATTAGTGTTTTTGTTTTTTTTTCAGATATATACCCTGGAGTGGAATTGCTGGGTCATATGGTAGTTCTATTTTTAGTTTTTTGAGAAACCGCCAAACTGTTTCCCACAGTAGCTGCACCAATTTATATTCCCACCAACAGTGTACAAGGGTTCCCTTTTCTCCACATCCTCATAAACATTTGTTATTTGTAAACTTTTGATGATAGCCATTCTGATAGCTGTGAAGTGATATCTCATTGTGGTTTTGATTTGCATTTTCCTGATGATTAGCAATGTTGAGCATCTTTTCATGAGCCCGTGGCTGATTACAATTTTAAATAGAGTGGTGAAAGACGGTGTCATGGAGAACGTGATATTCCAGCAAAGATTTGAGAAGGTGAGGGAGTTAACCCTGCTAGTATCTGGGGGAGCAGCCAGTTCAAATATCCTAGGGAGGAAGGATGCCTGACACGTTTTGGCAGCAGCAAGGAGGTGGGTTGCCTGGAGCAGAGTGAAGGAGGGGACGGGCAGAGGGGAATGCGGCCAAATCACGTAGGAACTTGTAAATCTAGTAAGGTCTTAGACTTTTCCTCTGAATGAAATGGGAAATTAGTGAAGGGTTTTGAGCCAAGACTAACATGATCTGACTTATATTAAAAATTTTTTTTTAATTTTATATTGGAGTATAGTTAATTTACAATGTTTTATTAGTTTCAGTGTACATATATCTATTCTTTTTCAGATTCTTTTCCCATATAGGTTATTACAGAATATTGAGTAGAGTTTCCTGTGCTATACAGTAGGTCCTTATTGTTTATCTGTTTTATATATAGCAGTGTGTATATGTTAATCACAAACTCCTAATTTATCCCTCGCCCCCACCTTTCCCCTTTGGTAACCATAAGTTTGTTTTCTATCTGACTTAAATTTTTAAAAGGCACATCTGTCTGCTGGTTTAGGAAGAGGTCAGAGGGCAAAGGTAGGAGCATGGAGAACAGTTGGGAGGCTATGTGATTCAGATAAGAGATGAAGTCAGTAGAGGCGATGAGAACTGGTTAGATTCTAGATATATTTTGAAGATAGAACAAACAGGATTTTTGGACAGATTGCATGTGGTATATGAGAGAAAGAGAAAACATCAAGGATGACTTCATGTTTTTTGGCCTGAGGGTAGTAGACTATTAACTAATTGGCCATAAGTAGCTTGCTAACTTAGAAAAGCAGATACATGGAATGGAATTTTGACTTGCTCTGAAGGAGGCCTGGCACATGATGAGTTCTCTCTGCTACTCACTGACCAATTTTCTGTTTTCATACACAAACTTTGGCTTAAGTATGGCCATCTGAGCTCATGTTAGGTTAAGGTACATGTCACAGGAAGTCAACCTCTTGTGCAAGTAGAAGAGAGGAATTTCCAGTTATTTCAGGAACATATTTGGAACTCAATGTTTTAGAATTTCAATGTCCATTCATCGGCATGACTATTTTACCTACCAATGGGAAATCTGTAATTCCATCAAATCGGGTCTTCACCAGTCAACCTAACTTGGCTAAGATAAATACAAATAAGGAAACGACTTGAACTCCAAGGAGCTTCTAAATTTAAATGCTCTAGCTAAAATACATAGAGAAGCATTTTCATTTTGACCTAAATGAATATTCTGACAGAAGCTTTCTTGTGTTTCATAGAAGCCCCAGAGAAAAATAAATCCATGACATCAATTTATGTTTTTAAGTTTGTTTTCACAGAACGCAAAGAACACATTTGAGTTTTTATTATTCTTTTTTATCATTATGGAAAAATGGCAATTCTGTGAGCCTAGAGGCCTAAAATTTCTAAATCACACATATGTGTCAGAACCAGTATGCCCTTTCAAGTGTCTATATTGCTTATTTTTGTCTTTTTACTATATGTCTTATGAACAGTCTATTAGTAATACATATATTAATCAGCTTAGCATGGGTAAGATACAATCTTTCCATCCAAGGAATGAAATGTGCTGTTTCTCAAGAGTCACAAGGCATTCATATTGGTATGCTAGAAATTTTTAAAACTTACCAGAATTTACCATCTGCTACTGTTTTTTAAAATCTTTTTCATTTAGTCACATTTTCTCTATTAACTGTTCTTCTATAATACAATTAATTAGCATTCACAGTGTTTTTCTAATTAGGTGAAATCATAAAACTAAATATCTAGTAGAGATAACATGGGCAGTGACTAATTTAAAGAGGTCCCTTCCCCAAATAAATCAACATGTTAGATTTTGCAAAAGAAAAGTAATACTAAAGCATTTCTCCAATCATGTCACTCTCTTGTGCAAACATTTTAGTGGCTACCATTGTCTGCACTGTCCAATATGGTACACTAGCCACCTATGGCTATTTAAAATTAACACATTATTTAATAATAATTTTAAAACAATAAAATTAAAACTTTAGTTCCTCAGTTGAACTAGACACACTGCAAGTACTAAATAGCCATGTGTGGCTAGTGGCCACCATGTTGGATGGAATTCGATATAAATATAGATATAGAACATTTCTCTTATCACAGAAAGTTCTTTTGGAAAGTGCTGGTGCAGAGAATAACTTGTTATTTTTTTAGCATGGAATTCCAAGCACTCCATTACTTCATTCCAGTTTACCTTACTAGGTATTTATTCCACTATACTGATCACATGTGACCTATGAATCCTATACTTTTGTATTTCTGAGCCCTTACTTATTTGATTCCCTCAGCTTATTAATTTCATCTGTTTTCCACTTAGTGAAATATTCCCATAGCTACAAGGATCCACTTAAACGTACCTTCTTCATAAAAGCCATCTATATTCAGCCCTGGTGGATTTAAGTAATTTCTTCCTTGGTGTTCTCTAGAATGTGCTTGTACAGGTATCCCCTGGTTTTTGATAGTTCGCTTTATGCCACTTTGCTTTTATGAAAGATTTGCATTAGTACTTGTTTTCTCTAACCAAAAGAAATCCAAAGATTTTTGCTTTTTCAAAAAAGGAGAAAATAAAAAATGGCATTCAGCACTTGTTTTGTAGCTAGCATTATAGAGGCAGCGCATGACCTATGTGGCAAGAGTGGTACCACCAAGCTCTTTCCCTGGGACCTGCACTCAGCACCCTAGCATCAAGCTGCCATAGCTTTGAACTGTGTCTGTGAGCATCTGTGCTTTATCTTGATTTATTTATTATCTTTCAGCATTCTTTTTCTTTTTCATCAAATTAAAATTGACCTACACTATCATGTTAGTTTCAGGTGTACAACATAGTAATTTGATATTTTTTACATTAAGAAATGATCACAATGTCTAGTTACCATTTGCCACCATGCAAAGTTATTACAATATTATTGACTATAATCCCTATGCTCTACTTTACAACCCTGAGATTTATTTTTTAACTGGAAGTCTGTACCCCTTAATCCCCTTCACCTATTTTGCCTGTCCCCCCCCACCACTCTCCCTTCTGGCAACCACCAGTTTGTTCTCTGTATCTATGAGTCTGTTCCTGTTTTGTTTTGTTTGTTCATTTGTTTTGTTTTTTAGATTCTACATGTAAGTGAAATCATACAGTATTTGTCATTCTCTGTCTGATTTATTTCAGTAAGCATAATACCCTCTAGGTTCATCCATGTTGTTGCAAATGGTAAGATTTCACTCTTTTTTATGGCTGAGTAATATTCCATTGTATATATATACCACATCTTCTTTGTTTATTCATCTATCAATGGATACTTAGGCTGCTTCCATATCTTAGCTATTGTATATAATGCTGCAACGAACAAGGGGTGCATACGTCTTTTTGAATTAGTGTTTTCATTTTCTTGAATAAACACCCAGAATTAGAATTGCTGATCATATGGTAGCTCTATTATTAATTTTTTGAGGAACCTCCATACTGTTTTTATAATGGCTGCACCAATTTATATTCCCACCAACAGTGCACAAGGGTTCCATTTTCTCCACATTCTCACCAGCACTTGTTATTTCTTGTCTTTTTGATGATAGCCATATCTTGATTTTTTTGTGCATCTGTTAGCAGATGTGTCCTAAGATACCTGCTTCTTTGCTTTACACCATTTTGGCTTACAAATTACTTAATAGGAAAGGTCTACTTTCAGAGAGTGTGGAAAACCTGTATCTCTATTGTACCCTGTATAGGATTTATGCATTTTTGTTCCTATCATCTGCTCCAGCCCCCAAAGTATGTCTTCATGGTTGTACCACTATACAGCTCATCACAGTGTCATGTACATGAAAAATACTCTAAAATGACGATTTGAGTAATTTATAATACATTTAAATATTACTTCTTCTTCAACCCCATTGTTTGATATGTTTTGAATTTGTAAATTTATTTGCTCCATTATTTTTTAGGATGATCATTTTCAAACCCCATCTCCATTGACTAGCCTAGATTTGGGGGCGGGGAGCAGCAGAGGGATTAACCATATCAAGTTATAAATACAAGTTTCTCTTTTCATGTCTGTAATTCGACGCTTGAGCATTTCAACTGCTTTCTCTATTATCTCTCATGCCTATAGCTAGAAAACAGGATGCAATTTAAGCCAATCAGAGTGTCTACTAATCCCTGATAATTGGTGCTATGTGCTAGGTGTCTTTTCATTCATCTGCCACTGGTCACTGGTTTTGCAGAATCACAATCATCAGAACAAAAAAAAAGGTTGTTATGACATTGTTTCTGCCTTTCTGAAAAACTGTTGGCCATTACTACACTTCCATTTTTAAAGCAAAACAAAGCCTCTCACCGGTTAATCTATTATCAAATTATAAGCTCCAAATGGATTCCCAGAAGTCATCACTCCTCTCATCTCTAAAAAACACAGCACAAGACCATGGCACATTCCTTTTAGGGAAATTTTGAATTGTGTTTCTCTTGTCTTTCACAAAAGTCTTATTTGTAATTTTTCAGAAATTGGCAGGTGTTACTTGTGAAGATTATTCATGCTAACGAAATGTTGAAAGTCCCAACATTGGAACTGCCTTTGTGAAAAGAGAAGAGGAAGTTTTTGTCAATCTCTGTTATCCTGAGTACATGCCTTCAAAAGAAGGTGCTTCCTAACATGACCCTGGTGGCTTCGTGGCGACAGTCATCCTGATATCTTTGGACTTGATAGCTACCATTCAATATGAGTAGAAAGAGAAAGTATTCTTATGCTCACCCTGGAGTCAATGTATTCATTAAATGGTCTTTGAATTTCTTACAAGCACATATCAACTTATCTATCTGCTGGCTACACCAATGACCTGTCAGCAGGTGTCTTCCACATCTGTTTATCTCCAGCCCTAGCCTCTCTCCTGGGCTCAGTTCTGCCATTAAAACAGGTTGCTAGATACTTATTCTTTCATTCAGCTAACATTTATTGATCACATATGTATGCCAGACACTGTGCTAGGATTTTAGGAAACAAAGACACAGCGCGTGTGGGAAAATGCTCATCGCGTCCACAGAGGAAAAGGCTACTAAACCAAAGATGACAATGCAGCAGAGGACACTAGAGCAGAGTGGAAAGAGCATAGGCTATGGAGTCCTAATTTCCACTCTTGTCTCTTTCTTACGCAGCTATCTGATACCCACAGGTTATTAACCAGTCTAAGCCTCAGTTTTCTCTATTACAAAAGTGAGAATATTATTCTTTAACTCACTGAGTTATTTGAGGCTTAATGGAGCTGGTAAGTGCAGAGTTGAAGCTCAACCTAATTCTTTGCCTCCAGAGTCCATTTTGTTGCCTACTGAATTTCTTATTCTATCTCTTAAGACCCTGATCTTAATTATCCACTGTTCCCTCTCCCACATTGTAAGCTCAAATTAAAGTGATTCACTTCCTGTTCCTTGGATACATTTGCCTGATGCCTTTTTCCTTTGCTCAGGCTCTTCTTTCTGCCTGGAATAGCTCACCAATTCTGCACATCTAAATCTTCCTGCTTCGGGGCTCTTGATGAAATATAATCCTCTTCATAAAGCTTTCCTTGGTTTCTGCAGCATGAAATGACTGGTTCCCATATAATCCTGTAGAATTCTGTTCTAATGTTTTTTAAATGTTGTTTTTATGAGATGTGATACATCGAATACTAGAATGAGAATGATAATTAATATCTATGCATTGAAGTATTATAACTGTGACAACAGTTTGTCATTTGAGCTTGTGGAAGACGTGGTGGAACGATCTTACCCCTGAAATAAAAAGAAACTAATGGAGCGTGGAATGGGGATGCTCCTCCTTCCCTATATTCAATCCTCAATTTGCCCTTGCTCTTCTCACTTCACCACTTTAACTCCCCTCTCATTGTCTTCAGGAAGCCACTTCTGTGTTTTAACGTAAATTAGAAATGGTGATAATAAACCAGAACTAGAAACTACCTCATATAAGTCCTTATGAACCACTTCAAAGTGAAGTTGCTACCTTGGTTCTTGGTAAATATGGGTTTGCTGGCTTATTTTTCCTTGAACCATCTTTCAAAAGTCTTGAATTCTTGCAAAGGTATGAATGTCTAGAGCTTCAAACTGTTTTAATTGTTGAAGAAAGAATGGATTTCACTGGTAATCTCATTTGCGTCATATGTCATTAGACCATTCAACCAGTAAATACCTTGACTCTTCATAAGCAAGAAATATTTTCCATAGCAGCAATTTGGTACCTATTGTTCTAAAGTTTGAGAATACATAATGAATTAAATTATTCAGTGACAAAGTAGCTTCACGTTCTGTGTCTGTGCAAATGTTAGTAAAGTTCATAGATTCCTATTAAATTCTTAGGCTCTCTGATGAGTAAACATGATTTGATGGTGAACTATCACCACTCTTATGGCAGTCATGAGCATCGAGGCAGGGACCAGAAGATGCTGGACCAAACCAGTAAACAGCCCTGTATAGTTTTACATGTCCACTGAGAGTGCCAGTTGTACCTTGTTTTGTAGTAATGGCCATCATCTTCACTTTTACATTAATATGAATATGTATGAATTAGCTGTACAATATGAATGTATATATGAATATGTACAAATGGTTTCAATCAACTCTGTGAACAACTTTGCCTATTAATCCTAATTCACAGACACACTTTCACACGCCACACAATGGAGCAAATGAGCACTTCCTGTTTGCTTCCTTATACTCTTTCTGCTAGAAATTTTAGAACAATTTTAGTTGTTGATTTAGCAACTCTATACATTAAATCTCAAAACCTTGGTCATTTAATGTCTTTATCAGCCAGACTGCAAACTTCATAGCATAAATACTGCCTCTTTTTTTTTCCTTGAGACTGTTACAGACTTTGTTCTTAACTTTCCAAGTTCTTTAAAATTTTTTATTTCTGTTAATAGTAAAAGATTTTTTGTGTTCAATGTCTCTGCTATATATTTCCTACATTCTCTATGATTTTATATACTATTTTTTCTTGCTTATCTGATCTCTTTATTTAAACAAAATTCTGAACTATTTTATTCTGTATAGACGGCCTATATTATTCAACTGACCTATGGATAACAATCTGCTGATGGCCACTGCCCACTGTTGAATGTCTATACGAGGCATTTCATTTTGAAATACCTGATCCATGACAGTGTCAGGGACTGGTGATATAATTCTACAAATCTGCTTTCTATGTCAACTCTACTCACATCCAGCTGCTGCATCTTCATTTCCACTTCAGCCATATGGTGTAGTTCCCAACCTGGGCACCCTCCTGGAAGAGAGATGGCAGATCTAATGCATGGGTACAACGGATGCCACTGTGGAGAATGTTTATCCTTCTTTGCCAGTGGCACTTACCACTTTTTCTAGTGGTTAGAACAGACTCTGGTAATAATTCGTTGAGTGATTAATATGAACAGAGAGAACTTCTTCATGGCCTCTGACTTCTTGTGACTAAAAGTTTGAATGTGAGGACAGGGAGAAGGAATCTCATCTCTCTCCTTTGGTACTTTGCTCGCTGGAAAAAACAACTCAACCCGACAATGACATAACCTGTCTACTATTGCAGCACCAGATGGCAACATCAAAAGGATCCTAAGGGACCTGGGAAATCAATTCTACACGTGACTGTCAACCACGTATGGAAAAGATTCCACTGGTGTCTTCATTGAACTAGGCAGGCTAGTGCCTTAAATTATTCTGGAACTGTTAAGTTCATGGCTGACTTATAATCATTTCCCTTCATGTGATTTGAACTGTGAGTCATCTGTTCCGCTGAAGTTGTGGACACAGTGGTGTATTTTTAACTTACTATGAGCCACTCTTTAGAATAAAACAGAACAGAAATGCAGTATGCAATTGTCTAAGGGGCAATGATGTACAAGGTCTTCAGTGGAGATCTATGTCTTGGATCCTGCAGGAGCTCATGAAGGGCTCCAGGGCTGAGGCTCTCAGCCCCTATTACCCAGGGCTGCCTTCCCATTCCAGGAGAAAAAGAAACACAATTTCCCCTAGTGAATCATTCCTTGGGGTTCCTGTAGCCTTTGGTTTCTTGTGTCTGCCTCTTTTCTGGACCCAGTCTTATTCACCTTTGCAACTCCCAAACCAAGCGCTAGTACCTAAATCATGGTAGAATCTACATACCTGTTTGTTGAATCCAACCATCCATTATTCATTCCTTTATCTAACAGATACTTATTATGCACTTATTATATACAAGAGCCTGTGCTAGGCATTGGGGATACAGCAGAGAACAAAATAGACAGTTTCTGCCCTGACAGAGCTTAATTTAGTGTGTTAATTTTAGTGAGGGTTGGGTAAGTCAGATTATACATGAAAAATTATACAAATAATTCCAAATTCAATATTTGTAAGTGCTCCAGAGGACTAGGGAGTCCTGACCAAACTACTAATAAACTAACAATATAACACTAGACAAATTACTTAACCTCTCTTGAGTTTCAGTTTTCTCATTTGTAAAATAAGAGATTTGCGTGAATTAACATCTAAAGTCCCTTTTAGGCCAGAACTTTATGATTCTGTGCTTGCTTAGTGAAAAAATATGTTTTGTACAAAGAGCAGCTGATTAAAATTTGTCATTAAATAATTATACCAGTAACAATTATCAGAAGGAATTCATTTAATAAATTTTCAGACTCTCAGTGACTATAATGGGAACTTCACCACACAGAGAGAAATAAAGTAGGGAATCTTCTGGACAAAAGCAAAACAAAACAAAACCACAATTACGTTAAGAATTAAAGTAAAATGAATGAAATGTCTTAAATCCTAAATTTTAGGCATCATTACAGGACAAGTATTAACTGTGTGTGAAGTATTAACTGAAATCTTCTCTAGCTCCAGCAGGTTACAAACAGTGCAAGGCTTACAAAAGAGATAACATCTTTCTGAGAATAAAATTACTAAATTCTTTAATGCTGGGTTTGAAAAAAGCCCAGTTCCAGAACACTCTTTGGCATAAATCATATTTTTTTTTGGATCTATCTCTGAAAGTAAAGGAAGTAAAAGCAAAAATAAACAAATGGGACTTAATTAAACTTAAAAGCTTTTGCACAGCAAAGGGAACCATTGACAAAATGAAAAGACAACCTACTGAAAGGGAGAAAATATTTGTAAGTGATATAACCAATAAGGGATTAATATCCAACGTATATAAAAAGATGATACAACTAACAAACAGCCCAATTTAAAAATGGGCAGAAGAGCTAAATAGACATTTTCCCAAAGAAGAAATGCAGATGGCCCACAGGCACATGAAAAGATGCTCAACATTGCTAATCATCAGGGAAATGCAAATCAAAACAACGAGATATCACCTCACACATGTCAGTTTGGCTATCATCAAAAAGAGCACAAACAGCAAATGTTGATGAGGATGTAGAGAAATGGGAACCCATGTACACTGTTGGTACAGCTACTGTGGGGAACAGTTTGGTGGTTTCTCAAAAAACTAAAAATAGAACTACCATATGACCCAGCAATTCCACTCCTGGGTATATATCTTTAAAAAACCCACTAATTCAAAAAGACACATGCACCCCAATGTTCATGGCAACATTATTTACAATAGCCAGATATGGAAGCAACCTAAGTGTCCATCAACAGATGAATGGATAACAAAGATGTGACGTATATATATACATATGTATATGTACACACACACACACACACACACACACACGTACAATGGAATACTACTCAGCTATAAAAAAGAATGAACTTTTGCTGTTTGTAACAACATGGATGTGTTTGGAGGGTATTATGTTAAGTGAAATAAGTCAGATGGAGAAAGACAAATACTGTATGATATCACTTATAAGTGGAATCTAAAAAATACAACAAACTAGTGAGTATAACAAAAAAGAAGCAGACTCACAGATATAGAGAACAAACTAGTGGTTACCAGTGGGGAGGGGCAATATAGGGGTAGGGGAGTAAGAGGTACAAACTATTATGTATAAAATAAGCTACAAGGACATATTGTACAACATGGGGAATAAAGCCAATATTTTATAGTAACTATAAATGGAGTATAACTTTAAAAATTGTGAATCACTATATTGTACACTTGTAATTTATATAATATTGTATAGCAACTACACTTCAATTTAAAAAAACTTAAAATTTTTTTTTAAATTTAAAAATCCTAGTTCTTAGCAAGAGACATCTGGTTTGTTCCCACATGAGAGGGGAAAATTGGATTGATGACTTTTACCAATGAGACAGAGATAAGGAGGTGAGAAACTGGGAAATTAGAGTGTTTTAGGGGTTTTCTCTCCCTCTCCTCATGGAGGAAGGAAGAAAGGTACTCAGATAGTTTCATTCCTTGAAGATGAGGGAAGGGAGCCCAAGTTTCCCTCCTTGGGAAAATTTGCAGGGTAGCTGGTAGGAGAACAGCCTGACATCTCAAGCCTGGTGGTTGCTTGCTCACTCTTGGCTTGTTGACCTGTCCTAGGGCTATTGGAGGGAGGGAAAGAACACTGGGAAGAGGTGTTGTGACTGTAGTCCGCCAGGTGGGTGTGAGCAGGAACTACTCCCTGCAACTTCACTACTCCCAAGAGATACAGCGGATACCTGTGAGCAGATGGGCCTCCCCTGTGCCGCAGAGCATCCATGAGATGGGGTGAGGGAGAGACTTGCTGGGGACTGCCGCAGCATGAGACAAAGAGGCACACACAGAAAAGAGATGTAGCATGATGCTAAATAGGAATCCTCCAGATGAACAGGCCCAGTCTCACAAGGTACCATCAGTGTCCAAGGGGAGTTTTAGGGATCTGAATACTTCATCTGTGGGGTCTGTTGGATCCCCTACTCACTCCACACTGAGACAGTAGATCAGAAGCCAGCCCAGTGGTGATAACCACAGAAAGGGAATAATTAACTCTGCCACAGCAGGGTGGAAGTATTCATAAAAGAGAACAATGGTTACTTCCAAGAAAGGCGAAATCAGTCAAGTAGCCCTGGGCAGTCAAGAAAGGAATGTTTGTCTCTTTCTCTTGCCTGAGATGAGACAGGGAGGACTGGCTCCCAACCAAGGCAATAGGTTTCAGATCATGACTGCAGCAGCTCAAAGTCAAGCAGCAGCTGAACTAAAGGACAGCACCCAGGGACCAGGGGAAGCAGAGGACCAGGTGCCTGACAGACTCTTCCCTGGCACCTCCCCAGCGAGGCCACACCCTACCTTTATCACATGAAGGCCATTTTAGGGAAAGAAGCAGGGAAAGGTTGTCTGAGAGACTACATATGTTTATCTAAGAGAGACAAATACTACCCAAATGAGTATTTAAATGATTATGTAGTACTAAGCTTTAAAACATATTGAACTAACAGTTAATTTTGTTCCTACTCTTTGTTGGATGAGGGGCTCAAGGGAAATCAGGAATAGCTGTAACCAAAATAAAGAATTTACATTTACTTTATACACCTAAGTTTTCAAGTCTGGATTCTTGACCTGACTCTGGATTCCTATACGCTATTATTGAGTGAAATAAATAATTGGATCACAAAAAGTCTGAAAAATTCGGTTCTTTTGTAAAAGTAATGTATTGAGGAAGTAATGTAATATAGAAAAACCATCTATGACCAAACCTATTTTGCTAAGAAACAGCACAGCTTCATTTCCCGGCTCTGCTGCTTATTAGGTGTGTGGCCTTGGGCACATTGCTTAATCTCTCTGACTTAATTTCTCCGTGTTTAGAAAATGTAAAATAACAGCTATCGTGTTGGATTATTATAAGGCTTAGGAGTAATGAATGTAGAGTTCAAGTACAGTCTCTGACACACAAACCATGCTAAACATTGACAATTACCATTCTTAAGATTATTACATGTTGTGATCTTACGTTTTCTATAACAGGGAAGCCAGAATTCTGGTCCCTCTTTACTATTTGCTTTAGATGAATCAAGCTTAATAAATCTCTTAGCTAGTTATCCTACTGTATAATATAGACAGCCTACGCTTACCAAAAGCCACACTGGGGGTTAAATTCTACTTGTTGTTGACATTACTTTGTAGAGTCTTTTAAGTTAAAATATACTTCTTCAATGAATCACAGGAAAATAAATGAGAGGGGGTTCCTGGGTGGTCCAGTGGTTAAGACTCTGCGCTTCCACTGCACAGGGCATGAGTTTGATCCCTAGTCAGGGAACTAAGATCCTGTATGCTGCGAGGCATGGCCAAAAAAAAAAAAAGAAAGAAAGAAAGGAATGAGAATAAAATGTGAAAATTAACTTTAGAAATAAATGAAATTCTTGAGACTGGTTTTCTAGACAATAAAAATGGAGAGCTGAGAAATTTTTATTTGATCCTCAAAAGTAGCTTATGAGGTTTCTTTCAGCCCCCAGTTCTTCCTTTTCAGAACTAGTAGGAATTATTTTGTTCTAAAGCATCAAAAATTACTTTAATTCTCTTTAAAGAGCTAAATAGGCACCTGTCTAGATGGAAAAGGCATAGAGAGAAACAATTTATGAAAATGATAGATAACAAGAAAGTATTCCTAAAATAGCATAGTTTACTAGTTCTCTAAATGCATAAATAACAAAAGGTACAGATTTTCTGTCTTTGGCAATGCCTTTTTCTTATTTATCCATTGCATTTCTCCATACTAAAAAGGTGTTTAATAATATACATTGAAAAAACCAACAGTGCAACATCTCTCAAGCTTCCTAATTCAAAATGACATAAAGTATAAAAACATGACTAAAACCATTGAGATGAAAATAGAGAAGTTGTAGTGCATCCATCCATTTCTATAATCTAGGTATCTTTTATTGTTTAAATCAAACATTTGTGCTTTTGACTGAATTTCTTAGCTCTTGTCTCCATGATTAATCATAAAAAAGAAATTAATTATTAGTTAATCACAGTTGAATGCTTCCCTGTTACTCCTAAGCCATATAATAATCCAATATCACACTTTTAATATTGCTTTAATGTTTTTGCTCCCTGTGGTTACAATTCCCCTCTACTCCATTTTAGCTGTCATACCTGGGTGCTCTGGGACACTAGTAAATTCAAATATTCTGTGTTGTTTGTCCCTCATCCTCACTCATCTATGAGCACTAAACACCTCCTTCTTACAGGCTCTGTCTCCCCTTGCCTTTGTGCCATCTTTGGGAAGAAGGATTTTAAGAATTTTTCAAGTAGATGGAAAAGAAGTCAGGTGAAGTCCACAATTAGTTGTTGATTCACACTACCAACATATGCATACAGAAGTTTCAGATTAAAATCAGGATGAACTTAGATGTGGCAGAATAATACATCCCAGTTTTCCTCTCACCTCATTGATAACTCCTTTTTTATTACTTTTATTGGTTCCTCTTCATCTTCCCAACTCTTAATTGTAGAGGGTACCAGGCCTCAGCCCTTGGACCCTTTTTTCTCGTTATGGATCCACTCCCATTATGACATCATCCAGTCTCGTGGCTTTATATGCCATCAATAGGCTTAGTCTTCCCAAATTTACAATCCCAGCCTAGACTTTTCCTCAAACTACAGAAACTCTTGTATATAATTTCCTACTTGATGATCCTACTCTAAAGTCTAACTGGTACCTCAAATTTAATATTGCAAAACCAGCTTCCTGGTCATCCCTCTTCTGCCTGTCCTTTCAAAGTCTTCTCTACCTCAGTTAATGGTCACTCAATACTTTCAGTTGCTCAGGTCGGAAGCCTTGGGTCATCCTTGACTCTTCTCTTTCTTTCATCTGCCACAAACTGTTTGCTGTGGCTTTACAACATGCAGAATCCAAGCACTTCTCTCTGCCTTCATCACTACCACCTCAGTCCAAATGCCATCATTTCTCACCTGCATTATTGCAATAGCCACCTGACAGTTCTCCCTACTACCGTGCCCTGTGGCCTATCACTATTCTCAACACAGCAGCTAAAGTGATCTTGTTAAAAATTAAGTCCAATCATGTCATTCTTTGCCCAAAACACTCCAGCGGCTTCCCATCACACTCAGAGAAAAAGTCAAAATTTTACAGTGGCCAAAAGCACTCTACACAGAGGACCTTCAAGATGGCGGAGGAGTAAGACATGGGGATCACCTTCCTCCCCACAAATACATCAAAAATACATCTACAAGTGGAACAACTCCTACAGAACACCTACTGAACACTGGCAGAAGACCTCAGACTTCCCAGAAGGCAAGAAAATCCCCACGTACCTGGGTAGGGCAAAAGAAAAAAGAAAAAAACAGAGACAAAAGAATAGGGACGGGACCTGTACCTCCGGGAGGGAGCTGTGAAGCAGGAAAAGGTTCCACACACTAGGAAGCCCCTGCACTGGAAGATATGGGGGGTGGGCTGGGGGGAAGCTTCGGAGAGACTGAGGAGAGTGCAGCAACAGGGGTGCAGAGGGCAAAGCGGAGAGGTTCCCGCACAGAGGATCAATGCTGACCAGCACTCACCAGCCCGAGACGCTGTCTGCTCAACCACTGGGGTGGGTGGGGGCTGGGAACTGAGGCTTGGACTTTAGAGGTCAGATCCCAGGGAGAGGACTGGGGTTGGCTGCATGAACACAGCCTGAAGGGGGCTAGTGCACCACAGCTAGCCGGGAGGGAGTCCGGGAAAATGTCTGGACCTGCCTAAGAGGCAAGAGACCATTGTTTCAGGGTATGTGAGGAGAGAGGATTCAGAGCACCACCTAAATGAGCTCCAGAGATGGGCACGAGCCATGGTTATCAGTGCAGACACCAGAGACCAACATGAGACATTAAGGCTGTTGCTGCAGCCACCTAGAAGCCTTTGTGCAAGCACAGGTCACTATCTACACCGCCCCTTCTGGGAACTATGCGGCCCGCCACTGTGAGGGTCACTGTTGGCCTCTGCTGCTGCAGGCTCACCGTGCATTACGTGCTCCTCCCTCCCCCCTGCCTGAGTGACCCAGAGCCCCCTAATCAGATGCTACTTTAACGCTGTCCTGCCTGGGCGAGAAATGACGCCCTCAGGTGACTTACATGCAGAGGTGGGGCCAAATCCAAAGCTGAACCCCGGGAGCTGTGCAAAGAAAGAAGAGAAAGGGAGATCTCTCCCAGCAGCCTCAGGAGCAGCGGATTAAAGCTCCACAATCAACTTGATGTACCCTGCATCTGTGGAATACCTGAATAGACAACGAATCATCCCAAATTGAAGAGGTGGATTTTGAGAGCGATGATATATATATTTACATCTCAGCAGCCTCAGGAGCATTGGGTTAAATCTCCACAATCAACTTGATGTACCCTGCATCTGTGGGATACCAAAATAGACAATGAATCATTCCAAAATTCAGGTGGTGGACTTTGGGAGCAACTGTAGACTTGGGGTTTGCTTTCTGCATCTAATTTGTTTCTGGTTTTATGTTTATCTTAGTTTAGTATTTAGAGCTTATTATCATTGATAAATTTGTTTATTGATTTGGTTGCTCTCTTCCTTTTTTTAATATATATATATTTTTTCCTTTTTCTCTTTTTGTGAGTGTGTATGTGTATACTTCTTTGTGTGATTTTGTCTGTATAGCTTTGCTTTTACCATTTGGTCCTAGTGTTCTGTCTGTCCTTTCTTTTCTCTTATTTTTTTTTAGTGTAGTTTTTAGAACTTGTTATCATTGGTGGATTTGTTTATTGGTTTGGTTGCTCTCTTTTTCGTTTTTAAAAATATTTTATTACTTTTATTTTTTAATAATATATTTTTTATTTTAATAACTTTATTTTATTTTATTTTTTCTTTGTTTTTTTTCTCCTTTTTCTTCTGAGCCATGTGGCTGACAGGGTCCTGTGCTCAGGTGGGGTGTCAGGCCTGAGCCTTTTAGGTGGGAGAGCCGAGTTCAGGACATTGGACCACCAGAGACCTCCCAGCCCCATGTAATATCAAATGGAGAAAGCTCTTCCAGAGATCTCCATCTCAACGCTAAGACCCAGCTCCACTCAATGACCAGCAAGCCACAGTGCTAGACACCCCATACCAAGCAACTAGCAAGATAGGAACACAACTCCACGCATTAGCAGAGAGGCTACCTTAAATTATAATAAGGTCACAGACACCCCAAAACACACCACTGGACGTGGTCCTGCCACCAGAAAGACAAGATACAGCCTCATCCACCAGAACACAGGCACCAGTCCTCTCCACCAGGAAGCAGACACAACCCACTGAACCAACCATACCCACTGGGGGCAGACACCAAAAACAACGGGAACTACGAACCTACAGCCTGCAAAAAGGAGACTCCAAACACAGTAAGTTAAGCAAAATGAGAAGACAGAGAAATGTGCAGCAAATGAAGGAGCAAGGTAAAAACTCACCAGACCAAACAAATGAAGAGGAAATAGGCAGTCTACCTGAAAAAGAACTCAGAGTAATGATAGTAAGGATGATCCAAAATCTTGGAAATAGAATGGAGAAAAAACAAGAAACATTTAACAAGGACCTAGAAGAACTAAAGAGCAAACAAATACTGATGAACAGCACAATAAATGAAATTAAAAATTCTCTAGAAGG
>NC_041217.1:116998763-117000615 GCF_002837175.3 Physeter macrocephalus
GAAAAACCTACAACCAAGATTACTCTACCCAGCAAGGATCTCATTCAGATTTGATGGAGAAATTAAAACCTTCACAGACAAGCAAAAGCTACGAGAATTCAGCACCACGAAACCAGCTTTGCAGCAAATGCTAAAGGAACTTCTCTAGGCAGGAAACACAAGAGAAGGAAAAGACCTACAATAACAAACCCAAAACAATTAAGAAAATGGTAATAGGAACATACATACTGATAATTACTTTAAATGTAAAAGGATTAAATGCTCTACCCAAAAGACATAGACTGGCTGAATGGATACAAAAACAAGACCCATATATATGCTGTCTACAAGAGACCCACTTCAGACCTAGGAACACATACAGACTGAAAGTGAGGGGACGGAAAAAGATATTCCATGTAAATGGAAATCGAAAGAAAGCTGGAGTAGCAATTCTCATATCAGACAAAATAGACTTTAAAATAAAGATTATTACAGAGGACAAAGAAGGACACTACATAATGATCAAGGGATCAATCAGAGAAGAAGATATAACAATTGTACATATTTATGCACCCAACATAGGAGCACCTCAATACATAAGGCAAATACTAACAGCCATAAAGGGGAAATCGACAGTAACACAATCATAGTAGGGGACTTTAACAACCCACTTTCACCAATGGACAGATCAAGCAAAATGGAAATAAATAAGGAAACACAAGCTTTAAATGATACATTAAACAAGATGGACTTAATTGATATTTATAGGACATTCCATCCAAAAACAACAGAATACAATTTCTTCTCAAGTGCTCATGGAACATTCTCCAGGGTAGATCATATCTTAGGTGACAAATCAAGCCTCAGTAATTTAAGAAAATTGGAATCGTATCAAGTATCATTTCTGATCACAATGCTATGAGAATAGATATCAAGTACAGGAAAAAAATTGTAAAAAATACAAACACATGGAGGCTAAACAATAAACTACTAAATAACCAAGAGATCACTGAAGCAATCCGAGAGGAAATCAAAAAATACCTAGAAACATATGACAATGAAAACACGATGACCCAAAACCTATGAGATGCGGCCAAAGCAGTTATAAGAGGGAAGTTTATAGCAATACAATCCTACCTCAGGAAACAAGAACATCTCAAATAAACAACCTAATGTTACACCTAAAGCAATTAGAGAAAGAAGAACAAAAGAAGCCCAAAGTTAGCAGAAGGAAAGAAATCATAAAGATCAGACTGGAAATAAATGAAAAAGAAATGAAGAAAACAATAGAAAAGATCAATAAAACTAAACACTGGTTCTTTGGGAAAATAAACAAAATTGATAAACCATTAGCTAGACTCATCAAGAAAGAAAGGGAGAAAACTCAACTCAACAGAATTAGAAATGAAAAAGGAGAAGTAACAACTGACACTGCAGAAATACAAAGGACTATGAAAGATTACTACAAGCTACTATATGCCAATAAAATGGACAACCTGGAAGAAATGGACAAATTCTTAGAAAAGCACAACCTCCCGAGACTGAACCAGGAAGAAATAGAAAATATAAACAGACCAGTCACAAGCACTGAAATTGAGACTGTGATTAAAATCTTCCAACAAGGGCTTCCCTGGTGGCACAGTGGTTGAGAGTCTGCCTGCCGATGGAGGGGACACGGGTTCGTGTCCCGGTCCGGGAAGATCCCACATGCCGCGGAGCAGCTGGGCCTGTGACCCATGGCCACTGAGCCTGCGTGTCCGGAGCCTGTGCTCCGCAAAAAATCTTCCAACAAACAAAAGCCCAGGACCAGGTGGCTTCACAGGCGAATTCTATCAAACATTTAGAGAAGAGCTAACACCTATCCTTTTCAAAC
>NC_041217.1:117001982-117003053 GCF_002837175.3 Physeter macrocephalus
ATAAAAGGAATCCAAATCAGAAAAGAAGAAGTAAAGCTGTCACTGTTTGCCGATGACATGATACTATACATACAGAATCCTAAAGATGCTACCAGAAAACTACTAGAGCTAAGTAATGAATTTGGTAAAGTAGCAGAATACAAAATAATGCACAGAAATCTCTTGCATTCCTATACACTAACGATGAAAATTCTGAAAGAGAGATTAAAGAAATACTCCCATTTACCACTGCAACAAAAGGAATAAAATACCTAGGAATAAACCTAACTAAGGAGACAAAAGACCTGTATGCAAAAAACTATAAGACACTGATGAAAGAAATTAAAGATGATATAAATAGATGGAGAGATATACCATGTTCTTGGATTGGAAGAATCAACATTGTGAAAATGACTCTACTACCCAAAGCAATCTACAGATTCAATGCAATCCATATCAAATTACCAATGGCATTTTTCACAGAACTAGAACAAAAAATTTCATAATTTGTATGGAAACACAAAAGACCCTTTTGTGTCTCAAGCAATCTTGAGAAAGAATAACAGAGCTGGAGGAATCAGGCTCCTGGACTTCAGACTATATTACAAATCTATGGTAATCACGACAGTATAGTACTGGCACAAGGACAGAAATATAGATCAATGGAACAGGATAGAAAGCCCAGAGATAAACCCATGCACGTATGGTCACCTTATTTTTGATAAAGGAGGAAAGAATATACAATGGAGAAAAGACAGTCACTTCAATAATTGGTGCTGGGAAAACTGGACAGCTACTGTAAAAGAATGAAATTAGAACACTCCCTAACACCGTATACAAAAATAAACTCGAAATGGATTAGACCTAAATGTAAGTCCAGACACTATAAAACTCTTAGAGGAAAACATAGGCAGAACACTCTGTCATAAATCACAGCAAGATCCTTTTTGACCCACCTCCTAGAGAAATGGAAATAAAAACAAAAATAAGCAAATGGGACCAAATGAAACTTAATAGCTTTTGCACAGCAAAGGAAACCATAAACAAGATGAAAAGACAACCCTCAGAATGGGAGAAAATATTTGCAAGTAA
>NC_041217.1:117003906-117016486 GCF_002837175.3 Physeter macrocephalus
GGGGTGGGATAGGGAGGGTGGGAGGGAGGGAGATGCAAGAGAGAGGACATATGTGGATATATGTAAATGTATAGCTGATTCATTTCGTTATAAAACAGAAACTAACACACCATTGTAAAACAATTATACTCCAGTAAGGATGTAAAGAAAAAAAAAAGCTGAGAAAAAAATGTAAATACTTGACTAAAACAGTTGCCAATTTATTTATTTAATTAAAAATCTGGTTGAATTTCGTGCTTAATAATGACAATAATTATTTGTAAACTAATAACGTTATCTGTTAATATTTTTGCAGTTTGATTTAGAAATTTCCTTGGAATGGATATTTTTTCCTCCACATTTTGCTACTAACTCAATGTTTTCAGATGCAATGAATGATGACACGTTTTGTTTCATTTAGTGAATATTTTTAGCATTTCCAGCTTTTAAAAAGTATTTAAGCCACTTAAATTATTACTCATAGATGTCATATTTATCCATCATTTAAGGTTTTTAAAGTCACATTAAGAAAAAGATCTAATGCATTTCTCACTTTAATATCCCATTTTCTCACCACATTTTCTTATCCTTTTCCTCTTACCCTTGCCTTCCTGCTCTAATCCCTCCTCACTCAGCCTCCTAGCACTTTGTTGCACTGTACTTTTCTAGATCATTTCCCTATGATATTTCTAAATATTTGGAAAGGCAGTCTCATGCACACAGTCTTTCAGTCTCTTCTTGGCTGCCTAAGAATGGCCCTGGAACCTGGAACATTTACTTATCAAGAGATAAAGTGCACCTGCAGCCTGTGTTAGACTTGTCACCTGTGTGGGAATATCTTTCCCTGTTTCACACCCAATGTGTGTACTCTTTTGTTCTGTTTAGTGTGTGTGTGTCATATGACACCTGACCAGCCCCACTGCTATATCTGTCCCCTGCAGGAAACTGATGAGGTCCTTCTGTTGCCGCACAAGAGGCGTTCATGTAGGCCAGTTGTTCTGTGTTGGCTTCTGAGAGGGACCCGCTGGCTATGGGAAACCATTGTGCACTCCTGAAGCTGATCTTGCCCTGTCTCTTACGTGAGTAAAGCATCATTCCTTCCAGTGCTTGACACTGTTGTGTTTTCCTTGGAGACTTTGATAATAACATGCAGTGGGCAGAAGTGCTTGGACTTCTACTTCTGGTGACAGACAACAGATGCCACTTGCCTGACACCAAATCTTCAGTAAAAGTACTGTTTCTTTATTTTATTTTGCTTTCATGGAAATTACTGGTAGGCTTGAACTTTGTGCCCAAGTGCAGTACCTGAGTGGAGACATAGGAAGGATAAAGAAAGGGCCCTGTATTCATGCAAAGCTTGAAATTAAGACATCAAGTCAAGTTTCCACAAATCCCCAAGGGAAAGCGGAAGCCTCAACTGATACTGAGTTACAACAATTGCATTCTAATCTCGAAAGAGCAGTGAGAGAATCTCCTCATCAAGGGACCACTAAACATAGTATATTCATTGTACTATAGCTACTACCATCTTTTTTTGAAATCCAAAAGACTGGGAACTATTGCCCTAGCCAGCAGTCCCCAATTCTATCAGACCCATAGATACTGTAACTTGTATACAAACTTCCCCAAAGTAAATATATATATGTTTATATATATATATATATATATAAAGTATAACATAAAACAGGGGGAAAGGAAAGCAATTCATAATAAAATAACATGTCGAATAGAAACTAGCTAGCCAAAATTTTACTTTGAAAAACTTACAGTGAACTAGATCAAATCCATACACACATTTCTTTTTTCTTTTCCTTTTATTTATTTATTTGGCTGCACCGTGTCTTAGTTGCGGCTTGCAAGATCATCTTTGTGGCACGCAGGATCTTCGTTGCGAAGTGCGGGATCTTTAGTTACAGCATGTAGTATCTTTTTTTCAGTTGCAGCATGAGGGATCTAGTTCTCTGACCAAGGATCGAAATCCAGCCCCCTGCACTGGGAGCATGGAGTCTTAACCTCTGGACCACCAGGGAAGTCCCATACACACATTTCTTCATTTTTAATTCATAGAAAAATCTCTTTTAAATTTTTGCATGCAAAGAGATAGCATAGCTTAAGAGGGCAACTAGAGTCTGACTGCCAGGTTTTGAATCTTGATTCTGCTCTTTCCAGCAAGTTACTTAAGCTCTTTGGCAAGTTACTCAAGCTCTCAGTGTTTTACTTTCCTCATGTGAAAAATGTCGATAGAATTAGTACTATCATAGGGAGTCCTGGTGAGCTTTCAATGAGTTAATGCATGTAAAGCACTTAGACCAGGCTCAATAAACACTAGCTTTTATTATTATTGTGAAATGGTTCGAATGAGTCCACTGGACATGCCAACACAGAAACAAAGTACATTTGCAAATCTTCTATAAAGATTTATCCTGTTTCTCCCTTAGATTAAACTACTTTGAAAATATATAAAATAAAAAGAACCTTTCTTCTGAAATTGAAGAGAGCTCTAGGCAAGGGTTCTGGAATGAGAAGGAGAGGAGCTCAGATTGTAAGGACATGTAAGCCGGGAAGTAGAAGCAATCCCTAAACATAGCTGGGAAGGATGTTTCTGAGCTCATAAACTTATAGACTCAAGGTTTAAAACTTTCAAAAAGTATAGAAGTGAAAAAGTAAATTTGTGCTTTTTCACCCTCTATGCTAACACGTGATGCTGTTGCCAAGGGTTACTGTGATTAATAGTGTCTTATTTTTCTTTCCAGGAAGTATATATAAATACAGAAGCATATATATTTTTATTTTAAATAAAAGTTTCTCTCTGCTTGCCTCTGTGATACTCTAGCATACCATAACACCTGGATAAGATCCCATCATGTTTGAGAGAGGAATTCATTGAGGATGGTTTGACTTACAATACAGAGTGTACAGCAGAGTTGAAAGTCACTTTGGAGAGTCTGTTGGGTCCATTCCAAAGCAGCAGGCAGTTATCCTCTAAAGCAAATGACACTGAAGTACAGGAAGCTTGTGTGCTGCCAAGTGGGAAAGAAGCACATATAGATTAAAAGATCAAGGACACAGAAGCCAGACTTGGGTTTCAGACATGGATCCCAAATGGGAATCCACTCCAAACTGCAGCTGTTGATTTCTGATGAAGGACTTTATCATGTGAGAGGTTTTGGCAGTATCCTTTAGGATGAGTTGCATCAGGGATCTAATTATTTCATATTGGTAATGAATTTCTCAAACCACCTGGGCAGGTTCTCTGATTCTACACAGATCCTTTCTTCCCTCACGTATGGTATTTTGTGGTAAACACAACAAATATATGAGTCTACTATGTGCCAGCCATCATGTTAAGGATAAGGTTATAAAAGTAACCAACACTTCGTCCTTGACCTCACAGAGTTCAAGTACAATTAAGAAGTTTCCACTAGTGGTCTGGAGGGTATGCCAGGTATAACCCACTTCGAGCCTGAAGCTCTTAGCTGTAGGGAGAAAAGCACAGAGAGGGCATCCTTAGATACTATGGATACATTTTTAGAATAGTTCTTTATTCATAAATATTCATTTTTTCAACAAATATTTACTTAGTACAAATATTTGGTTGGTAAGCTCTGGTAAGTCATTGTAAGGACATTGGCTTTTACTCTGGGTGAGATGGAAGGGATTAGAGTTTTTAGCAGAGGAGTGAGGTGATCTGACTTACATGTTAACAGATTTGCTATGGCTACTGCATGGAGAGTAGAGTTTAGAGAGAGAGGGCAGAAAAACCAGTTAGAGGGTTATTACAATGAGAGAGAGAGAGAGAGAAAGAGAGAGAGAGTGATGGTGGCTTGGGCCAGGGTGTTGATGGCAGAGGTGGTAAAAATCAGTTGTATTCAGGGTATATTCTGTAGACATGTTTGATGATGGATTAGACTGAGTTTTGAGCATGTTGTCAATGGAGAGTTGGCTGTAACAGGGGTTAGGCTTTAAGCAAGCATATATGCTGTATGCTGGAATATGACGAAGTGAATATGAATGTAAGAGAATGGATTGTAATGATTTTTAAAAATTCATTAGTTTATTTATTTTTGGCTGCGTTGGGTCTTCGTTGCTGTGCGCAGGCTTTCTCTAGTTGCGTTGAGTGGGGGCTAATCTTTGTTGCGGTGCACAGGCTTCTCATTGTGGTGGCTTCTCTTGTTGCGGGGCATGGGCTCTAGGTGAGTGGGCTTCAGCAGTTGTGGCTCGTGGTCTCTAGAGCACAGGCTCAGTAGTTGTGGCGCTCGGGCTTCATTGCTCAGTGGCATGTGGGATCTTCCTGGACCAGGGCTTGAACCAGTGTCCCCTGCATTGACAGGCGGATTCTTAACCACTGCACCACCAGGGAAGCCCGGATGGTAATGACTGAATGTGGAAGTCAAATTATTTGAAGAGGGACATGAGCACTTGAGATGAGGTGAGGAAAAGTGAAAAGGTGATAGAATCAATGAATCGTTGGTTTTGATATGATCAGAGATGTTTGAATACAGGGTTCTAAAAGAGTGAGCTAGAAAAATAGGTGGTGGTGGGAAGTTAGAGGCTGGAAATTTAGATTATGGAAGGTTTGCAATTTTTGGTAATAACAAGGTCTAAGATATATCATAGGAATGAGTGGCTGATGTAACGTGATGGACAAGATCATAGAGGAGAGGAGGTAAAGGATCATGGAGGAAAGGTTAGACTCCCGGAAGGATCATCTACCTGGATTTTGAAGTGACTGAGAGTGAAGACAGTAATTGTGTTGAAGAGAGTGACGTAAGCCAGGAATTAAAATTTGGTGTATGATCGCAACAAGAAGAGGTAAGGCGTAGTATAGACAGATGATTTGAGATTCAAAGTCAGAGAATTTTAGAAAGGAAAGAAAGAGAATGACCTGGAGGTGAAGTAAGGAGGACACCTGTCTTGCATCTTATTTTACCTGCAGGCCCGATATTTCCAGGTAAATGGAGGAAAAGCAGCTTGTATGTAGAGGATCCCAGGGGCGAGCCTGGGATGAAGCAAGAAGGTGAAGGAAATGATGAGAGAAGGGACTGAGAAAATAAGAGAATTTGCTGATGATGATCCATGAGTTCCAGAGAGCACAGGGCTCCCTCCTCACTCCTGCCACTGGAAAAGCAGAGCCCTCTCAGCAGGCATGTTTCCCAGGCTTTGGTAAATCATGAATCTGTACTAGCAGAGTACGTATTCTTTTGGATTTTTGAAGTGGAAATGCCTTTTACATTTTAGCATTAGTACACTTTGTCTCTTCTAGGAAGGACCTAGATGTAGAACCAATCCATCTACCCACTATAGGTTTTCTGTAATGGCCACCTGAAGGGACTCATCAGAAACAGAAAAGGGACTCATTTAGATTGATGATCTAGGCCCCTAGGACTAAGACTATTAAGCAAATATCCGGGAACAGAGACTTCCTGAACCTCTCCGTAAGTCTCCTGTTTGGGAAAGGAATTAACACAAAGGTAGAAGAGACCTGAGGCTCCTGGAACATTTTGTGGTGCAACACTGACAGATTGTTTTTATCCAGCAGAATTGCTGGATAAAAGTTCAGAGCCAGACTGTATTCATTACCTAGGTTTTGTTATGCTCACCACCTTGACCTCTGCAAGCTGATTAGGGTGCCCGAGAAAGCCAGGATTGCATACATCTTAAATTGATCAAATCTGACAATGTTTGGCACTAAAGGAATATACTGCTTTTTTTTTTCTTAATGGAGTTAGATTTTCTTTATAAACCTTTTTTTTTTCTTGTAATAAAATAAATCATCACTACACTTCACTCACAACCCTCAGCTGGAATAATGTAATGGATTTTTAAAAGCACTTTCTTCCCTGATAATAACATTTTGGGGTAAAAATTGATCCTTTGTCCAAGTAATTTCAAAAGCATTTAACTGACTTGTTTTTAGAAGATTCCATTTCTATGTTCTTAGAATAGAAGTCGAATGGTATTTGACATACTTAAACTGAACAGATTATATTTGATGTCCTTTATAGCTATCGTTAGAAGAACAGTAGTGAAAATTGAATGGCTGTATCACTATACTTAATTATCTACAATGGAATAAAAAACTTACTTTTCTCTGACATCCATAACCTCATATATAACCCTTGTGGCACTATTACATATTGCTTAGGTATGATTTTATTCTTAATTTTTAGCATTTTTGTGTCTTTTGGGGTCTGTATCAAAACTAGAATACTGTAATTATTCAAGGAACAACATAGTCATTAGGCCTATATGTGTAGCAGGTGCAAATTCCACAGACACAAACAAGTAGGGTGTGCAAAAGATGATAACTCACTTTATTTTTCCATAATAAAATTTAATTTCTACTTCCAGCACTTGTTTCCACCTCATAGTAGAGAACTGTATCTTGTAACTTGAGGTAAACTCAGGTAAATATGGTAATTTCTAGTAATTTAGCTTTAAATGTAGCCCAGTTCAGAATGCTTTCCCTCCTCTCCCTAGGATGGCATCTCATTTAAGGGCGGAGAGAGAGGGAGGGTGTTAGAGGGGTCATGTATAGCATTATGGCATTGAATAAGCAGAGAATTCTCCTCTGGAATTCTCTGAGGTGGCTGTTAATTGCTCATGTTGACATATACTAGGTCTGCATCTGGTTTCCTGTTCGCACAGTTCACACGGAGGTCTGCAGATATGACCCCTTTTAAGGACTCTAAGACCCTTTGGTCCTCTGGCTGTTTGCTTTGTATATTTCATTCTCTGAAGCAAGGAGAAGGTGTCCCCTCCCTTCCCCAGGGCCGTGAGCCACCCATAGCTGTCACTGGGCTTCTCTGTCCCACTGCCTTCCCCTTGTGTGGCCCAAGGCACTTTTTTGGGATGCTTTGTGACTCACGTGCAGAGCACCGATGTGAAGCAGACACAAGCCTTGTCTAGAGACTCCCCTCAAGGTTCACATGGTGGGCCTGTTATCTACTACCTTCCCCAAGACTGGCTCTTGGATGGGCAGGGAAAAGGCCTATTGTGAGGACCTGTCAGAGTCTAAGCTTTCTTCTTTCACTCTTGAAACTCTTCTCCCTAGAAGATGGTAAGTGGGTGTTACTTTGGCATTTTTTTGGAAGAAATATTAGGCCTCAATTTTTCTAAAGTGAAGCTTTTTAAAACAAAAAAGTTTCAAGGGCCTACTTTGGAATTCAAAATATGAGTGTTGACCATTTCTTTCTACATTCCTGCTATCCTCTGGAGCCAATGGATGCCCTGACCAAGTAGGGGAGTTACTTATGTGAGGAAGTGCTGGGGAATGGGCAGAGGAGAATGTAGAGAGGGCACAGACACACTGGCGAGAGCCTGAAGCTACTATCCCACAGCATTTACTCTCCCTGTGACCATCTCCATCCATATAGTCCTCTCTGCGTTCTGTGACATTAGCCTATTTTAATTTTCTTCCTACCTCGTCAATTAGTTCTTTTTTCTCCCTTTCTACTCTTGTCTCAAACCGAGAGGTTCTGGTTTTGGCTCTTGATTTTTCTCTCTTCTTAAACCTCTGACTCTTTGGAATTTCATGCATTCCAACACCTTCATCTGATTCTATCTATACAAACAGGGCCTACCTCCAATCCCGACCTCCAATCTTACATTTCAGTGACCTTGAAGACACTTCTACTTGGACCTACCATCACCTCAAAATAACATGTCCAAATCCAAATTCTTCACCTTCACATCACCTTTTAAAACTAGCCTTCGCTTTTCTCCCCATGTCTATTAATGGCATCCCCATTTTTGCATTCACCATGTCCAAAACTCTCCCCCTTTTTGGCATCTAATAGTCAACAAATCTCACAGATTCTTTCTTTGAAATATCTCTTATATTTGCAACCCCATTCGCATTCTGCCTCTCGCCACCGGCCTGTGGCAGCTTATGTAACCTGACTTGAGAATTTCTTCAGCCTCACTTCCTCCTGCCATGTCTACCTCCTGTGGATCTCTCAGTTACTCTCAACTTGTTGTGACTCTACATCTTGGCTCTCATATTCCATATTTCTTTTTAGATGGATGAATAGATTTTGCATGTTCTAGTCTGGCTCTGTTTTTAGTGTCTTTCAGGGTATCTGTTCTTCAATTTCGTGTGCTGGCCCTGCGCACTGTCTTGATTGATGAGGACTCCACTTGCTAGAGCCTAGTCATTTGACTTCTGCCTAACTGGGAAAGGGCTTCATATTAACTTGCCTTGCTGCCTGCAGTCTGCTGAACACCATTCTCAGGTTAATGGTAGTCTTATCCTGTCTCTTCCTTCCTTCCTTGTCCTCAGGGATTCTTCATCACCTACAGGAGAAGATTTCAGCATGTGGAATCTTGCATTTAAGCTCCTCCACATTCTATCACGAGTCAGCTTTCTAGCTTTACTACTAACAACTGTCATAAAAAAGAACCCGTAGTCAGCCCCACTAAATAGATCCAATTACCATCTCTCTAGAACTTGTTTTGCTTTTGGACATCTGCAATTTTGTTTGTGTCCTTCCGGGTATTTGAAATCCCTCCCCCACCTCCCCCACCCCCACCCCCAGTTCATCTATGGAAAACATACCCTTGTTTCAAATTTTAGCTTAAATTGCTTCTTGAAGCTTTCCTACCAGCTTACTGTATCTTTCCCTCTGGAAACACAAAACAATAACAGGAACTGAAATAATGAATCATTATAATCATATTAATAGATATATAAAATGTAAAGATATCTATATATAACAGTTGCATGTAAGTGATTTTACCCATGTTACCGCAATTGGATTGGCCAGGCTCTGGATGGATTTTTGTGAAAAAAGGAGAGATGATTTTTAATTGCTCTAGCAAAGATCATAATGACCTCTGAATCCCCAAATCTAGCCCTTCTTCCCAGGCCTCTTCCTTCTTGATGTTTGTTGCATGTGTCTTCCCCAAGCCCCTTCACTCCCAAATTCTCTCCCTATTGGTCCTTCTTCTTCCACATTGATCACCCCCTTTCAGGCTGGTTTTCCATCTTTCTTTGCCTAAACCCTGGTCTGCAGGTGCTCCCTGAGTGATATCACCACTGATTTCAAGGACCAGCTTATGACACAAATGTTGACGTCTACCCTTGACTCTTCTACTAGTAAGCTCAGTCTAGACCTATGTTTTTGGCTTGGCAGCTCTGTAGATAATTCAAACTCTAAGTAACCCAAACTGAACTCACTATTGCCCTCCCTGACTCCAATTTGCTCCTTCTTCTGTATATGCCTTTCGTGTTGGAAACAGCATCATCTCAGTCACCCATTCTGAAAGAATCCTCAGCTGCCCCTCACTCCTCTTCCCCCAACACCAATTCACTCCTCTCCTTGAAATTCTTCAGAGCATTTTGTAACACTCAGACTTATGTGCAAGTTTTACCATGGCCCTAAATGTGGTGTCTGCCTAATTCTCCAACCTCATCTCATGCCACTATTCTCCTTTTGCTGAACTCTAATAACTCGGATTTTCTACCTCATGCCTGGCCTATTAGGATTCCTTATATGCAAGCTTAAAGACCACCTTCTCAGAGTCACAACTGACCTAAGTAAAGTAGCTCCCCTTGTATTATTTTCTATTAGCTATCATTCTATTTCTTTCTTTCTTTGTTCTTAATGTAAACCACAAATTTCTCTTCCACTGGCAAATAAGCTTCCTGAGAACAGGTGCCATGCCTACTTTTTCATTTTTTTAGCTGCAGGTGCTTGCCATGTGGTAGGAACTCACTCAAATTTTATTGAGTGAAAAAAATCAGTCATCAAATTCTGTTGATTCTACTTTCAAAATGCCCCTTGAATACACCTTCCCTTTCCATTACTGCTTTTTCTCTAGCTAGACTCTTATTAATTGAGAAGCAATGAAGGATAGTGGTTAAATATACAGGCTCAGGAGTAAGATATTTTGGGTTTGAATCCTAGCCTTAACACTTCCTACCCATGGAAACTTTAAGCAAATGATTTAGCAACTATATACCTAAGTTTAACATCTGTAAAATGGAGATAATAGCATCTTCTTTATAGAGGTGTAATAAGAATATACATAAATAGGCAAATAATTAGCATATGAACATTATAAGCATTGTCTGTTAGCTATCACTACTTTTCTCATTTAAACTATTATCGTAGCCTCCTGTCTCTAGTATATTTACCGCTGTCTTCCTAAAACATAAATTTGATTGTATTACTTTGCTACTTGGAAAAACACTTTTTAAAATGGCTGTGTACTGTCCAGAGGATGAAGCTCAGCACTTGGCATTGAGCCCAAGGTTCTTCACAGTCTAGCTCCATTTCTCATCACTCAGACCCATGCTCCTACATTCCAGTTACTTGGGTTACTCGTCCTTCCTCAAAAATTAACAGCATGCTTTTCCACAGTTTGTATCTTGGATTGTGTCTTTACCTCTGTCTGGAATTCTCCTTGCCCCTTCCGATCAGGCAAATTCTTATTCTTTCCCCCCATCTCTGAACACCCAGTTCTAATATTGCCTGCTCAGTGAAACCCTCCCTGACTCTTCCTAATAATAATTGTAGCAATACTAAAAATAATGACAGCTGTTAAACTTACTGAGTACTTAACCACATGCAAGCTACAATGCTTCACATTATTATCTCATTTAATCTTTTTAATGACCTATGAGATAGGGCTAATGTTAGTGTCCATTATACAAATAGAAAAACTAGGCTTAGAGAAGTTAACTGGAATTAACGATTTCTCTACACTCCAGTAAGACTTTAATATACCTTCATCATAGCCCTAGAACCCTGTTACTCTATTATTTATTCAAGTGGCTGCTCTTTGCCTCCCTTCCTGCAGAATGAGCCCCTTGCAACTAAGAACTGTGCTATTTAACTTTGCATCTATGGGGCTTACTGTGATGCCTGGCACACGGTACTTAGTCAGAAAATGTTTCTCTCTTTTTTTTTTTTTTTTGTGGTATGCGGGCCTCCCTCTGCTGTGGCCTCTCCCGGTGCGGAGCACAGGCTCCGGACGCGCAGGCTCAGCGGCCATGGCTCACGGGCCCAGCCGCTCCGCGGCACGTGGGATCCTCCCAGACCGGGGCGCGAACCCGGTTCCCCTGCATCGGCAGGCGGACGCGCAACCACTGCGCCACCAGGGAAGCCCCAGAAAATGTTTCTCTTGCTTGAATTGTGTCTTCACTAAGATCTCCAAGATCAGTTTCAGACAATTTTCTCTAATTAAGTCTAAACTTTCTTTTGAATCCTTGAGCCTGGCTTAAAATGGCCTTATTAACTTTTTTTTTTGAAATAAATAATTATAAATCTCCTTTAAAGAAGGGATGAAGAAAACAAGAGAGAGCTACACGGGGACATTAAAATTTGTTTTACTTACTGGAAAAATCAACTTAGATTTCAAATGATAAAAAGTTCCAACTGTAAAAAGAAATGAAATGTAAGCAAAGCATTCATATTCATTTTGTGGTACAAACAAAAGGAGTAAAAATGCATTTTATTTGGATTAAATTTGTTCTCAGACCTCTACACCTTAATGATGCCCTTAAGAACTAAAGTAATTTTTATTTTGTATTTTTTGAAACAATAGGATGCAGCTATAGAAAGTTATTGACATCATAACCCTACATATCTTTCACTGATATGTACTTCTGTATTCAAAACAATTTATCTCTTATTGGCGAAGAAGATTTTGAAATCACACATGGAAAGATTAGGCTTTTTCATCAGAACAGACAAATAAAATTCAAAATTCCATGAAAGATCTAATTTATGTGAAAATTTCATTTTTTTCCCCAAATATGCCACTACAGAGAGAGGTGTCTGGCAATGTGAAGTATAACTTAACTCTATTTTACTATTCCCATGGATAGAACTATTAGAAATACTAATTTGAATTTTGCAAAGATTTCCTTGAAGTTATGGGAAAAACAAGAACATTGAAAATAATTAATTTTATTAATTAAGTAAAACTCAGGAAGGCATTGGGAGTACATTTTGCAGTGCAGTTACAAATCAAATTACCAGAATAATTTTTGACCCCTTAGACCCACAATTTGGTGTTCTATTGGGGCAGGAAGAAGAACAAACTAGAGAACTTGCTGGAGACAGGGAATGGGGCTGACCATAATGGATGAGAAGAAGGAAATGTTAATAACTATTAACTGAACACTCGTCATGTATCAGACACTGAACTAGGGGCTTTAGCATACATATATACGCAATATCTCATCAAGTATGCATTATTATTAGTTCCACTTAGTATATGAGGACACCAAAGTTTAGAAGAATTATATAACTTGACCAAAGAGACATAGCTAGTAATGTCTAGCCGAGACCAGGACGGACTCCAAGGGCTATACTTTTTATTTTTTTTAAATAAATTTATTTATTTATATTTATTTTTGGCTGTGTTGGGTCTTCGTTTCTGTGCAAGGGCTTTCTCCAGTTGCGGCGAGTTGGGGGCCACTCTTCATCGTGGTGCGCGGGCCTCTCACTGTCGCGGCCTCTCCCGTTGCGCAGCACAGGCTCCAGACGCGCAGGCTCAGTAGTTGTGGCTCACGGGCTTAGCCGCTCCGCGGCATGTGGGATCTTCCCAGACCGGTGCTCGAACCCGTGTCCCCTGCACTGGCAGGCAGACT
>NC_041217.1:117016636-117026624 GCF_002837175.3 Physeter macrocephalus
GCAGGCAGACTCCCAACCCCTGCGCCACCAGGGAAGCCCCAAGGGCTCTGCTTTTAACCACTAGCCCATAACAGACTCAAGAGGCCAAAAGATGGCCTCTAGAGATTCTATGTTCAGCTTTAGCCTCCATAGATAGCAATTCATGGTGGTTATATTTAAGATCATTAGGTTCAACAGAGGAAATTCAACAAATAAGATATTGAGAAAAGCATGTCTAGTCAAGACTGATCACTGTTGGTCTTGGGGGCGTTGGAAGGGGCTCTACATCTTAAGTATGCTTCTTAGACAATAAGAAAATTAAATGCACAAATAGGAAGATTAAGGTGTACATACAGAATCATATAAATTTTTATGATAACTGCAGAAGCCTTACTGCCAAAACCATTATAAAGATGCAGTTTTTACAAAATTCGCAAAAATGTCCAGAAGAGGTAGTTTACAAACTTCTTAAAAAACATTATGGTCATAAATTTCTTTCTGATGTCTAACCCAAATTTATGAAACTGAAATTAAAACCCTAATTTCCTTAGGTATAAATGATGATCATTTGCTCATCCATATACATTTAAGAAAGCTATACAAAATGCTGAGTTTAACTCTGCAGAGATGCAGTGACATTTGGGAATATTCAGGGTCATTACTTAAAATAATCTTTAGGCTGGTAAAATATTTTGTGAGTCTCAAAGAATTTCTTAGTTGTTGATGAATCTGTCAAGTGTTGATATAGCTAATACTAGAGGTCTAGTAATAATTATTAACTTATAGATTATTCATGCCCTTTAACTTTTGTCCTGCTCCCTTTGGCTGACTGCCCCATTCAACGGTTTTGCTTATTTGCAATTTAAATCTATCCATCTTGCTATTTGTTAGCTGATGTGGTTAAAAATATTTGTTAGTACTGTAGTTAAAATAACACTTAATCAAAATAAAATTATATATCACACATAGAATCATCATTTAAAAATGCCCCTACTTTTTCTTACTAATAATAGACTCATTTTGCTTTCTTTAACATACCATGTCATTTTCTTTTAGAGTGATTCACTGAATTTGGTCCTCACCAATTGTCTTTTCTTGTTCTGTAAGAATAACATGGTCTGTACTTTTTATTGATGCATTTTATTTATTAAAAAAATTTTTTTATTGTGGTAAAAGTCACATAATATAAACCATACTATTTTAACCATAATTTAACTGTACAGTTCAGTGGCACTAAGTACATTCACATTGTTGTGCAACTCTCACCATCATCCATCTCCTGAATTTTTCACCTTCCTAAACTGAAACTCTGTCCCCATTAAACACTAACTCCCCATTCCCCCTGCCCCGCTAACTTCCAGCCCCTGGCATCTACCAACGTACTTTCTGACTCCATGAATTTGAATATTCTAGGTGCCTTGTATAAGTGGAATCAAACAGTATTTGTCTGCACCCAATGTATATTAGAATGCATTTTTAAGGTTAACTTAATATATGTCCTGCAAACAGATTGTACCTTCTTTTAATTTTTTCCCTGTCCTACACAGTAGGCCTTTATTTCTTAGAGAATTTTCAGGTTCATAGCAAAATTGAATGGAAAGTAGAGTTCCCTTATATTTTCTGCTCCCTCCTCTGCACCATACACACAATCTTCTTCACTATCGACATTCTGTACCACAGTGGTATATTTGTTACAAGTGATGTAATTATATTAACACCTAAAGTCCATAGTCTACATTAGGGTTCACTATTGGTGTGGTACATTTTATGGGTTGGTCAAATGTATTATGACATGTGTCCACACTGTAGTATCATATAGAATAGCTTCACTGCCCTAAAAATTCTCTGTGCTCTGCTTATTCATCTCTCCCTTCCCCCAGTCGCTGGCAACTACTAATCTTTTAAAAGTCTCTATGGTTTTGCCTTTTTCAGAAAGTTGTATAGTTGGAAGCACATATTGATTGCATGTAGCTTTTACAAATTGGCTTTTCATTTAGTAATATACATTTAAGATTCCTCCATGTCTTTTTATGGCTTTATAGCCCATTTATTTTCAGCACTGAATAATATTCCACTGTGTGGATGTACCACAATTTATTTATCCATTCACCTACTGAAGGACATCTTGGTTGATTCCAAGTTTTGGCAAAAATGAATAAATCTGCCATAAACATCCACACACAGCTTTTTGTGTGGACATAAGCCTTCAGTTCATTTGGGTAAATATTAGGGAGCATAATTGCTGGACTGTGTGGTAAAAGTACATTTAATTTTGTAAGAAACTGCCAAACTGCCTTCCAAAGTAATTGCACCATTTTGCATTCCCACCAGCAATGTGTGAGAGTTCCTTTTGCTCCACATCCTTGCTAGCAGTTGGTATTGTCAGTGTTTAGATTTTGGCCATTCTAATACATGTATAGTGGTATCTCGTTGTTTTAATTTGCATTTCTCTGATAACCTATGATGTGGATCATCTTTTCATATGCTTATTTGCCACCTGAATATTTTTTCTGGTGAAGTGTCTGTTCAGGTCTTTTGTCCATTTTAAAATCTGGTATTCATTTTCTCATTTTCTTTCTGTATTTTGGATAACAGACCTTTATCAGATGTGTCTTTTTAAAATATTTTCTCCTATCTTATATTTTTAATATAAAACTTTCCAATGATTTCTATAGTTATTCTTTCCTCCAGTTAGTATTCTTCATTATTTAAATTTTTTGAAACCTCATTTGTTCATATGTTTATTCAAAATACATTTATTGAGCATTTTTATTTAGTATGTCTTAGATCATGGGAATACAAGATAAAAAAGGCATGGTCCTTGACCTCAAAGATGCAATCAGTCCACCATAAGAGACAATAAAACTATTGCTACAATAGAAATACATGTAGGGTGTTATGGTAACAAGAGACAGTTGTGACTCTTCTGGGAAAAAATAGGGTTAAATGAATAACAACGATAGCAATAATATCTGAGATTTATTTAGGAAGCTCTTAACTTTGTACCTTGCATTGTAGCCTAGAGTTTTATATACACCATCGTATTTAAAGTTCACAGTAACTCTGTGAGGCATATATACTTTAATCTCATTAAATTAGGATTTCTGTTCAATGAAGGACAACATGAACAGAGGAGAAGAACCAATGACAGGAGGGGTAGAACATATCTGAAATGTCTAAAACCAATAAAGGATTAAATATCTGTACTTTGTAGGAACACCTGCAAATAAACAAGGAAAAGATAGAAAACACAACTGTAAAATGGGCAAAGAATATGAATAGGCAATTTACAAAAGAGGAACTCTAAAAGGTTAACAAGTATATGAAGACATGCTCAAAAGTATTAGTATTCAGAGAAATGCAAATGCACATTAAAACAATGAGCTATCAGTTTACCCCTGTTAGAATGGGAAAAAAAGGAGAGAGAGAGAAATGACAAGTGGGGCATAGGAATCCTCATGCACTGTTGGTAGTAGTTTACATGGACCATCTATTTTGGAGAGAAATCTGGCTTTGCCGTGTGAAATTAAATACGCGCATCTTTTCCTCAGTGATTCTACTCCTCCTTCTTTGCTCACAGAATCCTAGCTTTTACTGGAAGCAGTTGCCAGAGATCAGGGACAAACAGTGATTGACCTTGGTTACTATTAATCCTGTGCCCCTTTGCCACGTCTGGAAATAGGCATGTGACCAAGCCTTGGATAATCGCATGTAAGGGGAAGTCTGCTAGGAGGCCATTAAGATTGTCTTCCTTGGGCTTCCCTGGTGGCGCAGTGGTTGCGCGTCCGCCTGCCGATGCAGGGGAGCCGGGTTCGCGCCCCGGTCTGGGAGGATCCCACGTGCCGCGGAGCTGCTGGGCCCGTGAGCCATGGCCGCTGGGCCTGCGCGCCCGGAGCCTGTGCTCCGCAACGGGAGAGGCCGCAGCAGGGGGAGGCCCGCATACCACAAAAAAAAAAAAAAAAAAAAAAAAAAAAGATTGTCTTTCTTGATATGCAAGGATATGATATTTGGAGCTTCAGCAGCTATCCTACTACCGTGACAAACAAATCAGGATCCCAGAGTCAATAGGCTGAGAGGGCAGAACAGGACTCTTGGTCTTTGAAGAAATCATTGAGTTTGCAAACCAACCTTTAAACCACCTTTCAGTGCACTGCTTGTCTTGACAAGTAATTAAATATCTTTGGTTTAAATCACTTTTAGTGGAAGTTTCTGTTGCTTTTGGGCAAAATTATCCTTACTAATGCAGTGCGTAAATGTTTGTTGAGTGAATAAATACTGGTTGCTGTAATCATCATAAAACAAACTGTTCTTAGTCTCTATTTCTACAATAAGAGAGGTTAAAGAAGAGGACAAAATAAAGAATGCAGCCAGCATAATATTAAAATATATTGGTTGGTTATGAAAATAGCTACATTAGATCCTATATTCATTTCCTAGAGCTGCCATGACAAATTACCACCAACTAGGTGGTGTAAAAAATGACAGAAAATTTCTCTCACAGTTCTGGAGTCTAGAAGTTGGAAATCAAAGTGTTGGCAGGGCTATGTTCTTTCTGAAGGCTCTGGGGAAGCACAAATCCTTCCCTGCTTCTTGCTAGGCTTTGGTGGCTCCTAGCAATCCTTGGTTTTTCTTGGCTTTTAGTTGCCTTCATCAACCATCTTACATGACTTTCTTCTCTCTGTGTGTGTCTCTCAGTGTGCTTTCCTCTTCTTATAAAGACATAAATAATTGGATTTAGGGGTCCACCCTAATCTAGTATGTTCACATTTTGATCCTTATTTTTTAAAATTAATTAATTAATTTATTTATTTATTTTTGGCTGTGTTGGGTCTTCATTGCTGCATGCGGACTTTCTCTAGTTGCAGTGAGCAGGGGCTACTCTTCATTGTGGTGCGCAGGCTTCTCATTGTGGTGGCGTCTTTTGTTGCAGAGCATGGGCTCTAGGCACGGGGGTTCAGTAGTTGTGGCACGCGGGCTAAGAAGTTGTGGCTTGCGGGTTCCAGAGCGTAGGCTTAGTAGTTGTGGCGCAAGAGCTTAATTGCTCCACGGCATGTGGGATCTTCCTGGACCAGGGCTTGAACCCATATCCCCTTCATTGGCAGGAGGATTCTTAACTGCTGCACCACCAGGGAAGCCCCTTGACCCTTATTTTGATTACATCTGCAATGACCCTCTTTTCAAATAAGGTCACATTCTGAGGTTCCAGGTGTTCAAGAATTTTGGGAGGACACTATTCAATCCACCACAGATCCAAAATACATTATTTATTTCATCTAAAGCAAGACTATCTGAATTCTAAATCTTCCATTTTATTATCACATTGATATCTTTACTTTTAGTCACTCCTATTTGTAATTTAGCTGATATAAATCTCTGTTGCAACTGACATATAACTTCTTATTATGTCATTATTATTATAAGTCAATTCTACATTATGACACTTTTTTATTGAACATAGGCACATTTATGCTGATTTTTATTAAAGGACATTATTGCTCAAAATGTTACAGACATCTAAGTGTACTGAGAAGCAAGCAAGCAAACAAATAAATAAAAAGGATCACTTAAAATTGATAAGATTTTACTTATTTAGAAATTTTGATGTCACAGTAGTTATTAATGAGGGCATATTTATTATAGAGATGTTATTTTCCCCTCTACCCATCTGAAGGTAATCACAAATTATAGTTCGGAAAATTACTACTCATCTGGGAATTGTAACAGAAGATTATAGTGTTGAGAAATTTGGAACTTTTGGTTTTTTTAATATCCAGTTATTTCATTTATGAAATTACTTTAAGAAAAATTCCTTTAGTGATACACTTTGTGTTGATTTCAAAATAATTTTTGTTCTTTGTTCTTTCCCTTGTGTTCCTTAATTTTGATCTGATAAAAATAGCACTGTGATGGGCAAAGAACCTGGGTTTTATTTCCCTCAAGGTCAATGTTACGTGCATTTCACAGCTCTTCTCGATAGACTGACTATCAAAAGGTAATAAATCTCATAGTTTCCTAATGTAAGCTCTGGACAAAGAAGCTATTTAATCATTATTTTATTTTACTTTTCTTGTCCAGTGGCTTCAATTTATTAACTTAAATATTTCAATTGACTGAAGTATATGAGAGAAAGAGAGGAAAATGTCTGTTCATTAAACTAAATTTGGCTAAATCAAGCCGTATGAGCAGACCATTTCTAGCACTGAGCAGCTGTGTTTCCAGATATAAAGAGAGGGAGGAGTGTTAGTTATTCCTTTAAAAAAAACACTAGAAGGACTCATTTTTTTATAACAGTAAAAGTGCTCTTTACAGAAAATTAAGAAAATTTTGTTTTCCACCTCTGTCTGGCAAATTCCCATTTATCCTTTAGTTTTAAGCTGAAGTTCCTCGGGATAGCATCCGCTGACTAGGTTAGCCTGCCCTAGGACATGATGACATCACCTGTACTTCTCCTTTGTTGAACTTCTCAAAATATAATTAATAATTTGTGTAATTGTTCAATATCCGCCTTCCCTACTACGTCTAAATTCCACGAGGGCAGGGGTCGTCTCTATTTTATTCTCATCTGCAATCTCAGCTCCTAGCACATTCTCCAGCACAGATAGATGAATAACTGTTGAGGGACTTCCCTGGTGGCACAGTAGTTAAGAATCTGCCTGCCAATGGAGGGGACATGGGTGCGAGCCCTAGTCTGGGAAGATCCTACATGCCACAGAGCAACTAAGCCCCTGAGCCACAACTCCTGAGCCCGCATGCCACCACTACTGAGGCCCACACTCCTAGAGCCTGTGCTCCACAACAAGAGAAGCCACCGCAATGAGAAGCCCATGCACCGTAATGAAGAGTAGACCCCGATCGCCGCAACTAGAGAAAGCCCGCGTGCAGCAATGAAGACCCAATGCAGCCAAATAAATTTTTAAAAAACCTGTTGAGTGAATGAACAGTACATGAATATTTAACATCCACAATCTCAATACCCAGGACTGAAAACTGCTAACATTTTAGTAAGCTTCCTTCTTATTTTCATCTTTCTTTTTTTTTTTTTTTTGCGGTACGCGGGCCTCTCACTGTTGTGACCTCTCCCATCGCAGAGCACAGGCTCCGGACGCGCAGGCTCAGCGGCCATGGCTCACGGGTCTAGCTGCTCCGCGGCATGTGGGATCTTCCCAGACTGGGGCACGAACCCGTGTCCCCTGCATCGGCAGGCGGACTCTCAGCCCCTGCGCCACCAGCGAAGCCCCCCATCTAATTTTTTACATGGTTGATTATTCCATATACAATTTATTTCACTTAATATTATCTAGTTTCTCTTTTAATGATTATTTATTTTTATCAAAGATGCTATATAAATCCATAATAAAAAAGTGTGAAGAATGGAGAGTAAAAGCCCTCTAAGACCCCAATCTTCATTCTCAGATCTCCAGAGGACAATAACCACTGTTCACAGTTTAAGTACGTATAGTAGTTTCCTATTGCTGCTGTAACAAATTACCACGAACTCAGTGGCTTAAAACAATCAAGTTTATCATCTTCTGGTTCTGGAGGTCAGAAGTCCAAAATGAGTTGGTAGAGCTGAGTTTCTTTTGCAAGTACTGGGGGAGAATCCATTTTCTTGCCTTTGCCAGCTTTTTGTGAAACTACTCACATTCCTCGGCTGGTGGCCCTTCATCACTCTGACTAATGTCTCTGTCATCACATCTCCTTTTCTTCTCTGATCCTCTTGCCTTCTTCTTATAAGGACCCCTGTGATTATAAAGGGCTAACCCAGATAATTCGATATAATCTCCCCAACTCAAGATTCTCTCTCTTTTTTTTTTTCAAGATTCTTAATCATATTTGCAAGTCATTGTGGTGGAGTCTTTTGTTGCAGAGCATGGGCTCTAGGCACGGGGGTTCAGTAGTTGTGGCACGCGGGCTAAGAAGTTGTGGCTTGCGGGTTCCAGAGCGTAGGCTTAGTAGTTGTGGCGCAAGAGCTTAATTGCTCCACGGCATGTGGGATCTTCCTGGACCAGGGCTTGAACCCATATCCCCTTCATTGGCAGGAGGATTCTTAACTGCTGCACCACCAGGGAAGCCCCTTGACCCTTATTTTGATTACATCTGCAATGACCCTCTTTTCAAATAAGGTCACATTCTGAGGTTCCAGGTGTTCAAGAATTTTGGGAGGACACTATTCAATCCACCACAGATCCAAAATACATTATTTATTTCATCTAAAGCAAGACTATCTGAATTCTAAATCTTCCATTTTATTATCACATTGATATCTTTACTTTTAGTCACTCCTATTTGTAATTTAGCTGATATAAATCTCTGTTGCAACTGACATATAACTTCTTATTATGTCATTATTATTATAAGTCAATTCTACATTATGACACTTTTTTATTGAACATAGGCACATTTATGCTGATTTTTATTAAAGGACATTATTGCTCAAAATGTTACAGACATCTAAGTGTACTGAGAAGCAAGCAAGCAAACAAATAAATAAAAAGGATCACTTAAAATTGATAAGATTTTACTTATTTAGAAATTTTGATGTCACAGTAGTTATTAATGAGGGCATATTTATTATAGAGATGTTATTTTCCCCTCTACCCATCTGAAGGTAATCACAAATTATAGTTCGGAAAATTACTACTCATCTGGGAATTGTAACAGAAGATTATAGTGTTGAGAAATTTGGAACTTTTGGTTTTTTTAATATCCAGTTATTTCATTTATGAAATTACTTTAAGAAAAATTCCTTTAGTGATACACTTTGTGTTGATTTCAAAATAATTTTTGTTCTTTGTTCTTTCCCTTGTGTTCCTTAATTTTGATCTGATAAAAATAGCACTGTGATGGGCAAAGAACCTGGGTTTTATTTCCCTCAAGGTCAATGTTACGTGCATTTCACAGCTCTTCTCGATAGATTGACTATCAAAAGGTAATAAATCTCATAGTTTCCTAATGTAAGCTCTGGACAAAGAAGCTATTTAATCATTATTTTATTTTACTTTTCTTGTCCAGTGGCTTCAATTTATTAACTTAAATATTTCAATTGACTGAAGTATATGAGAGAAAGAGAGGAAAATGTCTGTTCATTAAACTAAATTTGGCTAAATCAAGCCGTATGAGCAGACCATTTCTAGCACTGAGCAGCTGTGTTTCCAGATATAAAGAGAGGGAGGAGTGTTAGTTATTCCTTTAAAAAAAACACTAGAAGGACTCATTTTTTTATAACAGTAAAAGTGCTCTTTACAGAAAATTAAGAAAATTTTGTTTTCCACCTCTGTCTGGCAAATTCCCATTTATCCTTTAGTTTTAAGCTGAAGTTCCTCGGGATAGCATCCGCTGACTAGGTTAGCCTGCCCTAGGACATGATGACATCACCTGTACTTCTCCTTTGTTGAACTTCTCAAAATATAATTAATAATTTGTGTAATTGTTCAATATCCGCCTTCCCTACTACGTCTAAATTCCACGAGGGCAGGGGTCGTCTCTATTTTATTCTCATCTGCAATCTCAGCTCCTAGCACATTCTCCAGCACAGATAGATGAATAACTGTTGAGGGACTTCCCTGGTGGCACAGTAGTTAAGAATCTGCCTGCCAATGGAGGGGACATGGGTGCGAGCCCTAGTCTGGGAAGATCCTACATGCCACAGAGCAACTAAGCCCCTGAGCCACAACTCCTGAGCCCGCATGCCACCACTACTGAGGCCCACACTCCTAGAGCCTGTGCTCCACAACAAGAGAAGCCACCGCAATGAGAAGCCCATGCACCGTAATGAAGAGTAGACCCCGATCGCCGCAACTAGAGAAAGCCCGCGTGCAGCAATGAAGACCCAATGCAGCCAAATAAATTTTTAAAAAACCTGTTGAGTGAATGAACAGTACATGAATATTTAACATCCACAATCTCAATACCCAGGACTGAAAACTGCTAACATTTTAGTAAGCTTCCTTCTTATTTTCATCTTTCTTTTTTTTTTTTTTTTGCGGTACGCGGGCCTCTCACTGTTGTG
>NC_041217.1:117027013-117047361 GCF_002837175.3 Physeter macrocephalus
TATCAAATTACTACTAAGTATTTTCTAAGGATATATTATATGTATAGGACTATATTCTAGGCTATATTCTAGTTCCTGATTGGGTTCACAAGAAATATAAAACCTAGGTCTACCATATGTTTCTTCCTTTTTAAAATTGTGTTAAGCATAATATAAAATGTACCATTTTTAAGTGTACAGTTCAGTGGTATTAAATACTTTCACATTGTTGTGCAGCCATCACCATTATCCATCCCCATAACACCATGTGTTCTTTTTTTTCTTTTTTTAACATCTTATTGGAGTAAAATTGCTTTACAAGTTTGTGTTAGCTTCTGCTGTATAACAAAGTGAATCAGCTATAAAATTCAAAAAGAGTCATGTACCACAATGTTCATTGCAGCTCTATTTACAATAGCCAGGACATGGAAGTAACCTAATTGTCCATGGACAAATGAAGGGATAAAAAAGATGTGGCACATAAATACAATGGAATATTATTCAGCCATAAAAAGAAACGAAACTTAGTTATTTGCAGTGAAGTGGATGGACCTAGAGTCTGTCATACAGAGTGAAGTAAATCAGAAATAGAAAAACAAATATCATATGCTAACACAAGTATATGGAATCTCAAAAGAAAAAGAAAATAGTTCTGAAGAACCTAGGGACAGGACACAAATAAAGACGCAGGCGTAGAGAATGGACTTGAGGACCCGAGGAGGGGGAAGGCTAAGCTGGGATGAAGTGAAAGAGTGTCATGGACTTATATATAATACCAAATGTAAAATAGATAGCTAGTGGGAGGCAGACGCATAGCACAGGGAGGTCAGCTTGGTGCTTTGTGACCACCTAGAGGGGTGTGTTAGGGAGGGTGGGAGGGAGACACAAGAGGGAGGAGATATGGGGATATATGTATATGTATCGCTGATTCACTTTGTTATAAAGCAGAAACTAACACACCATTGCAAATCAATTATACTCCAAAATAAAAAGGATCACTTAAAATTGATAAGATTTTACTTATTTAGAAATTTTGATGTCACAGTAGTTATTAATGAGGGCATATTTATTATAGAGATGTTATTTTCCCCTCTACCCATCTGAAGGTAATCACAAATTATAGTTCGGAAAATTACTACTCATCTGGGAATTGTAACAGAAGATTATAGTGTTGAGAAATTTGGAACTTTTGGTTTTTTTAATATCCAGTTATTTCATTTATGAAATTACTTTAAGAAAAATTCCTTTAGTGATACACTTTGTGTTGATTTCAAAATAATTTTTGTTCTTTGTTCTTTCCCTTGTGTTCCTTAATTTTGATCTGATAAAAATAGCACTGTGATGGGCAAAGAACCTGGGTTTTATTTCCCTCAAGGTCAATGTTACGTGCATTTCACAGCTCTTCTCGATAGATTGACTATCAAAAGGTAATAAATCTCATAGTTTCCTAATGTAAGCTCTGGACAAAGAAGCTATTTAATCATTATTTTATTTTACTTTTCTTGTCCAGTGGCTTCAATTTATTAACTTAAATATTTCAATTGACTGAAGTATATGAGAGAAAGAGAGGAAAATGTCTGTTCATTAAACTAAATTTGGCTAAATCAAGCCGTATGAGCAGACCATTTCTAGCACTGAGCAGCTGTGTTTCCAGATATAAAGAGAGGGAGGAGTGTTAGTTATTCCTTTAAAAAAAACACTAGAAGGACTCATTTTTTTATAACAGTAAAAGTGCTCTTTACAGAAAATTAAGAAAATTTTGTTTTCCACCTCTGTCTGGCAAATTCCCATTTATCCTTTAGTTTTAAGCTGAAGTTCCTCGGGATAGCATCCGCTGACTAGGTTAGCCTGCCCTAGGACATGATGACATCACCTGTACTTCTCCTTTGTTGAACTTCTCAAAATATAATTAATAATTTGTGTAATTGTTCAATATCCGCCTTCCCTACTACGTCTAAATTCCACGAGGGCAGGGGTCGTCTCTATTTTATTCTCATCTGCAATCTCAGCTCCTAGCACATTCTCCAGCACAGATAGATGAATAACTGTTGAGGGACTTCCCTGGTGGCACAGTAGTTAAGAATCTGCCTGCCAATGGAGGGGACATGGGTGCGAGCCCTAGTCTGGGAAGATCCTACATGCCACAGAGCAACTAAGCCCCTGAGCCACAACTCCTGAGCCCGCATGCCACCACTACTGAGGCCCACACTCCTAGAGCCTGTGCTCCACAACAAGAGAAGCCACCGCAATGAGAAGCCCATGCACCGTAATGAAGAGTAGACCCCGATCGCCGCAACTAGAGAAAGCCCGCGTGCAGCAATGAAGACCCAATGCAGCCAAATAAATTTTTAAAAAACCTGTTGAGTGAATGAACAGTACATGAATATTTAACATCCACAATCTCAATACCCAGGACTGAAAACTGCTAACATTTTAGTAAGCTTCCTTCTTATTTTCATCTTTCTTTTTTTTTTTTTTTTGCGGTACGCGGGCCTCTCACTGTTGTGACCTCTCCCATCGCAGAGCACAGGCTCCGGACGCGCAGGCTCAGCGGCCATGGCTCACGGGTCTAGCTGCTCCGCGGCATGTGGGATCTTCCCAGACTGGGGCACGAACCCGTGTCCCCTGCATCGGCAGGCGGACTCTCAGCCCCTGCGCCACCAGCGAAGCCCCCCATCTAATTTTTTACATGGTTGATTATTCCATATACAATTTATTTCACTTAATATTATCTAGTTTCTCTTTTAATGATTATTTATTTTTATCAAAGATGCTATATAAATCCATAATAAAAAAGTGTGAAGAATGGAGAGTAAAAGCCCTCTAAGACCCCAATCTTCATTCTCAGATCTCCAGAGGACAATAACCACTGTTCACAGTTTAAGTACGTATAGTAGTTTCCTATTGCTGCTGTAACAAATTACCACGAACTCAGTGGCTTAAAACAATCAAGTTTATCATCTTCTGGTTCTGGAGGTCAGAAGTCCAAAATGAGTTGGTAGAGCTGAGTTTCTTTTGCAAGTACTGGGGGAGAATCCATTTTCTTGCCTTTGCCAGCTTTTTGTGAAACTACTCACATTCCTCGGCTGGTGGCCCTTCATCACTCTGACTAATGTCTCTGTCATCACATCTCCTTTTCTTCTCTGATCCTCTTGCCTTCTTCTTATAAGGACCCCTGTGATTATAAAGGGCTAACCCAGATAATTCGATATAATCTCCCCAACTCAAGATTCTCTCTCTTTTTTTTTTTCAAGATTCTTAATCATATTTGCAAGTCCCTTTTGTCACTTTAGGTAAACACATTCACAGGCTCTAGGGATCCATTATTTTGCCTACAACAGTACCCTTCTAGCAACTTTCTATAAAACACATCACTCCTCCCTCCCCTCCACACCACTCCAATATCTTCCTAAGAGAGGCTTTCAGAATGTCCCACACTTTACTAAACATGGTATAAAGTATTTATTAAATGTCCTTGGGACTCCATAGAGTCTCCAAAGATGCTTAATGAATAAAAGCAATAAACAACTGAATAAAAATCAACTGAATAAAATCAGTTGCACTTGTAGGAAATTCTTAGCTCACGGAGAACTAAAGTCTATCAATTGTCTTTGTACCAGCAGAATCAGTGGCTTCTTGATTGACAAGGGAGCATTACACTACTAATAAGATATCAAGTTTTACATCACTAAAGTATTCAACATGACTTTCTGTCCAGGTCATAATGGCATTTTCATGACAACACAGGATTTCCAAAAATGAGACTTTGAAGGGCATTTGCTCTACTCTTGCACTGAAGCAATGTTATTCTGCATTAGTTCTGAAGTTAATGAGAAGGTCATGAGTTGGAAACTGATTACAGTCTAACAAACTATTATTTTTTTATTTTTATTTTTTGAGACAAATACCTTTTATTTTTCTGATTTTTGTCCTGGAACAGGAGGAAATACCAAAAACATTTTAACGCTGAGGATTAAAACTCCAAATTGCAAGGTACAAGAAGGTTGGTGAGAAATAAACAAAAGTAATTGTATACCATCATATGAAAAGCAAGTCACATACAGAATAAAATTTGTTCCTGTACTATATCTACTAATTTAAATCATGATGCTAATAATTATCAAATTACTACTAAGTATTTTCTTAGGATATATTATATGTATAGGACTATATTCTAGGCTATATTCTAGTTCCTGATTGGGTTCACAAGAAATATAAAACCTAGGTCTACCATATGTTTCTTCCTTTTTAAAATTGTGTTAAGCATAATATAAAATGTACCATTTTTAAGTGTACAGTTCAGTGGTATTAAATACTTTCACATTGTTGTGCAGCCATCACCATTATCCATCCCCATAACACCATGTGTTCTTTTTTTTCTTTTTTTAACATCTTATTGGAGTAAAATTGCTTTACAAGTTTGTGTTAGCTTCTGCTGTATAACAAAGTGAATCAGCTATAAAATTCAAAAAGAGTCATGTACCACAATGTTCATTGCAGCTCTATTTACAATAGCCAGGACATGGAAGTAACCTAATTGTCCATGGACAAATGAAGGGATAAAAAAGATGTGGCACATAAATACAATGGAATATTATTCAGCCATAAAAAGAAACGAAACTTAGTTATTTGCAGTGAAGTGGATGGACCTAGAGTCTGTCATACAGAGTGAAGTAAGTCAGAAAGAGAAAAACAAATACCGTATGCTAACATATATATATGGAATCTAAAAAAAAACCAAAAAACAAACTATTATTAAATGGCTCACTGGAAGGAGGGAAGAAAAGTATTTGAGGCCAAACTGAAATGGAATTTAAGATGGTGCAAAATTAAAAAAACAGTACTAGAAAATGATATAAATATACTGGAAAGAAATGTTTTTGCTTCATTTCAATTGATTTTTTCCATATGTATTTTGTTATGTATCTAGTGTCCTTTTATTGAGTATTATCTTGCCCAAAGAAATATTTTGACTGTTGGATGTGAAATGTTTTCAGCAAATACTTGTGGTGCTGATTATTGTAGCAAACAGAGTTGCCTGTAGCAATTAAACTGTATAGTATAAACCACATTGCAAAATCTCTCTCAGGGGCCATGTTATGATCCTGATTAAACTTATCCTTTCCACTCACTTCATTTTCTAACAAAATTTATTTAGTAGTCACAGAAGTACTTCTTATAATAAGTTAATGCAAGTCTGTCTTCCAAATTGCTCTGGGCAAATGTTTAAGCTAGACCTCACTTGTATATGAGTCCTAAACCTGGTCCACTTCCTGTGAGTCTTATGTTAAAAAAAAAAGACACTACTATGCATTTAGTTGTATGAGTCAAATATCCAAAAGTCATCTTTAAAATTGTCCTCTCTCCTACTTCCTAAATATAATCTATCATCATGTTCTGTTGGTTATAATATTAAAATTCTTACTGGTTCTCTCCATTTTTCATCATCTTTACTTTTACCACTCTGGTCCAAGCTACTATTGCCTGAACTGTAACAGCAGCTTCCCCAATGCTCTACCTGCAGCCATTCTCCTCTTTGGAGCCAGCATGATCTTTACCATTCTGAAGCTTTCCATGAACCTGACCCTCAAGGATTTGAAGGGAGCGGGCACCTGCTTAGCAATGCAGTTTCATCGTACAGCACTCTCTTTTGTTCTTGAACTGCAAGCACAATGTTATGATTAAAAAGCTCCTCTAATAAGGCAAGCTTCCATAGGTTCTTTGCAAGAGCTATTTCCTCTGCTTTGAAAGCTTTTCCCTCCCCTTCATCTTTGCCTCAATAACTCATTAATTTCAGTTCAGTCAATTCCCTCAGGGAAACCTAACCTGGTTTTTTCTTATAAGGTTTGGGTCCCCTACTAGGAACTCTCCTGTTAGACTTTTACGTTTGCTTAAATGCTTCTACTATTAATGTCTTTCTCCCATGGACTGTAAGCTCCATGACGGCAGAGACTTGCTCAGTTGTTGCTCTCTCTTCTGTTGCCTGTGACTAGCACAATGCTTGGTACATAACTGGTGTTATAAATATCCACCGAGCGAATGAATAACACAATGGTGTTCTTGGTGCACAAAAGAGAAGAGAGAAAAAGAGAACGAAAAAGAAGATATGATAGGGTGTAGGTAAGAGGAGAGAGCAAGAATAAACACTGATCCAACACAAGAATCAATAGTCAATCTGATTTATTGTTTGATTGAAGAACAATAGTGAAAACAGCACGGATAGATGAAAATGCTAATTCAAAAAGACACACACACCCTAATGTTCATAGCATCACTATTACAATAGCCGAGATATGGAAGCAACCCAAGTGCCCAGAAACAGACAAATGGATAAAGAAGATATGATATATATATGTGTATACACACACACAATGGAATACTACTCAGCCGTAAAATGAATGAAACTCTGACATTTGTAGTAATGTGAATGGACCTAGAGAATATTATGCTTAGTGAATACATCAGATAGAGAAAGACAAATACTGTATACTACTTATATACTACTTATATGTGGCATCTAAAAAATGATATTTGGGTTGGCCAAAAAAGTTCATTCGGGTTTTCCATAACATCTTATGGAAAAACCCAAATGAACTTTTTGGCCAACCCAATTCTAGGCTATATTCTAGTTCCTGATTGGGTTCACAAGAAATATAAAACCTAGGTCTACCATATGTTTCTTCCTTTTTAAAATTGTGTTAAGCATAATATAAAATGTACCATTTTTAAGTGTACAGTTCAGTGGTATTAAATACTTTCACATTGTTGTGCAGCCATCACCATTATCCATCCCCATAACACCATGTGTTCTTTTTTTTCTTTTTTTAACATCTTATTGGAGTAAAATTGCTTTACAAGTTTGTGTTAGCTTCTGCTGTATAACAAAGTGAATCAGCTATAAAATTCAAAAAGAGTCATGTACCACAATGTTCATTGCAGCTCTATTTACAATAGCCAGGACATGGAAGTAACCTAATTGTCCATGGACAAATGAAGGGATAAAAAAGATGTGGCACATAAATACAATGGAATATTATTCAGCCATAAAAAGAAACGAAACTTAGTTATTTGCAGTGAAGTGGATGGACCTAGAGTCTGTCATACAGAGTGAAGTAAGTCAGAAAGAGAAAAACAAATACCGTATGCTAACATATATATATGGAATCTAAAAAAAAACCAAAAAACAAACTATTATTAAATGGCTCACTGGAAGGAGGGAAGAAAAGTATTTGAGGCCAAACTGAAATGGAATTTAAGATGGTGCAAAATTAAAAAAACAGTACTAGAAAATGATATAAATATACTGGAAAGAAATGTTTTTGCTTCATTTCAATTGATTTTTTCCATATGTATTTTGTTATGTATCTAGTGTCCTTTTATTGAGTATTATCTTGCCCAAAGAAATATTTTGACTGTTGGATGTGAAATGTTTTCAGCAAATACTTGTGGTGCTGATTATTGTAGCAAACAGAGTTGCCTGTAGCAATTAAACTGTATAGTATAAACCACATTGCAAAATCTCTCTCAGGGGCCATGTTATGATCCTGATTAAACTTATCCTTTCCACTCACTTCATTTTCTAACAAAATTTATTTAGTAGTCACAGAAGTACTTCTTATAATAAGTTAATGCAAGTCTGTCTTCCAAATTGCTCTGGGCAAATGTTTAAGCTAGACCTCACTTGTATATGAGTCCTAAACCTGGTCCACTTCCTGTGAGTCTTATGTTAAAAAAAAAAGACACTACTATGCATTTAGTTGTATGAGTCAAATATCCAAAAGTCATCTTTAAAATTGTCCTCTCTCCTACTTCCTAAATATAATCTATCATCATGTTCTGTTGGTTATAATATTAAAATTCTTACTGGTTCTCTCCATTTTTCATCATCTTTACTTTTACCACTCTGGTCCAAGCTACTATTGCCTGAACTGTAACAGCAGCTTCCCCAATGCTCTACCTGCAGCCATTCTCCTCTTTGGAGCCAGCATGATCTTTACCATTCTGAAGCTTTCCATGAACCTGACCCTCAAGGATTTGAAGGGAGCGGGCACCTGCTTAGCAATGCAGTTTCATCGTACAGCACTCTCTTTTGTTCTTGAACTGCAAGCACAATGTTATGATTAAAAAGCTCCTCTAATAAGGCAAGCTTCCATAGGTTCTTTGCAAGAGCTATTTCCTCTGCTTTGAAAGCTTTTCCCTCCCCTTCATCTTTGCCTCAATAAGTCATTAATTTCAGTTCAGTCAATTCCCTCAGGGAAACCTAACCTGGTTTTTTCTTATAGGGTTTGGGTCCCCTACTAGGAACTCTCCTGTTAGACTTTTACGTTTGCTTAAATGCTTCTACTATTAATGTCTTTCTCCCATGGACTGTAAGCTCCATGACGGCAGAGACTTGCTCAGTTGTTGCTCTCTCTTCTGTTGCCTGTGACTAGCACAATGCTTGGTACATAACTGGTGTTATAAATATCCACCGAGCGAATGAATAACACAATGGTGTTCTTGGTGCACAAAAGAGAAGAGAGAAAAAGAGAACGAAAAAGAAGATATGATAGGGTGTAGGTAAGAGGAGAGAGCAAGAATAAACACTGATCCAACACAAGAATCAATAGTCAATCTGATTTATTGTTTGATTGAAGAACAATAGTGAAAACAGCACGGATAGATGAAAATGCTAATTCAAAAAGACACACACACCCTAATGTTCATAGCATCACTATTACAATAGCCGAGATATGGAAGCAACCCAAGTGCCCAGAAACAGACAAATGGATAAAGAAGATATGATATATATATGTGTATACACACACACAATGGAATACTACTCAGCCGTAAAATGAATGAAACTCTGACATTTGTAGTAATGTGAATGGACCTAGAGAATATTATGCTTAGTGAATACATCAGATAGAGAAAGACAAATACTGTATACTACTTATATACTACTTATATGTGGCATCTAAAAAATGATATTTGGGTTGGCCAAAAAAGTTCATTCGGGTTTTCCATAACATCTTATGGAAAAACCCAAATGAACTTTTTGGCCAACCCAATACAAACAAATGTATATAGCAAAATGAGAAACAGGCTCACAGATATAGAAAACAAATTAGTGGTTACCAGAGGGGAGAGGAAAGGGAGGAGGGGCAAATCAGGGGTAAGGGATTAAGAGATACAAACCTCTATGTACAAAATACATAAGCAACAAGGATATATTGTATAGTACAAGGAATTATAGCCATTGTTTTGCAATAACTTTTAATGGAGTATAATCTGTAAAAATGCTGACTCACAATGCTGTGCACCTGAAACTAATATAATACTGTTAATCAACTATACTTCAATTTTTAAAAAAGTCTATTTAAAAACCCAGCATGGATAGACCTCATGGTTTACTTACTGGGAGGCTCAGGCATAAAAACTTTATTAGAGAAGCCATGAATACACATGTATAGATGTGTGTAATTTTGATCTGATAATCAAATGCTTATTTTCTCTTTTAGTTGCTAAGTCAATTATTCATTTAATGAATAACTGAATTGAATTGTAGTCTAAATGCAGACTCTGGTTAACAACTTTTTTTAAAAAGATTGAGATACAATGACATAAATATTGTATCAGTTTTAGGTGTATAACATAATGATTTGATATATGCATATACTGCAAAATGACTGCCACAATAAGTCTGGTTAACATCCATCATCACATAGTTACAATTTTTTTCTTGTGATGAAAACTTTAAAAAAAAAATTAATTAATTAATTAATTTTTGGCTGTGTTGGGTTTTCATTGCTACATGCGGGCTTTCTCTAGTTGTGGCGAGCGGGGGGCTACTCTTTGTTGTGGTGCGCGGGCTTCTCATTGCGGTGGCTTCTCTTGTTGTGGAGCAAGGGGTCTAGGCACGTGGGCTCAGTAGTTGTGGCTCACGGGCTTTAGAGTGCAGGCTCAGCAGTTGTGGTGCACGGGCTTAGTTGCTCTGCGGCCTGTGGAATCTTCCCGGACCAGGGCTTGAACCGTGTCCCCTGTATTGGCAGGCGGTTCTTAACCACTGCACCACCAGGGAAGCCCGATGAGAACTTTTAAGATCTTTTCTCTTAATAACTTTCAAATATACAATACAGCATTGTTAATTACAGTCACCATTCCCAGGATTTATTTGTTTAAGTGGCAGTTTATACATTTTGAATGCCTTCACTCCTTTTGCCCTCCCTCTGCCCTCTGCCTCTGGCACCACCAATCTGTTCTCTGTATCTGAGTATGGTTAACAATTCTAACCAAATTTTAAACTATGCTATTTCACATATTAACAGATTAAAAAATTATTATTTCCCACTTTGAGTAGTATTTAAAACTGCTCATGTGTCCTACATTAAGGTCTGAAGCTGGCCACCCCATACCTGAAAATCAGTGGTTCAACGAAAAAAGAGAAATAGAAGTCTACTTCTTGCACATAACAATGAGTATTTACTCAAATCCAAGAGCTAATGACAGACTTAATGGAAAAGTGCTAAAGCCATTCTTTTAAAATTAAAATGAAACAAGAAAATCTTCTGCAATTAATATATTAATTAATATTAAGCCATAACATAAACCATGAAAATGAAATATTGATACAAGATACAATACAAGAAATAATACTGGAAAGGAAGAGACAAAAAGATAATTTGCAGATAACATTACTGTAAAACTAGGAAAGCCAAAACAATTTGTCAAACAAAAGTTTTAAATAATTTTGAATATTAAGATAATTAAATAATTCTTATTAAAATAATGAAAAAGCAGTTGGACACAAAATATGACCTGCATCCCAACAATAACTGAACAGAATACATAATATTATAGATATTATTTATAATCATTTATATATATATTTCCTACATAATGAAAATGACATCCATTAAGAATAACAACAAATGTTAAAAATGCTTATGAAGTAGCTTAATTTAGTGACCTCTGACTTAGAGTTTTACTGAGAAATTTAAAATAGGAACCACAAATAAATGAAACTACCATATTCCTGAATGAGAGACTAAATATGATAAAGATGTCAGCTTCTCTCAAATTTATTAACAGATTTTTCATAATCCCATTGAAAAAACTCAAATAGTATTTTTTTTAATAAATTGAAAGAAGTACTATAAAATTCAGTTGGAAAATTACCAGGCAACGTCCTCAAAGAGTTTCATGAAAAATGAAGTGTACTGAAACAGTTAGCCCTAATGGCCAAATATCAAAGCATATTAAAAGCAACAATAATTAAAATAACATGGGGGGACTTCCCTGGTGTTCCAGTGGTTGAGAGTCCGCCTTTCAATGCGGGGGACGCGGGTTCAATCCTGGTCGGGGAACTGAGATCCCACATGCTGTGGGGCAACTGAGCCCGTGAGCTGCAGCTATTGAGCCCATGCCACAACTAGAGAGCCTGTGTGCTGCAACTACAGAGCCTACATGCTCTGGAGTCTGTGCACCACAACTAGAGAGAAACTTGCTCACCACAACTAAGAGAAGCCTGCACCCCTCAATGAAAGATCCCATGTGCTGTACCTAAGACCTGACACAGCCAAAAATAAAAATAAATAAATAACTATTAAAAAAAAACATGGTTCTGGCCCCAAACTAGACACCTATTTTAATTGAAGAGGACAGAGTCTAGAAATATTCTATTTCTTATAAGAATTTAATACAAGAGATATCATGAGTCAATAAGAAAGGTAAGCATTATGTAGAAAATTATACTGGATAATTAAATACCAATTTTGATAAAAGTACTGGTAGGTCATTATAGCAATGGCTCCCACAGAATCATGTCTCCCTGTTTCTACATCCTTGTGTCTCTGGGTGTGGACACACCACAAAGTTTTGGGTGGTTTGTTATGTAGCAGTAGTCAACATATTAAAACATCTTATAGAATATACCAAAATATATTCCAGATAGTTGAAGAGTTAAATATAAAATTAAAAGAAAATAAAATGTTTGATCTGAGACCTAAATGAACTTGAGGCATTCAGGTACAAGACATGGTGGTAGTGTGCTAACTTTCTTATCTTCACAAGGGAAAGCCTGAAATTTGACTACCTAACATTAAAGATATCACAAAGTGCAAAAGCAAGAGAAACAAAATGGAAAGAGAGACAAGAGACTGGGAAAGCAATAGCATAAAACATGGCTAGGGTCAATGTCACTTCTTTATAAAGATATCATTCAAACTCATATGTAAAACAAAGCTATGAACATAAAATTTACATCAGAGGATGTACAGATATTTTATAAACACAAGACATCAGATCTTGATAGTAATTAAAGAATTAGAAGTATAACAACCTTGAGGTAACATTTTAACCCAGGGAATTTAGAAAAAAATGGTATAATTTGGTCTTAGGTTGCGTATTTTGATGGCACTGTAGATTTGTACACTTTGGAAAGCAACATCATTCATAGCCACTAAAACTTTTGTATCCTTTGACTCAACATTCCTACTCCAGGAAAATGATCCAAAGAAAGTAATTCGCAAGTGTAAAAAGCCAATACCCAAAGATACTCTTTACAATATTATTTTAATAGTAAAACGTTGAGACTTTGTATTGCCCCAAAGAAGGGCAATTACTTTGGCTGAGGCATAAGAATTCCATGTTACCATTAAATGTTAAATTTATGAAGATTAGGAAGCAGCATAAACACATGTTAATGTCATGCTAGATGCAAAGCAGAATTTAAATGCATATAATGAACATAATGGAATGAATACACATGATCTTATTAAATCCTCAGACTCTGAGATGTCTTAGCTCTATAATTACAGAAGAAACAAAAATTTCACTAATTTCTCCATGTTCATACTTTTAATAGGTAATAGACCCCAAGTCTGTTAGTTGCAGCACTCACCCATCTTTTCATTTGTAATTGATCCAATTACTCTTTTTGTGGCCCAAAGCTTACTCTTCCCACCACATCATGCTTCATTTAGTCAAAGAATTGGCAGCCCTACGAGAAAAAGGAAATAATTTCTTAAAGTTTATGGGTTCACACGTTTTTCTCTCTCACGTTTCAAAAAAGTTTTAAAATGTAACATCCATTTTACTATATAAAAATAAAAAATGTAGTCAAAGATAAAGTATCCATGTCCTTCATCTACCGTGCCCCAGTTACCCGGGAAACTCAAGGTCTACGGAAGCGCGAGCTTCTAAAGGCGGGCGAGGGGCCAGGAGGCGGGGCAGGTGTCGCAAAGAAAAAAAAAAACACACAAAACTACGCAAAACCCTGCCCCGCGCTGCTTTACGGCACTCGCTCCGCCCCTCCAGGTGCGCGAGGCTGAAGCCGGCAAACATGGTTGACGCTTGTTTTCTCGGCCAGGGTTTCGCTACCCTGGTGGGGTTATTGCTCTTGCCCTTCGGCAGCTTGGCCGCTAGTCAGATCGAGGTAGGAGTCAGGCCCTCTGAGCGACAGGGCCCTGGGGGGACAGCTGTGGCCTGGCTCTCAGCGCCCAGCAGATGTCCGATACACAGCCGCCGAGGGAAGCCTTCTGGAGTCACCCACCAGCCTCTTCCTAGGCTGACTGGGTTGTGGGGAGGGTGTCGCAGGAGACGGGATAGTACAGTGTACGTCTGTTTCAGCCTTTTAAAACGGTGAATGAAAAGAATCAAGTCCTGGGCGGCGGGGGAGGGTCTGATCCTTTGCTCCGACGAGCGTGCAGTCCCTAGCAGGTGAAAGGTCAGCGCATGAGTGCCGCACCTACTTCCCTGCTACCAAACTACAACGCTCCCCTTTAATAGGAGTCAGATGGATACGGTGTTTTATTTTTGGTTCACACTACGTTCTGGCGCGTTACAAAGCTTCTGCTGTCCCCTGTACTCTGATAATACCTTCGTCCAGTTCTGCAGCTTACATCTCTAGCATCATTTTTGAGAATATCCAGCTGACTTAGGGGCCCAGATAGTCAGCAGACAGTTGAAAATTTGTGTCCAGAGTTTTATATTCTGCCTACCCCACCTCCTATGGGGTTGCTCCTAAGCTAGAAACCTAGGGTTTTAAAAAATTAACTCCTCTCTTTATTTCACATTTTAATCATCACTAAATTCTATGTTCTGAACTTTTAAAATTGCTTTCACCTGTCCAGTTCGACTGGCTTAAGGCAGGCCCTGGTCATTTCTTGCTTAGATTATTGCAATAACTTTATCTTTTTTCCTCCAGGCTTCCAAACTCGCTTACTTTAGTCTTCATCAAATGTAAACTTGATCAGGTTATTCTTCTGATTGAATCTTTTCAGTATTTTTTTCATTTTATACAGAATAAAGTCTAAACATCATGATCTGATCTCTAAGCAGAGACTTTTCCGGTCTTCATATAGGACCGCATTCTCCCCCCAATCGCAGACCTTGAGCTTAGACCAGCGGCTCAAAACTTTTTGAATACACATCCCTACCAGTTAAAAAAGAGAGCATGCACTCCCTCTTTCTATTCATGAATTATTGGTAATTTATATATTCAGTATTTATAAAGCATATTGTTTAGATAATGTAAACTTAAATAGAAGTTCTGTTTTCCTTATTCTAGTAGGTTATTTTGTATACATCATTTTGGATACCATTACTCTTTTTTGTAGTTACACAGTTGTGCTTTTTTACATTACCATGTTTCATTCCTCCAGTTTCTTCTGTTTGCTCATTTACTAAATGCAGTAAAAGCTAACCTCTGTAGAATCTTTCCCTATCCTTTACTTTTGCCTTTACTGTTGTAATTTGTGCACTTGTAGCACTCGTCTCTTATAACCCATGTATGCTTTGTACTCTATTATTACATCATCTTTCACTTAGAGGAGAATAGCTGCCTAATTGGTCTGGCTCAAGTCATTCTTTTTTCTTTCCAGTCTGTTCTCCAAGCTGCAGCCAGAGTAACTTTTAAATATGCAAATGCGATCTTGTCACCCGTATATACCTTAATGCTGCTTTAAGGATAAAGAACTAAATCTTGATTATGACCCATAAACAAGGCCTTGCATTCTTTGGCTCCTGCCTACACCTCCAGTTCTCTCTCCCTCTCTCTCTTTTTCAAACTTCTAGTTATGCTAATCTTTCAGTTTCTAGAAACTTTTAAGCTTCCTTCTGCCATTAGGGCTCATGTTCCCTCTGTCTGGAATTATCTTCCCTCTTCTCATTATCTTTTGGATCCTAACCAAATGTCACTTCTCTAGAGAAACCTTCCCTGACATCCCTGCCTGCCCTTCCCCCTCCCATTCCCTGATCAGGTTAGGTCCCCCTATTATACTCTTTTATGATACTGTATATCTTACCTTTATAGAATTTGTAGTTTGTCCTTATCTGCTTAATGTATGTCTATCAAATTGGATAGTAACCTCTTTGGAGGCAAAGTACTAGCACGGTTTTTGCCCATCATTGTATTCTGAGCACTGAACAGGGACCGGCACATGGTACCCAATGAATGTGATGAATGAATGAATGTTACATAGTAGTGTAATGTGTTTGCATGCTTGTCTTCTTTATTGAACTCTGGGATTCTTGAGAGAAAGCAGCATGCTTTTTAGTGACTTTTTTGCATCACTGTACATTACATGGTACCTGGCACATAATAGGTGCTCCACTAACTGTGTAGAATGAATGAATAAATTTGCAGTGTCCATATTGTCTAAACAATCACAAAAGAGTTTTGCCATCTCAGTTTTTTCACTGAAGTCTTAATTATGTGAGGATTTTGGAGCTGGAAGGGACATTAGAGGTTATCGGGTCAACTCCCATTTCTACATGAGGAAAATCAAGTCTAAAGAGCGAAATGACTTAACCCCAGTCTCAACAGCCAGATCTTCAAATTCCTAAACCACTATAGCACATTGCTTTCTTTAGCATCTATGCAACTGTTGAGTAAGTTTAAAAAAATATATATATATGTCACACACACTCACACACACACATATATATGATGCACACACACTGAGTGAATTTTTTATTTCATTCTTTCTGAAATTTTCTTGCCAGCTGAAAATTAAAACAGCTAATTTTTTTATACAATTACTATGTTCTAGTCACCATTCCTACATTCTGTGAGTTAGGTAATGTTATCATTTTATAGGTGGGGAAATATGGAAGTACAGAGAAATTAAGCAGCTTTCCTAAGTTTATACAGCTAGTAAGTAGTAGGGTCCAGATTTGAATCCAGGCAGTCTGACTGTTCTAGTAATTAATACTGTTTAGGGGCAGATCTGAAATCATTATGGTTTATATTCACTCTTATTTTAATATATAATAAAAGTCATATTCATAGGTGTCTGGATGGTATTGGATGCTGAGGTTTTTAATGTTCCATGATGATAAATATAATTCAGACTTTAACAGATTAGCAAAATGGTACATGGAAGTATGCTAGAGAATGTGTTTAATCACATATATTGGTGAGTTAAAATAAAATAATAGGAAGCACTCAGCACAGAGTAGGAGTGAATATTGAATGAAATTTCAGCAGGAAGGGTATTAATATATGTGAATCAAGAAATGAAATAAGTCATTCACAATTTGAAGATTGAATGGAAAATGAGAAGCATGAGGAAGAGCTGACTGCATTTGAGATAAAATGTTTAAAAACAAAAAGCCCTCTTGCAGTAGCCTCCCGCTCCCCCAAAATAAAACTATTTTGTCTTTCATAAGGTCAGATACTAGAATATTTATAAACTTGCACAATGATGGCTTACTGTTATTACAACTATAAAAACTCTGTGAATCTTAACTGTCCTTTATCAGTCTTTATTCTGGGAAATATGACTTTCTTTTAAGCTTTTTGCTATTATTTGACTAACAGGATCAAGCAGAACAGTTCTTTAGAAGTGGCCATACGAACAACTGGGCGGTTTTGGTAAGTGTATTCTATAAAGGTATACCTTGTTTACATTAGATGTGTATCTGAGAAATTTTGTGTGAATCAAATTCTTGAAAATAAAATTTATATCTTATAACAGAAATTATTTTGCTTTGGCTATATTTTAAATTGATCACATCAACTAATAATATCCTTTGTCTTCAGTGTGTCTGTCAAGTGGTGATGTGTAAATACATGGAAAAAGAAATTAGGGATCCTATTGTGAAAGGGAGCATTTTATAAAGTGTAGAGTTATTTTAATGATGGAAACTAGTAATTGTATTTCTTATCTGTAATATTTGTTTATAGATACTCTCTACTTTGGCTATTTTGTTTTTATTTTGAATTGTTTTTTTCTGTTTACAAAAATAAATGATCATTGTAGAAAATTCAAGTTATACAGAAAAGTTTAGAAGACAAATTAATTTTATGTTACTGCAATTAAATAGAATAGCAACATGGGTTCATGACTCATTTTCTTGTTCTTCCGGAAGAAAAAACTTTTATATGCTACTGCCTCATAAGAGATTTTATGAAGAAATTGAACAAAAACTGCTCATGATAAGGAGATATGTTTTCAATGACCACTTAAATTGGGGAAAACTATGAAGAGGCAGGCCATGATCCACCAATTTGAGAGGATAACTTGCTCTATAGGAAACTAAGGGCACTTCCAATTAGTCTCTCTATAGGAATTCTTAAAAGAGGGAATAACTACCTATGTGCAGACAGCTAATTGCCAAAGGGTTCATCTTTTAGAATAGGAGCCTATTAGCTTATACTATACTAGCTTATACACACACATTGAAGTCTTCCTTGTTCTGGGAAACCTTTAACTGAGCCCCTGTCTAATCAGCAACCTAGGTCTCAGATGAGAAATAGAGGGTGAAAAAGAATTACTTCTGAGTATTTGGCAACTGTAGTTTTCATGTTTTGTGCAATATTTTACACATTAACTCAGACTTAGTAGAGTGAGACTTCAATATTGTACTTTCTTAAGTGGAAAATTATGAAATTTGACCAGGGCCAAGTTGAAAGTATAAAACATACATTTCTTTAAATGTTACGTTGTTCAAATTAAAGAAAATATGCGTATATATATATGTTTTTCCTCCTAGTTTGAATTAATTTTAGTCTTGACTAGATGATCAGAGGTAAATGAAATGCCCCTTCGCTCTTGTAATATGATTAAGAAAACTTGCCACCAGAGGGAGATAGAAGGAAAATCGGATTCTATTTTAGTTTCAGGATCTGCTTTGAATAAAACATTTTTGTCTCTGTTTAATAAAAAAAGTTACAAAGATAATCCATACTCATGGTTAAAAAAACTAATACTGATGGGTAGTGATTTTGTTTCTAGCTTTTTGGTTTTGATTTTTGCTAATGTAGGCAATATTATAGTGAAAGTCCTTGAACACATACTTTTGCATGCTTATATGAGCTAAATTAAAAAATAAGTACATTTTCAAACTTGATATATGTTGCAAATTACCCTCTTAGAAGGTTTATATTAGTTCACATTCCCATAAATAGGATATGAGTGTTTTGTCCTCATATCTGTAGTATTTGCCCTCATACTATTGGCAAGGGTATTGTCATACCCTTGCCAGTAGTACGAATTGTCAGACTTTTGGATACTTATCAATTTATGTTTTTTTTTTAATTGTTGTATAACTACTTTACAATGTTGTGTTAGTTTCTGCTGTACAACAAAGTGAATCAGCTACCTCCCTTTCCCCCTGAGTCCACACATCGGTTCTCTACGTCTGCGTCTCTATTCCTACCCTGCAAATAGGTTCATCTGTACCATTTTTCTAGATTCCACATATATGCGTTAATATACGATATTTGTTTTTCTCTTTCTGACTTACTTCACTCTGTATGACAGACTCTAGGTCCATCCACCTCACTACAGATAACTCAATTTCGTTTCCTTTTATGGCTGAGTAAGATTCCGTTGTATATATGTGCCACATCTTCTTTATCCATTCATCTGTCTGTGGACACTTAGGTTTCTTCCATGTCCTGGCTATTGTAAATAGTGCTGCAATGAGCATTGTGGTACATGACTCTTTTTGAATTATGGTTTTCTCAAGGTATATGCCCAGTAGTGGGACTGCTGGGTCATATGGTAGTTCGATTTTTAGTTTTTTAAGGAACCAGCATTTATTGTTTCTAGATTTTTTGATGATGGCCATTCTGACCAGTGTGAGGTGATACCTCATTGTAGTTTTGATTTGCATTTCTCTAATGATTAATGATGTTGAGCATTCTTTCATGTGTTTATTGGCAACCTGTATATCTTCTTTGGAGAAATGTTATTTAGGTCTTCTACCCATTTTTGGATTGGGTTGTTTGTTTTTTTGATATTGAGCTGCATGAGTTGTTTGTATATTTTGGAGATTAATCCCTTGTCGGTTGCTTTGATTGCAAATATTTTCTCCCATTCTGAGGGTTGTCTTTTTGTCTTGTTTGTGGTTTCTTTTGCTGTGCAAAAGCTTTTAAGTTTCATTAGGTCCCATTTGTTTATTTTTGTTTTTATTTCCATTTCTCTAGGAGGTGGGTCAAAAAGGATTTGCTGTGATTTATGTCATAGACTGTTTTTCCTATGTTTTCCTCTAAGAGTTTTATAGTGTCAAGTCTTACATTTAGGTCTTTAATCCATTTTGCATTTATTTTTGTGTATGGTATTAGGTAGTGTTCTAATTTCATTCTTTTACATGTAGCTGTCCAGTTTTCCCAGCACCACTTATGAAGAGACTGTCTTCTCCATTGTATATTCTTGCCTCCTTTGTCATGGATTAGGTGACCATAGGTGCATGGGTTTATCTCTGGGTTTTCTATCCTGTACCATTGATCTATATTTCTGTTTTTATGCCAGTACCATATTATCTTGATTACTGTAGATTTGTAGTATAGTCTGAAGTCAGGAGCTTGATTCCTCCAGCTCCATTTTTCTTTCTCAAGATTGCTTTGCCTATTTGGGGTCTTTTGTGTTTCCATACAAATTGTAAAATTTTTTGTTCTAATTCTGTGAAAAATGCCATTGGTAATTTGATAGGGATTGCATTGAATCTGTAGATTGCTTTGGGTAGTGTAGTCATTTTCACAGTATTGATTATTCCAATCCAAGAACATGGTATATCTCTTCATCTGTTTTTGTCATCTTTGATTTCTTTCATCAGTGTTTTATAGTTTTCTGAGTACAGGGCTTTTGCCTCCTTAGGTAGGTTTATGCCTGGGAATTTTATTCTTTTTATTGTGATGGTAAATGGGATAGTTTCCATAATTTCTCTTTCTGATCTTTTGTTATTAGTGTATAGGAACGCAAGATATTTCTGTGCATTAATTTTGTATCCTGCAACTTTACCAAATTCACTGATTAGCTCTAGTGGTTTTCTGGTGGCATCTTTATGATTTTCTATGTATAGTATCATGTCATCTGCAAGCAGTGACAGTTTTACTTCTTCTTTTCCAATTTATATTCCTTTTATTTCTTTTTCTTCTCTGA
>NC_041217.1:117047448-117068882 GCF_002837175.3 Physeter macrocephalus
TATATGGCCTTTATTATGTTGAGGTAGGTTCCCTCTGTGCCCACTTTTGGAGAGTTTTTATCATAAATGGGTGTTGAATTTTGTCAAAAGATTTTTCTGCATCTATTGAGATGATCATATGGTTTTATTCTTTAATTTGTTAACATGGTGTATCACATTGTTTGATTTACCTATATTGAAGAATCCTTGCATCCCTGGGATAAATCCCACTTGATCATGGTGTATGATCCTTTTATTATGTTGTTGGATTCTGTTTGGTAGTATTTTGTTGAGGTTTTTGCATCTGTGTTCATCAGTGATATCAGTGTCTAATTTTCTTTCTTTGTGATATCTTTGTCTGGTTTTGGTATCAGGGTGATGGTGGCCTCATAGAACTTGTTTGGGAGTGTTCCTCCCTCTGCAATTTTTTGGAAGAGTTTGAGAAGGTTTTCTAAGAATTTGTCCATTTCTTCCAGGTTGTCCATTTTATTGGCATATAGTTGCTTGTAGTAATCTCTCACGATCCTTTGTATTTTTGCTGTGTCAGTTGTAATTTCTTCTTTTCTGTTTCCAATATTACTGATTTGAATCCTCTCCCTTTTTTTCTTGATGAGTCTGGCTAAAGGTTTATCAGTTTTGTTTATCTTCTCAAAAAACTGACTTTTAGTTTTATTTATCTTTGCTATTGTTTTCTTCATTTCTATTTTATTTTTTTCTTGTCTGATATCTTTGATTTCTTTCCTTCTGCTACCTTTGGGATTTTTTTGTTCTTCTTTCCCAAGTTGCTTTAGGTATAAGTTTATTTGAGATTTTTCTTGTTTTTTGAAGTGAGATTGAATCGCTATAAATTTCTCTCTTAGAACGGCTTTTGCTGCATCACATAGGTTTTGGGTCCTCGTGTTTTCGCTGTTATTTGTTTCTTTGTATTTTCTGATTTCCTCTTTGATTCCTCAGTGACCTCTTGGTTATTTAGTAGCGTATTGTTTGGCCTCCATGTGTTGTGTTTTTAACAGTTTTTTTCCTGCAATTAATTTCTAATATCATAGCATTGTGGTCAGAAAAGATGCTTGAAACAATTTCAGTTTTCTTAAATTTACTGAGGCTTCATTTGTTACCCAAGATGCAGTCTATCCTGGAGAACGTTCTGTGTGCACTTGAGAAGAAATTGTATTCTGCCGCTTTTGGGTGGAATGTCCTATAAAAATCAATTAAATCTGTCTGGTCTGTTGTGTAATTTAAAGCTTCTGTTTCCTTATTTATTTTCTGTCTGGATAATCTGTCCATTGGTGTAAGTGGGGTGTTAAAGTCCCCCACTATTATTGTGTTAGTATTGATTTCCCCTTTTATGGCTGTTAGCATTTGCCTTATGTATTGAGTTGCTCCTATGTTGGGTGCATAAATATTTATAATTATATCTTCTTGGATTGATCCCTTGATCATTATGTAGTGTCCTTCCTTACTTATCTCTTGTAACAGTCTTATTTTAAAGTCTATTTTATCAGATATGAGTATTGCTACTCCAGCTTTCTTTTGATTTCCATTTGCATGGAATATCTTTTTCCATCCCCTCACTTTCAGTCTGTATGTGTCCCTAGGTGTGAGGTGGGTCTCTTGTAGAGACATATATATGGGTCTTGTTTTTGTATCCATTCAGCCAGTCTGTGTCTTTTGGTTGGAGCATTTAATCCATTTACATTTAAGGCAATTATCGATATGTATGTTATTATTACCATTTTCTTAATTGTTTTGGGTTTGTTTGGGGTCTTTTTCTTCTCTAGTGTTTCCTGCCTAGAGAAGTTCTTTTAGCATTTGTTGTATAGCTGGTTTGGTGGTGCTGAATTCTCTTAGCTTTTGCTTGTCTGTTAAGCTTTTTATTTCTCCATCGAATCTGCATGAGATCCTTGCTGGGTAGAGTAATCTTGGTTGTAGGTTTTTCCCTTTCATCACTTTAAATATGTCCTGCCACTCCTTCTGGTCTGCAGAGTTTCTGCTGAAAAATCAGCTGATAACTTTATGGGGATTCCCTTGTATGTTATTTGTTGCTTTTCCCTTCCTGCTTTTAATATTTTTTCTTTGAGTTTAATTTTTGTTAGTTTAATATGTGTCTTGGCATGTTTCTCCTTGGGTTTTTACTGTCTGGGACTCGCTGTGCTTCCTGAACTTGGGAGGCTGTTTCCTTTCCCATGTTAGGGAAGTTTTCAACTATAATCTCTTCAAATATTTTCTCAGAGCTTTTTCTTTCTCTTCTTCTTGGACTCCTATAGTTCGACTGTTGATGCGTTTAATGTTGTCCCAGAGGTCTCTGAGGCTGTCCTCATTTCTTTTCATTCTTTTTTCTTTATTCTGCTCCTTGGCAGTTATTGCCACCATTCTATCTTCCAGCTCACTTATTTGTTCTGCTTCAATTATTCTGCTATGGATTCCTTCTAGTGTATTTTTCATTTCAGTTATTGTGTTGTTCATCACTGTTTGTTCTTTAGTTCTTCTAGGTCCTTGTTAAACATTTCTTGTATTTTCTTAATCCGTGCCGTCATTCTGTTTCTGAGATTTTGGATCATCTTTACTATCATTACCCTGAATTTTTTTTCAGGTAGGTTGCCTATTTCCTCTTCATTTATTTGGTCTTGTAGATTACCTTGCTCCATCATCTGTAACATATATTTTTGTCATCTCATTTTTTTTTTTGATGAGTGCTGCTTTGTTCCTTTGTTGCTGGTTGTTTGGTATGAGGCGTCCAGCACTGGAGTTTGCAGGCAGTTGGGTGGAGCTGGGTCTTGGTACCAAGATGAGGACCTCCGGGAGAGCTCACACCGATTAATATTCCTTGGGGTCTGAGGTTCTCTCATAGTCCAGTGGTTTGGACTTGGCACTCCCACCGCAGGAGATCAGGCCTGATCTCTGGTCCTATAATGCAGGGATCCCTCCTGTCCCCTTAGGTGTCTGAGGTCCTCCACCAGCACCTGGTAGGTGCCCTAGTTGTGAGGAGACACAAACTCTGCGTCCTCCTACTCCACCATCTTGACTCCAGTCAGAAGCTCCCTTGCTCACCAGTGAAAGCCAGTGCTCAGAGTTCATTGCAGTTCCTGGACCCGCTTCACAATCCTCTTCCGCACAGGACTCTAGGCAGCCACTCAGCATGAGCTGAAAGCCATTTACCATCCTCACAGTGGCTGGAAATCTGCTTAGGGAAGCCTTCAGCCCAACAGAAACATCACAAACCTGGTTTATGTTTTCTTATATTATGACAGAAGTTGAGCATCTTTAAGACTTTTATTGTCTATTTTTAATACTTTTGTTATGAAATGCTTGCTCTCATCCTTTGCCCATTTTTCAAAATTGGGCTGTTCATCTTTTTCTTATTGGGTTATAATTATTTCAAGTTTTTCATTTCTGTTAGGATTTTATGGTACATATTTTTTTATGTAGTCAAGAATTTTAGTCTTCTCCTTATTGCATTCCAGGTTGAAAATTCAGTTTAATAAAAACGTCTTGTGCTTTCTTCCTATTTACGGGGGCAGGAACATTTGTGGTGTTCTCAAAACTGTCATTACACTTACTATCAGCAGAACAGTGTGGTAGGAGGTAGGAGGATGCTTAGTGGATAGATATATTACCAACTGATCCCAGTCTTTGGTTTCTCCTTTGGAATGAGCGTTCGAGAGGGCTGACTTTTGAGGCATGGCATTAGATTTTCCTAGTGTCTTTGTTATCTTTTTTAGGGATCAGTTTGTCTTTAAGTGTAAAACTTGTTGAAATCATTTCTAGTTTTCTGTTCCATTCAACAGCTTCTTTATAAGGCATTCCCTTATGTGCATATAAACCTGTTTTCTATGCTTTGTTTTAGTCTCTTATGTTTTTCACAACTAAAATTAGGAAGCAATCCAGAGTGAAAGGAATATTATATAACCCAATGTAGTTAATATTCTTTTCTATTCTGTGAAGAGATTATGGGCATTGTCTTTGGTTCTAAAGAATTAAATATTTTAGAAATAGGAACATTATAGAATCATAAATTGAGAGTAACTAAGTTGGTTCAGTATTTGATTAAATTCCCCAAAGATTTGTTTCTCTTAAGCTGAATGTTTTTTTAAGACTAGTTATGAAAGACCTTTTTCTAGAGAGTTTGGTTTTATTGACAATTCTTTATGTGCTTTGCTGTTTCTAGTCCTGATTATGACATACTCTTTTTTTAGGCATCTCTATATCCTACTTAAAGAGAAGTAATTCTGTAACTCTGTAGCTTATTTTGATTCCTAAAAATAATATATTTGTTTTATTACTTTAGGTATGTACATCCCGATTTTGGTTTAATTATCGACATGTTGCAAATACTCTTTCTGTTTATAGAAGTGTCAAGAGGCTAGGTATTCCTGACAGGTAAGTATTCTTAATAAAGTTTAACTCTGATCCTCAGTGAAAATCACCTTTAGATGATATTATATTTGTGTTTTCATGTTACTTTTGAAAAACATAAAGAAACCTAATTTGAAGTTATTTTGTTGTTGTTAGAGCATAACAATCATGTATAAAATAGTTCTTACTTAAGAGCATAATGGCAAATTATATAAAACAACAATCAGCACTAAGGTAAAAAGATTTGATAAAGTATAATTGTTCAGTGTCATTTATTTAATTATTCAATGCTTCAGTCTGGGTTTAATTGTAGGCAACAGAAGGCAATTCTGACCGATTCAAGTAGAAAAGGTATTTATTGAAAGCATATTGATTAGTTTACCAAATTGCTGGGAAGGCTGAGGCCTTAAAGAGTCAGGAACAAGAGAGACTACGTAACAGAAAAGACACATCTAAAAATCATGGCATAAAACCAGTCCAGTGATAGGAATGCACCTTGAATTGCTGATGACTAGACTCAGCTACTACATTACTGCTACCATTGCCTTTGGAAACTTAATGTTGCTTCTGCGGCCTGCTGCCAAAATCTGACCTTTGCCGTCCCAGCTTCTTACCGTCTCTAGCTCTTAATTTAGAGTCCTTGGTGGGAATGTCATGTTGGCAGAATATAGATTAAGTGCCCATGTCCATGCTGCAGGGGTGACAAGAAGAATGTCTATGTGGCATTGTTAGCTTCTGTATAAGGAGGGGGGCTCTACCTTCTTTGAAGACTCATAAAGTGGTATATTCCCTAATTAAATGAGGGAGCTCAGGTACTAAGCAGAACTCCCACACCTCCACCCCTAAATACCTGTCCTGTACATTTGGTTTGTCAGATATGATAGATCTATTTTTGCTACTTCCAAAGCAGTTATAGAAGAAATTGTAGTCAGTTCAGTTACTTAGGTTTGATTTACTTAGTCCTGTGTTCCTCTCTACCTGTGAGGCAGTGTGGAAAGAGCTTTGCAGTTAAACAGATCTGAGTTTGAAATCTGGGTTTAGTGGCGATTTTGGTTAATCATTTCGTGATACTAAGCCTATTTCCTCAGCTATTACATTGTGATGGTACTACCTTCTTTGCAGGATTTAGGTACTTACAGTAAAGTGAATAGATACATGTATAAAGTGCTGCAGGAGAAGAAAGGAAGCAGGGCATGACTCAGGAAACAAAGTTATCTTACAGTCTATGTCAATAGATCATTTTAGCCTAAGAACTGACAACTATAGCCTCAGAGCTGTAATTTAATTCCTGTATTTCATCTGGAAGTTAAGGCATCTTGGTAATACCATTTTTAAAAAGTACATTAGATTAACTCTGAGAAAGGATGATTTGTTATATCAAGTTTAAGAATTATTCTTGTAATTAGCTGATTACTGTTATTTGTTAATTAGTTCTCAAATAGTTGTATGTGGTTAGTCTGTTGATTTTTAACTGCTATTGCTTCTATACCCAATGTGCTCCTTCAGGAAATTACTATGCATGGTTTGGCAGTAGGTGTCACTTTGGTAAATGAGTCTTTGTCCTGTCTATAAGTCATTAGGATATGTTTAAATGATTTAAGTAAGATTTAGAAGGACTTTTTAGAAATAGAATATAACTGTAGGATGTATTTTATATATAATAATTAGTAGGTTTGTCCTTAGGTTTCTGAAGAATATTCTTTAAAAGCTTATTCCTGTTTCAAATGCTTTCCTGTCTACATCTCTGGTTATGAAGTCTTTGTTGGAGAATGAATTGGGGATTGAAACAGTTGATGATTTAAAACATTTCTTACTTAATAAAAAGCGATCAATAGAATAGATTCTATTTGGCTTTTAGTCTATTATCATGAATACTTCTCTTCTTGGTGACTTATCTCACTTTACTCCTACCTGGAATTAAGTATAAAAATATAATTATAAGTAAATTTTAATCAGAAAGTAATAAACTATTATGAAATAACAGTTTGGAAACTTAAAATCATTGAGTGGTTTTCAGTTTTAAAGCTTGAATTTCAAAATACAGTTTGAATTTATTTTATACATTATGGAACATTTTCCAGTTAAAACAGTATTATCCTAGCTTCTGACATATATCATAGCTTCTCAGGCTGTGTATTCTGAGAAAAATGAGTGGTCACTGCATTGAATAAAAATTATGAGTAGAACTCTGTTTTGTTTTGTTTTACCTTATTTGCTTTTTAAAAGGAGCATTTTACTTTGTCTTGCAATGCAAAGTATTTGCATTTAGTTTTTCCATATACTTCAATAAGAAACTAGTTCATGTCAGAAATCATTTACCTAAACACATGACACAGATGATTGCCTTTTATTGTGGAAGTTCACATCAGTTCCTTAGATCCTGTTTGAAATGTCACATTAATTGTGTCAGTACTCTTGTTCTGATTTCTTTTTGATTTTCTCTCTGTATTTCACCTACTCCAACCATACTGAGCTATTCTCTTTGCCTGGAATGGTTGTCTCTACTTCTAGCTCACTGCCAGCAAAACCTGGCCGTGATTCTGAATCACTCAAGGTACATGTTAAAAATACTGATTTCTCGGCTTCACCCCTGGAGATTCTAATCCACTAAATCTGAAGTGAGTCCTAGACATCAACTCTGTATGTGGTTCTGGTGCACAGTCAAGTTAGGAAGCACAGCTGTAACTTTTACCTGACCTTCCAAATTCAGTTTAGTACTTCTTCAAAAAAGTATTCTTGACCTCCTTGTTTGCTTTTATGGTATCCTTTGTCTGTACTTTGATTATAACATGGTTATACTAATTATAGTATGTCTCCCTCATTAGATAATAAATCCCTTGAAGGGAACAAGAATTATATTTTATTTCACTTTGTACTTCTAGCATCTAGCACAGTACTTGGCACATAGTAGGTGCTTAGTAGGTATTGGATAAATAAACTTGTGACTTGGAAATACTTTAACCAGTTAGGCAAAACAAACTCAAGTCTGTACTTTAAAAGTAAAAACATTTCTGTCCTCTAAAGTGTGTTAGTCTAGTTTTTAGCAAATGTTAATGTTATAAAAGACTTTTTAATACATAAGTTGCCAGAATTTTATAATACTGTATCAAAATATTGATTCAGAGAGGGGAGTTTAATGGTTATGAGGGAAAATAAAAAGGCGTGTTCATAAGCGGTTCATAATTGCCCTCCACCTTATCTATCATCCTTTTCATATGTAGGTTCCATGGAGTACAGGTGTCTTGCACTTTGTGCCCATGCTTTCTGTAACTTTACCCACCCTCAGAGATTTTGTTTTTCTTTGCCTGGTTTTAGCTTCCTGAAACATTTCACTATTTTTAGGAAATTTTGTGTCCTCAGATACTTGTTTTGGACTAAATCCTTGTTTTGCTACCTCCAGTATGCTTCAAATGCTTAAGATGAGGAAGTGAAAAGGCATTAAGCAGGGCTTAGGTTCTAAAGTCAGTATGTGAAGCAAAAGTTGAGCTAAAATTTTTCTTGTGAAGTTTCTTAAATAGCACATAAAGCACAATATAGTATTATCTTTCATCAAGTCTAACATAGCAGTTTTAGAGCAGTGCTAGAGCAAATTACTGTTTTCTTTTTCTTTGGTGGAACATTTGATGAAGTGGTTCACTTAGGATTAAGGGACATGTTATATGAAAAATAGCCATATCTTTAACACTAGAATTGTGATGCTCATGCTGTGAGAGGCACATGGGAATTGAGACTGAGGGAATGTAGAATTGTAGCTCCCATCTCATCTCATGTTTACTTTGGGGAATAAATGCATTGAGTAATAGGGTGGATGAAGTCCGTCTTTCCTTTTATTTTTTTTGGCTCAATGCATAAGAATTAAGTTTATGGAGTTAAATGTGTATATAATTTTTCTTAAAATATGATTTAGGTCTGCTACGAGTTGGGTGGATGTGAGTTTTTGTAACGATCCCTATCTGATAAACTATTTCTGTAGTTAAATCCAGTAGCTTTTCTTTTAAAAAAAATTTTTTTTTTTTTAAGTAGAGTTGATTTAAAATGTTGTGTTAATTTCTGCTGTACAGCAAAGCGACTCAGTGATGGTCCAGTAGCTTTTCTGACACTATTTTTTCCCTTACTCTGTATTTTAATCATTATGTGAGATTAATATTCTTAATTTAAACCTTTATTCATCTCCCCTTACTCATAAACTCTTAGGGTATGCAAAATAAAGTTCAAATCCCTTATGCTGGAACTCAAGGCTTTTGCAATCTGTCCATATCTAATATTCTGATCATTTAATTTCAATTCCTTATGCTCTAGCCAATACCTTCTTATAAGTCTCTATTTTGGCCTCTGTCATTGCCTCACACTGGTTCTTCCGTCTACAGTTTTTTCCTTCCACCCTCCTTTCTAGTTTTCCTATGCCCAGATTCACTTCATACATTCCCTAAAGCTTTCTCAGTCCTTCTTGCATTAATATTTTATTTGTACTTCTATCATGGCACTTTTTTGAATGTATTGATCTTATTTCTTCAAGGTAGGTTCTGATACTATATTTGTATTCCTCCCAGTACCTTCTTTAATATATTATGCAGAGTTGAATGAATGAATGAATGAATAGTATGCTAAAGATCCCTAGTTAAGTGGAACCTAATTGGTCTAGGTTAGAAAGGAAATATATACAAATATTGCTTATTTATAGTCTCTTTAGATCTTTATACTTAAACTGCACTGAGCTAAAAGTGCTCTATAGTAGATTTTATAAATTATTCGCTGACTCCTACTTTTGGGATGATCTCACCAGGGAACTTCAGATTCATTTCTTTATATGAGAAGTCTGTGGAGTCTTGCCGAAGACAGGTTATTCCCTATCTTCCTACTGTTTAAGTTCCCTCAGAATGCACTTTTGAGTTTGATCTCTTATTCTTTTTAACTTCTTTCTCAAGTAATAAATATTAGAATTAGAAATGTGAATTCTGGTAATGTTGTAAATTAAAAAAGAAAAAAAATCACTAACTGCCTGTTATAGTTGTTTTAAAAATCAGATTGGTAATATAGCTTTTGACAGTTATTTTTTATTCTGCTCTGGATTTGATCTTATACATAAGAAGATATTGTGTACAGTGGAATATTAATAAGATACTTCAGGAATTTTCTTGTATAATTTCTTATTAAAATAATATGGAGAAGGGCATGGTTATTACGGTTCATTGGAGATGCTTGTGACTTTCCGATAAGGTCAGCCAAAATGTACCCCTATTTTTAGCCTCCTCCTCCATCCCCCCTGCAACACACATTCACTATCCACTGTCCACCATAATTCAGATACTGTGTTAGGGATTTTATAAAGAATTATTTATTCCTTGAACTTTTATGACAGAACCCCTTCCCCCCCCTTTTTACATATTAAAAATGGTTACTCAGAATGGTTAAATGACTTGCTTAAGATACATTAAAGGCACTGTTAAATAATAGAACCAGAATTTGAATTCAAGTGTTTGGACTTTATGACTGGAGCTTTTCTATTATTTCACAGCTATCTCCTCCCTAAGAAATTACAACAGATAATATTTATGTAATATTTACAATTAGAGAATTCTTTTAATAACATGATCTCATGTTATTCTTATGACAGTCCTATAGAGGTTGGTAAAATTATGCACACTGATCATTTAATACCTTATTTAATTAAAAAATGTATATCTACATGTTGAATGTGGTGCTTATGAAAATCATTCATATTAATTGAATAATATAAGGAAGCACCTTCCCATTTTCCTATTTTTTCCATAGTTTTTACTATTTTCTAAGTCTTCATGATTTCATGCTTCATGTACTTCATGCTTCTGTACTTCAGCAGCTTTGTAGCTGTTTATTCCCTGTCTCTAGTCTCTTTCCCCCTCCAGCCCATCCTACACACAGCTGTTAGTTAGAATTATCTTTCTCAGACACTGCTTTTATCTTTTAACTCCCATGATTAAGAACCTGCAGTGACTGTTGTTTCTCTAAAAAAATCCAAAAATTTCAACCAGTGTTCAGTCTTTACTGCTTTGTTAATTACAACTTACTACGTTCATTTGTTGATTTGTTATGATGTCTACTACATAATATTTATTCACTCCTATTTCTATTTTTTTTTAACCATTCATCCCACTTAGAACACTTAGAATATCCTCTGTGCTGTCCTTTCCTACCCGTATAGCTTTCTTTCCTTTGTGTCACTATGTAGAACTTTGTAGAGTACCCTGTACAGGGAGGTTACTGAGTGATATTTTTTTAACCATTACAGTTAATTTATAAAATTTTCTCAATAATTAAATATACAGTTAAAACTTTATTACCATTTTTATTTTATTATTTCACCTCCTTTTTTGTGAACAAAAGGACTAGAACAGTAGTAAATATGCTTTGTAAATAATTTGTGATATATTATCATAGTTGTCAAGATAATATTAACTCATGCCTTTGAGTGTTCTGCTTCTTGTCTTCTGTCATTTCCCAACAGTTTTTTTTCTCATATACTTTGTAAAAATGCAAATAATAGTGTTTGAATATAGATACTTACGTATTCTGAGCAGTCTGTCATTTTATTCTCACGTTGGCAGCTGATCTGTCTGCCACTCCACGTGATATTCTTGGTGAAGTGAATAGTATCTTGAATAGGTAAACGTTTAGAATAGTTAAGAAGCTGAAATGTGCTCTGAGGAGGAGAATAGTGACAATGCTAAAAGGAGCATTTTGGCCACTGCTATCATGCTCTTATGTTTAGATAACAAGATCCATATTCAAGACTAAGGAGACCATTAAGGGTTTTATGGAGCAAAGGGGAAATTTCTTTATCGATTTGTAAATAGATAGAAGGGTTTGGGGCTGTTGAAGAAGTGAGAGATGCTTATTTTTCATCAATACCACAATGTCTTCATTCCTGACACTATCTTCATATCTGGGAATTTGACTTCCTTGACTTTGGTCTTCTTTTGAATTGTCTTGGGGTCTTGTTCTTCCATAGTAAGTTTACAATCAGCTTGTCGAGTTCTTAAAATCCTTTTGGGATTTTGATTTGCATTGCAGTGAGTTTTAGATTAATTTAGAGAGAATGGGCTTCTTTATGGTATTTTATTCAATTTATGAATAAGGTATATGTACATTTAATTATGTGTTTAACATCTTTCAACTAAGCTTTATAATTTTGTTTTTGTTTCTTTAAAACATATTGGCTTTTTTAAAAAAATAAAATAAATTTATTTATTTATTTATTTTTGACCGTGTTGGGCTTTCATTGCTGCGTGTGGGCTTTCTCTAGTTGCGGCGAGCGGGAGCTACTCTTTGTTGCGGTGTGTGGGCTTCTCATTGGGGTGGCTTCTCTTGTCACGGAGCACGGGCTGTAGGCGCGCAGGCTTCAGTAGTTGTCGCACGCAGGCTCAGTAGTTGTGGCTTGCGGGCTCTAGAGCACAGGCTCAGTAGTTGTGGCACACGGGCTTAGTTGCTCCACGGCATGTGGGATTTTCCTGGATCAGGGCTTGAACCCGTGTCTCCTGCATTGGCAGGCGGTTTGTTAACCACTGCGCCACCAGGGAAGTCCAAGCTTTATAATTTTGAATTTTTAGTTTTTGGTAGAATTTTTAGTTGTCATATTTTTTTGGTTGATACTGTAAGTGGTACCTTTTAAAAATACATTTTCTTACTTCTGATGCACATGCAGTTGGTTTTTGTGTGTTGTTCTAGCAACTCACTGAACTCTTATTAATTTTAATAACTTGACTATAAATTCTCTTTTGGTAGCCATAAAATCTAAATGACAGTTTTCTTCCTTTAAAATCTTTGTACCATAAAATTTTTTTTTATTCTTCAAAAGCTTTTCATATTTGAAAATTTGGGGATAGAAGTTGTCTTTAAAGACCTCAAAATTAGTAGTCCAGGGAAATCCTTAATTTACACATGAGAAAAATGTGTTCCTGAGAGGTAAAGTGACATTTAAGGTCAACAACTGTGTGGTGGCAGACCTAATGCTAGAATCCTTGTATAATGATTATATTATATTGTGTTGCCCAATTCATCAGTAGAAATAAGTGAAATATTGAAGGAAAAGGATAAATGAAAGCAATTAATTAAAAATAAGTATAACTGTTGATACATCTTAGGAAGTTGATGTTTGCATGATAACTCAGTATACTGGATTTACTATTGTAAACAATAATCTAATAACCTTACCAAAATTACAGTAGCTTGTCTTCAGAGCTTTCTCCTATAATAAGCTTTCTCTAGAGCTGTCCATCTATTTTAGTTTGAAAATAACTCAGAAAATTATTTTTATTTTCACATTGGCCCTCTAATAGAGTGCACCTCTTGGCATCTTATGTCAAGTTTTTATGTCAGAATGTGCAGTAACTTGATTTCCTAAGTATTTGTGATGGCCTTGTTTAATAGTTTTGCTGAATGATTATTTTAAAATCAATTATAAACCAATTTAAGATTCAGTGGCTTCCAAGGATTGTGTTGTAAATGTAAAGAAGTCACAATTTAGATTGGAGGCATTTAGCATAGTGTTTAAGAGTTCAACCTCTTAAACTGTCTCTGTTTGCTGATGACATACTATTATGTATAGAAAATACTAAAGAGACTCCACCAAAAAATTGTTAGAACTAATAAACAAAATCAGTAAAATTTCAGGATACAAAATCAATATATGAAAATCTCTTATGCCTCTACTAATAACGAACTATCAGAAAGAGAAATTAAGAAAACAGTTCCATCAAGAACAATAAAATACCTAGGAATAAATTTAACCAAGGAGGTAAAAGACCTTTATGCTGAAAACTATAAGACAGTAATGAAAAAAATTGAAGAATACACAAATAAGTGGAAAGATAGTCTGTGTTTTGTGGACTGGAAGAATTAATACTGTTAAAATGTCTGTACTACCCAAAGCAGTGTGTACTACCCAAGTGTCTGTACTACCGAGTGTAATCCATATCAAAATTCCAATGGCATTTTTTCACAGAAATAGAAAAAACAACCCTAAAGTTTGTGTAAAACCACAAAAGACCCCAAATAGCCAAACAGTCTTGAGAAAGAACAAAGCTGGGGGCATCACACTCCCTGATTTCAAACTATATTAAAAAGCCATAGTAATCAAAGCAGTATAGTATTGCATAAAGACAGATGCATAGACCAATGGAACAGAATAGAGAGCCCAGAAATAAATCCACACATATATGATCAGTTAATTTAGGACAGAGGAGCTAAAAATATACAATGGGGAAAGGACAGTCTCTTCAATAAATGGTGCTGGGAAAACTAAACAGCTACATGTAAAAGATTGAAATTAGAACATTTTGTCACACCATATATAAAAATAAACTTAAAATGGATTAAAGACTTGAACGTAAGACCTGAAACCATAAAACTCCTGGAGGAAAACACTGGCAGTAAGCTGTTTGATGTTCATCTTGGTGATGATTTTTTGGATTTGACGTCAAAACCAAAGGCAACAAAAGCAAAAAATCAACAAGTGGGAGTACATCAAACTAAAAAGCTTCTGTACAAAAGGAAACCATCCACAAAATGAAAAGGCAATCTACTGAATAGGAGAAAATATTTGCCAATCATACGTCTGATAAGGGGTTAGTGATCAAAATATATAAAGAACTCGTAAACTCAATAGCAAAAAACCAAACAATCCAATCAAAAAATGAGCAGAGGATCTGAATAGACATTTTCCAAAGAAGGCATACAGATGGCCAATAAGTACATGAAAAGGTGCTTAACATCACTAAGCATCAGGAACATGCAAAGAAAACCACAATGAGATATTATTGTAAATAATCTAGAGATGATTTAAAATACAGGGAGGATATTGCTGTGTAGGTTAACATGCAAATACCAAGTCATTTTATATAAAGAACTTGAACATCTGTGGATTTTAGTAATCATAGGGATTCCTGGAACCAACCCCCTGCAGATACCCAGGAACAACTGTATTGGGGGACCAATAAAAGGAGCCTGATACGTTTGATGTCATATAACTTTGGCTAGGTGCTAGGTTGGTCCGAGAAATAGGAAGGAAGAAAGACAGTTGGTGGGGGTGGGATACACACTAATTTAATTTACTTCTTTTCCTTTCTTCTTTCTTTTCTCCTTTCCTTCTTCCTCCTTCCCTTTTCCAACCAACGAAATATGTATTGAGAGCATATGGTGTTTAGAATACACTTGCCAGTTTTTGTAATTTCAACTGATGTGGAGATAAAAGGAAGAGAAAAGGGCAGAGGAGTGAACTATAACTTTCATGAAAAACCCAAGTGCTTGGCTGGTGACAGTGGGAGTGACCTCAAAATAAGTCAGACTCAACTTGACATTTCACCATGGAAAGTGGTAATAATAAGTATTTCTAGGAAATTTCTGAGGACTTCTAGTGGAGAATTGATACAAACAATGTTGTAATTCTCTGTCATGTTATATCTGACTCAGGGATGTTTAAAGGATAAGTGAAATTAACATTTGTGAACATAATTTGATTTCTTTGGAGAAAAGATATTTCACAGAGTTTTATATTAATGGTTTCTAAGAATTTGACCTGAGCATGAGTGGGAGATTACTCAATTCAGTAAAAGGTACCCTGACATTAAATCCTTATATCTACCCATTAACTTATATTTAATTATATCTATCTCCAAGGCTTCAAATCATGAAATTCAGATGTTATTTCAGAAAGTAAAACCCATATTAATCAGAACTTAATTTACCTAAACTGGCAGTTTTTTTCTACCATACTGGAAGCAAAGGACAATCAAATAAAATCATATTAGGTAGCTTGTTCTACAAATATATTTTCAGATTTATTCTGGGCAAGTAAAAGCTAACTTAATATTCTGTACTTTTTCTATCTATTTTGTTATATTTAATAAAAATAGATATTCAGATGTTAGCTTTGATATACTGATAAAGATTTTTATTTAGTAGATTGATTGTACTTATTCAAGAAAGTAGTTTAGATATTGTCTTTTTTTTTTCCACTTCATTATTTATTTAGATGTTTAGCTCTTGCACTAGGTTTTTACAAACTGGTGAACACTGACAAATTATTTGTCTCACAGAACTATAACCACATATTACAAGACAATATAAGTATGTGGTCAAACTGACATTAATATACATCACCATTTGATCAGTTTCATAATAAAGTATCAAGTTTCCAAGTATTGAGTTACACAGCTCAAAAGGCATATAAAAATTAGATGTCTGCTCAGTTCACTAGCAGAAACCCACTTTAAAAAAAATTAATTTATTTATTTTTGGCTGCGTTGGGTCTTCACTGCTGTGCACAGGATTTATCTAGTTGCGGCAAGTGGGGACTACTCTTTGTTGCAGTGCTTGGGCTTCTCATTGCGGTGGCTTATCTTGTTGCGGAGCATGGGCTCAGTAGTTGTGGCTTGTGGGCTCCAGAGCGCAGGCTCAGTATTTGTGGCGCGTGGGCTTAGTTGCTCCGTGGCATGTGGGATCTTCCCAGACCAGGGATTGAACCCGTGTCCCCTGCATTGGGAGGCGGACTCTTAACCACTGCACCACCAGGGACGTCCCTACTTCTTTTTTTTTAAAGGGAGGTTGGGAAGAGAAGAAATAAAAGCACATTTCAAACAAAAATAATAGCTGGTAAACAACTTCCAGTAGGTATGGAAAAATAACAAGAATTTTAAAAATTTTATGACTAAGAATTAGCCACAATAACAAAACATCTTTATCTTTAAAAAATATTTACTAAATTAAAGAGCATATTCTACATATTCTATACAAGGTACAGGCAGTATCTTACTAGAAATATTTAATAGCCCTCTCCTGTTCCTTTTTAGGCTCTTCCTGTTAAGTGACACACAAAAGTACAAACATTAAAATAATTGTAAAGCTTTTTTGCTTGGAGATGTTAAAGATATACTTCTATATACAATGCAGATTTTCAAAATGCAGATTTTCCATAACAGCACAAATGAGATTTATAGAAAGATATTAAATAACACCATATGACTTGGTAAAAAATTTAACAAAAATCAATCGTTATGCAAACCTGATGTATACTGCTATGAATGTGGGCAAATGTAAATGTAAAGTGAGCAAGGAAATACCTATATAGGCCCTGCTTTCAATGTAAGAAATGACTGAAGCAGTAAGCCACATAAGATCTAGAGTATTCTTAGTTCCTAGGGTTTTAGTTCTACCTGATACTAAAAAAAAATACAAGTGTTACACTGGATATTTTGGTACCTAATCTTTCTAAATTTCTTATGCATTGAAAAGATTCTGGCATGGGAATAGATTTAAAGACTTATAACTAGGTACTGCAGGAGTTCAGGAATTGGAATAAATGAACAAATTTGAAATGCTGAACAGCAAGAATCTTTTGCTAAGTGTCTGAATACGTTGATCGTAACCTAAACATAGTTCTGTCAAGCAGGTAAACTGGTAAAATTGCTTTTCAATACTCCTGTAAAAGCTTCATTAGACTTGTTCACTGAGCCAACTTCTTGGCTAATATGTGCAACAAATTAGATCCTGTTTGAAGTTCTACTTCCAAGACAACAGCATCAGACACCTCAGTTTTATTGACCATTGAAGTCTTTGCAGAACAAACACATTTGAGAATGATACTTCTCTAAGTACAAAAGTTGCTTGATGTTAAAATCTCCATGCTGCTTTTGTTTTCTGATCTGTACTGCATCTTCCTGTTTCATTCCGCCTTCTATTAATGCTAGGGCAACAAGCAGTGGAGCTGTTCCAAGGCTTGCAACACAGTGAACAGCAGTATAGTAACCAGGTTCTTCATAAAACTTGATTTCACAAGATGTAACTAGCCATCAACAGTAAGGTTGGATGGTGGTGCGCCTTCATGAAAAGGCCAGTCAAGAACATGGATGCCTTCTTTTTCCGTAAGAGCAGTGTCATACATTGCTTTACATACTCTTACTATTGTGGTAATCCATGTTTCTTAAGTTTCTCAGTAACTTTGTTCAAGGTCTCTTTGGTTGGATTGTGTATAATAAGAAAAATGTTCTTGTATGTGCCTTCAGTGGGAGTTAACATGCAAGACATGTTAATTTAGTCATAAAATACTCATTAGGGCTATGAAAGAATTAAACAAATTGAATACAGAAATGATGTAAAGAAACTTAAGTTTATTCCACTTGAAATTCTCAGTGCTTTGAGTATGAAGTTGGGAATAATGGGGAATGAGATGCACCTCCTAAGAAGAAGAAAGTCTTCAATCCTGTAATACTGAGCAACAGAGAGGAAGTGTTTCGAGGCTCACCCTGTCTAGGTCAGAACTGGAAAATGCTCTGTGGATTTCAGTTCAACACTTCTGTGTCCACGTAACTGCTCTTATGCGGCTTCTTGGTGGATGTGGTAATGAATTTCTACAGCTCTCATGTCCTCATAAAGGTCATGCTGTGCTTGGCAGTAATCTTCACTGACCTTCAGAAACTCCGTAAATGTGTGATGACAGAAAGGATTATGTTTACTCATTGAAAACTGTGGCCTAATCATGCAGTGGGTACCAAAGTGGCAGCAACACAGGCAGCTGCAGCTGCAGCTGCAGGGCGGGGCTCCGTGGTGGTCGGTTGCAGGGTGGAGACAGTGCAGGTGTTGACAGAGGCAGCAGGCAGGTATTGGGTTTTGAAAAATAGTTGAAATCAGAACTTTCCAGTCCCCAAGCATTCTTTGTCTGATTTTATCATAATTAAAAGAAGACTGGGAATATTTTTCAGTTTTTTTAAAGGTGAAAACAGACTTAAAATCTGTAGCTCTAAAATTAAATGATTTGCTTATTTAAAGTTTTAAAAATATTTGTAATGAAGTTTAAAGGATAAATTTCATTGAGTCATGAAAAATGGAAATAGTGAAATGAGATTTTTATGAGAAGGTGATGTCCCCTTAATATTTGTTGATGCGAGTATAGAAATTATTACAGATTTTCTTTTGGCTCTGCTCACTATTTGGGAGTGAAAGTCAATGTATTCCATTCTGCCAAAGAATGTAGTAGTGGGTGGAAAGTGTGTGGGCTTTGAAATCAAATCTCATCTCTTCTGCTTACTAGTCATGCAGCTTTGGGCAAGTGATCTGCCCTCACTGAATTTCCTTATCTTTAGAATGGAGACAATAATAGTCTTCATGGGATTGTTGTGATTTAGTGAGAATTAAGTATCTGAAAAGACTGCAGCACAGTGCCTGTCACACAGTAAACTCAACAAATATTTGTTTCCATCATCTTGTCATCTTACCTTGTTTCCATTTTTCCATAACTTCTAATCTTATTTTTTTATAATCTTATTGAAATATGAAATCCAAATTTGATAATTTGGGTAAAGTAGTAAGTGTACAATTTAATATGGAATGGTTAAATCAAATTTATGTCAATTAACACCATTATAATGCTTTAAAAATTGAATTATATTTAATTGAGATTTATTATTATCTTCCAGTTAATTATCCTTTTATTTTGTCTGTCATAGTCTCCATTTATATTTTTCCTTTTTAATTTTTGTCCTAGTTGACGTTTTGATTGAATTGAAGAACAGAAGTCGTAGTAAAGTACTCTTCACTATCCGTGTTGTGTCTCTGTATTTTATTCTTTGCCAAATAGATTTTAAAAAACTGATAAAAGTGATACCTCAGAAGCATAGCCATCCAAGTCTTCTTAAAGAAAAGAATATCTAAACTTAATTCTTAAGAATATCTTTCTTAGTGCCCAGAGAAAATAAGAGGACCTTTTCATTTACTTGCTATTCGAGAATAGAAATGTACCAGAGAAGGCTTATTAATGATGTTTGCATATATTTTTCACGCAAAATGTGCAGTTCAGGCATTGTGGTCAAGTCCTAGGAAACTGTTTGTAGCATCCTAGTGAGGTTACATATAGACTGCTAAAATCTTCTACTGATGTTAAGCAAGATTCCAAGATACTTGTCATAAAAGTAGATGAGTTGGGGAGACAGATTAAGTCAGTACAGACCATCACTGGAAAAATAACAGAAGTAAAATTTTTATTAAACATGAGAATATGTGAAAGATTGCATATATTGATTTCCATTATGATGATTGTATACAATATATCAAGATTTTAAAAATTGTATCCTATGTCTTTTGAGAAAAGTAGGTTATACTAGATCAGTGGATGCAACATTTTTTTTTTCTTTTATTAACTTTATTAACTGAATGTTGCCAGTGAATATAAAATGTTATTTTTTCTGAACAACTAAATACAGAACTCAATACCTTTAATTGTTCTTCGAATTAACTGCATTTGATCCAGTACTTTAACTTTTACAAACTACTTCATAACACTCTACTCAGGTTATTTCTGTTTCATTAGTATGTCATTTATTGCACAAAACTTAATATTATGCTTTATTTATTTATCACACATTCCTCTGATAAAAATAGACAAATAATTTCTAGAGGGAATGGTAAGGTAAGAAAGTTTTATCTAATATTGATGACCTGTTTTTCCAGGAAACCATTAGCATCTAATGCTATTACAGCTAGAATAAAAAAACAAATTTAGTGGACCCCAATAAATGCACCTTTGGGTCATGCCAATCTTATTATTATGCACATTTTACACTGAATTTAACCATTCACTAGGAAACCAAAATGGAAACTTTTGAGTACAAGCAATTTTTTAGCTTTTCCTTATTACTAACTCATCGTTATTGTTATTAGCAATAGTAATATTAGTACACCTTTTAAAATACACCAATTTTAAAAATTTGTAAAAAAAGCCTTTTAGTTTTCTCTTAAAATTTGGAACACCATCTACCCCCAATTTTCTACATATATGCCTTTAAAAAATATTTTTCCAGTTATTTTCCCCTATCTAGAGCTTATTTTCTTTCTTCCTTTTTTTTTTTCTTTTTTTGTTTCGCGGTACGCGGGCCTCTCACTGTTTTGGCCTCTCCCATTGTGGAGCACAGGCTCCGGAGGCGCAGGCTCAGCGGCCATGGCTCAGGGGCCCAGCCGCTCCGTGGCATGTGGGATCTTCCCAGTTCGTGCAGGGCACTAACCCATGTGCCCTGCATCGGCAGGCAGACTCTCAACCACTGCACCATCAGGGAAGCCCCTTCCTTTTTTTTTATTAACATCTTTATTGGAGTATAATTGCTTTACAATGTTGTGTTAGTTTCTGCTGTGTAACAGAGTGGATCAGCTATATGTATACATATATCCCTATATCCCCTCCCTCTTGCATCTCCCTTCCACCCTCCCTATCCCACTCCTCTAGGTGGTCACAAAACACTGAGCTGATCTCCCTTTGCTATGCTGCTGCTTCCCACTAGCTAGCTGTTTTACATTTGGTAGTGTATATATGTCCATGCCACTCTCTCACTTCGTTCCAGCTTACCCTTCCCCCTCCTCGTGTCCTCAAGTCCATTCTCTACGTCTGCATCTTTATTCCTGTCCTGCCCCTAGGTTCTTAAGAACCATTTTTTTTTTTTAGATTCCAGATATATGTGTTAGCATACAGTATTTGTTTTTCTCTTTCTGACTTACTGCACTCTGTATGACAGTCTCTAGGTCCACGCACCTCACTACAAATAACTCAATTTTGTTTCTTTTTATGGCTGAGTAATGTTCCATTTTATATATGTGCCACATCTTCTTTATCTATTCATCTGTCTATGGACACTTAGGTTGCTTCCATGTCCTGGCTATTGTAAATAGAGCGGCAATGAACGTTGTGGTAATGACTCTTTTTGAATTATGGTTTTCCTAGGGTATATGCCCAGTGGTGGGATTGCTGGGTCGTATGGTAGTTCTATTTTTAGTTTTTTAAGGAACCTCCATACTGTTCTCCATAGTGGCTGTATCAAGTTACATTCCGCCAACATTGCAAGAGGGTTCGCTTTTCTCCACACACCCTCTCCAACATTTATTGTTTGTAGATTTTTTTATGATAGTCATTCTGACTGGTGTGAGGTGATACCTCATTGTAGTTTTGATTTGCATTTCTCTAATGATTAGTGATGTTGAGCATTCTTTTATGTGTTTGTTGGTGATCTGTATATCGCCTTTGGAGAAATGTCTGTTTAGGTCTTCTGCCCATTTTTGGATTGGGTTGTTTGTTTTTTTGATATTGA
>NC_041217.1:117069540-117070858 GCF_002837175.3 Physeter macrocephalus
TTGATTAGCTCTAGTAGTTTTCTGGTAGCATCTTTAGGATTCTCCATGTATAGTATCGTGTCATCTGCAAACAGTGACATCTTACTTCTTTTCCAATTTGATTCCTTTTATTTCTTTTTCTTCCCTGATTGCTGTGCCTAAAACTTCCAAAACCGTGTTGAATATTCATGGTGAGAGTGGGTAACCTTGTCTTGTTCCTGATCTTAGAGGAAATGGTTTCAGTTTTTCACCATTGAGAATGATGTTGGCTGTGGGTTTGTCATATATGGCCTTTATTATGTTGAGGTAGGTTCCCTCTATGCCTACTTTCTGGAGAGTTTTTATAATAAACAGGTGTTGAATTTTGTCAAAAGCTTTTTCTGCATCTGTTGAGATTATCACGTGGTTTTTATTTTCAGTTTGTTAATATGGTGTATCACATTGATTGATTTGTGTATATTGAAGAATCCTTGCGTTCCTGGGATGAACCCCACTTGATCATGGTGTATGATCCTTTTAATGCGCTGTTGGGTTCTGTTTGCTTGTATTTTGTTGAGGATATTTGCATCTATGTTCATCAGTGATATTGGCCTGTAGTTTTCCATCTTGTTTAATGTGTCATTTAAATCTTGTGTATCCTTATTCGTTTTCATTTTGGATGACCTGTCCATTGGTGAAAGTGGGGTATTAAAGTCCCATATTATTTCTGTGTTACTGTCGATTTCTGCTTTTATGGTTGTTGGCATTTGCCTTATGTATTGAGGTGCTCCTCTGTTGGGTGCATAAATATTTACAATTGTTATATCTTCTTCTTGTATTGATCCCTTTATCATTATGTAGTGTCCTTCCTTGTCTCTTAAATAGTCTTTATTTTAAAGTCTGTTTTGTCTGATATGAGAAGTGCTACTTCAGCTTTCTTTTGATCTCCATTTGCATGGAGTATCTTTTTCCATCCCCTCACTTTCAGTCTGTATGTGTCCCTAGGTCTAAAGTGCGTCTTTTGTAGACAGCATATATATGGTCTTGTTTTTGTATCCATTCAGCCAGTCTGTGTATTTTGGTTGGAGCATTTAATCCATTTACATTTAAGGTAATTATTGATACGTATGTTCCTATTACCATTTTCTTAAATGTTTTCGGTTTGTTCTTGTAGGTCTTTTCATTCTCTTGTGTTTCCTGCCTAGAGAAGTTCCTTTAGCATTTGTTGTAAAGCTGGTTTTGTGGTGCTGAATTCTCGTAGCTTTTGCTTGTCTGTAAAGGTTTTAATTTCTCCGTCAAATCTGAATGAGATCCTTGCTGGGTAGAGTAATCTTGTTTGTAGGTTTTTCCCTTTCATCAC
>NC_041217.1:117071769-117107241 GCF_002837175.3 Physeter macrocephalus
CCTTGTCTTGTTCCTGATCTTAGAGGAAATGGTTTCAGTTTTTCACCATTGAGAATGATGTTGGCTGTGGGTTTGTCATATATGGCCTTTATTATGTTGAGGTAGGTTCCCTCTATGCCTACTTTCTGGAGAGTTTTTATAATAAACAGGTGTTGAATTTTGTCAAAAGCTTTTTCTGCATCTGTTGAGATTATCACGTGGTTTTTATTTTCAGTTTGTTAATATGGTGTATCACATTGATTGATTTGTGTATATTGAAGAATCCTTGCGTTCCTGGGATGAACCCCACTTGATCATGGTGTATGATCCTTTTAATGCGCTGTTGGGTTCTGTTTGCTTGTATTTTGTTGAGGATATTTGCATCTATGTTCATCAGTGATATTGGCCTGTAGTTTTCCATCTTGTTTAATGTGTCATTTAAATCTTGTGTATCCTTATTCGTTTTCATTTTGGATGACCTGTCCATTGGTGAAAGTGGGGTATTAAAGTCCCATATTATTTCTGTGTTACTGTCGATTTCTGCTTTTATGGTTGTTGGCATTTGCCTTATGTATTGAGGTGCTCCTCTGTTGGGTGCATAAATATTTACAATTGTTATATCTTCTTCTTGTATTGATCCCTTTATCATTATGTAGTGTCCTTCCTTGTCTCTTAAATAGTCTTTATTTTAAAGTCTGTTTTGTCTGATATGAGAAGTGCTACTTCAGCTTTCTTTTGATCTCCATTTGCATGGAGTATCTTTTTCCATCCCCTCACTTTCAGTCTGTATGTGTCCCTAGGTCTAAAGTGCGTCTTTTGTAGACAGCATATATATGGTCTTGTTTTTGTATCCATTCAGCCAGTCTGTGTATTTTGGTTGGAGCATTTAATCCATTTACATTTAAGGTAATTATTGATACGTATGTTCCTATTACCATTTTCTTAAATGTTTTCGGTTTGTTCTTGTAGGTCTTTTCATTCTCTTGTGTTTCCTGCCTAGAGAAGTTCCTTTAGCATTTGTTGTAAAGCTGGTTTTGTGGTGCTGAATTCTCGTAGCTTTTGCTTGTCTGTAAAGGTTTTAATTTCTCCGTCAAATCTGAATGAGATCCTTGCTGGGTAGAGTAATCTTGTTTGTAGGTTTTTCCCTTTCATCACTTGATTAATATGTGTCTTTGCATGTTTCTCCTTGGATTTATCCTGTATGGTACTCTCTGTGCTTCCTGGACTTGACTGACTATTTCCTTTCCCATGTTAGGGAAGTTTTCGACTATAATCTCTTCAAGTATTTCCTCAGACCCTTTCTTTTGCTCTTCTTCTTCTGGGACCCCTATAATTTGAATGTTGGTGCGTTTAATGTTGTCTCAGAGACTGTCCTCATTTCTTTTCATTCTTTTTTCTTTATTCTGCTCTGTGGTAGTTATTTCCACTATTTTATCTTCCAGGTCACTTATCTGTTCTTCTGCCTCAGTTATTTTGCTATTGATTCCTTCTAGAGAATTTTTAATTTCATTTATTTTTTGGTTCATCATTGTTAGTGCTCTGGTTCTTCTAGGTCCTTTTAAATGTTTCTTGTATTTTCTCCATTCTATTTCCAAGATTTCGGATCATCTTTACTATCATTACTCTGAATTCTTTTTCAGGTAGACTGCCTATTTCCTCTTCAGTCATTTGGTCTGGTGGGTTTTTACCTTGCTCCTGCATCTGCTTCACATTTCTTTGTCTTCTCATTTTGTTTAACTTACTGTGTTTGGGGTCTCCTTTTCACAGGCTGCAGGTTCGTAGTTCCCGTTGTTTTTGGCGTCTGTCCCCAGTGGCTAAGGTTGGTTCAGTGGTTTGTGTAGGCTTCCTGGTGGAGGGGACTGGTGCCTGTGTTCCTGTGGATCGGGCTGGATCTTGTCTTACTGGTGGGCAGGGCCATGTCCGGTGGTGTGTTTTGGGGTGTCTGTGACCTTATTATGATTTTAGGCAGCCTCTCTCCTAATGGGTGGGGTTGTGTTCCTGTCTTGCTAGTTGTTTGGCATGGGGCGCCCAGCACTGGAGCTTGCTGGTGTTGGGTGGAGCTGGGTCTTATCTTTGAGACAGGGATGTCTGGGAGAGCTCTCGCCGGTTGATATTATGTGGGGCTGAGAGGTCTCTGGTGGACCAGTGTCCTGAATTCTGCTCTCCCACTTCAGAGGCTCAGGCCTGGTCCCAGGCCGGAACACTAATACCCTGTCAGCCACATGGTAATCATTCTTTCCAGTGGTGTACCAACAGTGAGACAGGGAGAGTGGTTTGTCCAAGCTAAAATCCAGCTGGAGGAGGTCATGGAGAGGACTTAACGGCTGGTTGAACAGAGAGGTGGACCCAGCCAATTCCGCGACTTGACTGTTGGGTTAGTGGAGGCGCCTTCCTCACAGCAACATTCATTATTTTGACCATTTCTGTGAGCCATCCAAAATGTTCGAGAAATATAATAACTTGTAGTTTTGCTAATATAATGCACAGATTTGAATTTCAAGCCTTGAAGCTGGTGTGCTTGACTAAGTCAGTAAACTAAATAGTTAGTGGGAAGGTGAGCAATGGAAAACAGGAAGAAAGAGATGGAAAACTTGTCTACACAATACTAATTTTAGCTCTGACAAGAGAAGGGAAGGAGTGGATGGGGCACCTCTGCTGCTTACCTCCTCCCCCATTATAGGAATAGTGGTTAATATTGGGCAGTGTTTGGAAGCAGAGATAAAAGCAGTCAGGACTTAGGTGTAGGCTATAGGTTCAGGTGCAGATGGCTGAGAGTGAAAATGGCAGGCTTGGTGGCTGAAAAGACCTTGGTGAGAGAAGGGCCAGTAGCAGGATGTAATCCCAATGCCTTTCTGTAAGAAGAGAGTCAGGGGCTTTAGAGAATTGATTGGAGAATGTCTAGAACATTAGCCTCTGTATCTCTTTGATGTTCTGTTCTCTGATTTTTGCATTTAAGTGGACATTTAAATTTTTCAGTTATACCTTACTATGTTTAAAGGAGAAATTACATACCCTAGTGCTATTCTTCAATTTAAGAGTTTGCTATGGTCTCTGGATGGTTCCATTTAGAATTTCAAGGGCCTATTTTATGTTAGTTATTTGCCATAAATATTGAACAGCAATAATGAGTGCATGCATTTAACTTAATTATCTGAGTTGATTAAATTATCAATATAAAACAAAACACACCATTAAGTTCTTTCAAATGCCAGTTCACATAGTGTCAGGGTAATGCAGAATTATTAAAAGCAAAGGTTCATGTCACACAAAATGGGTTTGACTTCAAACTCCACTACTTACTACGTGTGTGACCTGGGACATGTTACTTAACTTCTTTGTGCCTCAATTTCATAACCTGTAAAACAGGTATGATAATAATATGTATCTTGGAAATAATGTATGAGATAATGCCTGTAATGTGCTTATTTTATTAGTGCAGTGCTGGAGATATACCAAGTGCTCAATAAATGTTATTTATTATTGTATTATACTAAACTTCATGTGACTTACATATATGAGCCTCTAGTTACCTAGCTCAACCCTTATGTAACATGTCTATTGCTGTTGAGTTCCTGTCTCTACAGTGCAGTTTTTTGAGTTTTGTTTCTAATAATGGCAGAATACCTGGTACCATATAGTCTTATAATGCCAAATATTTAAAATTTGGCAAATTGAAAGTAATTCAGAAAGTCTTGATGGTCCAACACCTGTGGCTAGCTGATTTGTTATGATTAGTTTTGTAGAGCATTGGTGGCGAGATTTGTTAACTTGGTGATTCCTCAAGACATGGAAGAAAATGAAGAAGAAAAGCCAAAAGTAAATTACTCTGGCATCAAGCTAACAATTATATAACAAAATTTGTTGAATTTGCTTGGTCCAGTAGTCATTAGATTGCTGCAGAAGAGGTAACCCACAGAGCATTCTGAATAATTTGTCAGGAAAAAAAAGTAACACTTATGAGTAGAAACTCAGAGATTTAAGAGAGCATCGAAGATCTCTGTGATCCTCAAATCCTCAGTTGCTTTAATTTCAACTACTATTCTAGACTGGGATGATGATATTATTGAAGATAAGCTTGGTGTAGGTTGCTAAAGATGCTCTAAGGTAGTATTATCTGATTAGTAGCGTGGTTAAAGAATGTATAGCAATTTTAAGTGAATGGTTTAAAAACATTTTCACCAATACAGTAATTTATTTAAATTTCGTTTAGTGAAAAATTTTTCTTATGGTAATACCAGCCTGTTATAAATGAAAAGTTATGCTTTTTGAAATGTCATACTTATGGTCTAGGGCAGTGAAAGATTATTTATTTAAAATTATTATTATTTTTTTACCCATTGGTTACTGGTTCCTGACTGGGCCAAGGAAGAACTTCAGGGAGGAGGGTAAAGAATGGCCAAGCAGCCCTGATACAGGGCTTACCTGTTCCTTCAATGTTAGACAAGCATAATAATGGGAAAGTATTTTTTTCAGACCATTTTCCACTCACATATGTTTCTAGAACTGGGTTTCATGCCTTCTTTTCTGAGAGTTTTTAAAATTTCTTTTTCATTTTGATGATCTTTAAAATCTATTTAAGCATGATCAGGGTATTCTATTAGATCAGACACCAAATAGTGGTAAGGGAAGAAAATTTTAGCAGTTTATGTTTCTTTTTTTTAATCTATAAAAGAATGAAGTTGTGCTTCACTAATATTTATTATATATGTTTGAAATAGCAAACACATATGACTTACAAATTAGTAGATATATATATACACGTGTGTCCTCACATTTTTTTTAACTAACAGGAGTGAGTGTATGATTTAAACAATGTGGAAACTACTTATATAAATAACCACTGTATTTGTTTCAAACCCAGTTTGAACTTTATACAATTTCATTGCTCACCTTTTGGTTTTGTGCTGAGAGACGGCCATACCATATGCTTTGTTGTGCGATGTAGGTTTTGCTGGGCCTTGAGTAAAGTTTGAGAGTTGAGTCATCACACATGGTAGTATAGGACTGCCAAACTTTAAGAATATCATATTCTTCTATCAATTGGATATATTTGAGGGATCTTTGTCTTAATTTTAATAAGATGACAAAGCAACTTGCTATCGTTATTTATAGGAATGTAGTAGTGTGTCTTCAATGTAGATTTTTTTTTGTCTTGATTTTAGCAGTGATTGTTTGATACCCACTCAGTGAAGACTTAAATAACTGCTGTGATTCTAACCTGATATTCAGGTGAAAAAGGCACTTTAAGGAGATAACAAGTTAGATCTCATGATAACTGGTGTTCAAAGAGTGTTTGCTGGCAAAAGGCTTAGTTAAATGTAAGATCTGATTATCCTGAACAGTAAACAGAGCATGGAAATTATGAATGGCATTTTGTGCAACATACTTTTGTGAACAGATGTATTCTATATCATAAAATTATATTGTAGTGTAGATGTCAAAATATAGAAAAAAATGAAGTGTAGAACCAGGCCTGAAGTTAACCTCTTTCCTGTTAAATACAACAGCAGTCATTTAATTTCAGCAAAATAACATCATCCTTCAAATGGAGTTAATGTTCTTAGAATATTATTAGTTTAGTAGTTTTATTAGAATCTAGTTTATAGTTTTGTATTTATTTTTAGCTTTGTAAGAAATATAAGCCTAAGGAGTTTATTTTCATGTATATAATTAAGTATCATTTTACACATAATTTTATGCTTTGGCCAGGTGAGAGTTTTTTTTTTCTCCAGAAAAGAGTTCTGAACATTTCTTAACTTTCAGAAACAGTGCATTAGAATATGTGGTTGAATTTCTAAACCTTTGAAAATTCAGTCTGTTTTCTGTTCTGTTTTTTATTTATTATCTACAGATATAATGAATTTTTTAATGATATATTGATTATGTTAACCAAAGGTTATAGTACTTATATTGAAACTCAAAATTATCCATAGGAAAAGTGTTGATTGAATTTATAATTTTAAGCTGAAGTGACTACTTTTTTATGAAATTGACATTGTATAGATATTAAGTAATCATTTCATGAAGGAATGAAATTAACCTTCAACCAAAAACATGACCTAATGGAATATTTTTATTTTTATATTGAGATTTATAGGTCAGTTCATTCTTGTTTAATAGTGGCTTATAACAGAAAATATATGATTGATAATAACTTAATGTAAATCATTTTAAGTTATTAAAATGAGAAGGTATATTTTCCATTTTAAGAGGAATAACTTTCACCATTCTGTGAGTATGAATCAGTAACAGCTGAAGATCTGATCTTTGAATGTGGCAGGGTTGGAACCCTTTCAAAATAGAAACCTAGCCAATTTTCAAGAAAAATCACAGTGTTTCAGTTCTGAACTTTAATGTATTTGGACCATATGCAGCAGAACATTTTCTTCTTGCTATCTCTTGCCAAACTAATTACATATGCCACATTAATTTTTCCCTTATGTTTGGGAAGCTCAAGTATATGGTAGAATAAAGAATTGCCTGATTCATGTTCACCAGTTTTAATGGAAAGATCAAGATGAGAAGCATTTAAGAGAGAGTTTGTAATTTTCTCTCAAAGAAAATAAAAGCAAAAATGAAAATGTTTCATTCACTCAATGAATGTTTATTGAATACCTACTATATGCCAGGCTCTATTACTAAGCCTGAGTGATACAGTGGTGAACAGGACAGATAAAAGCCCCTGCCCTCAGAGAGATGCTCATATTCTAATGTGGGAGGGTGATGGGAGAAGATGGGGATTTCAGATTCGTAAATGATCTATAGAAAAGAAAACTTGAAGTGAGAATAGAGTACCTTAGCTGAGATTTGAATGATATGAAGATTTGGGAGGAGAGAAGTCTAAATTTGATCAGTAGCCCCTGAATTGGGAAAGGCTTGGCATATTCCTGGAACAGTATGGAAGTAGCATAGTGAACATGGGTGCTAGGGGCTGAAGTTAGAGAGACAGACAGAGACCACATTGAGCCTTTTAGACCATGTAAGGAGTTTCTGTTTTCCTCTAATTATAATGGGGAGTTCTTGAATGGTTTTAAGTGAGAAAGTTTAGTGATTTGACTTGTTTAAGGAAGGTCACTCTGGTGGCTATAAGGGGAATGAACCATGGGAGGGTGAGAGTGGAAGTGGGAAGCCAGGTGGGAGCTAATCCAGCACCTAGTCCAGCATCATCTAGAGATGATGGAGGCTGGTGTCAGGGAGATGGAGTGGAGCCAGTGAAGAATGACTGCATTGGAGATGTGTTCCTGTGGTACAGTGATTACACTTGCTGATGGATTGCATGTTTTCATACTTAAACATTTGAGATTCTGAAAAGTAGATTCTTTGGAATATCATAGTTTAACTCAGTAAGTCTTGAGAGTTTCAAATATTACTAAAATTAAAAAAAAATGTTTCGGGAGGACAGTGTAGCTCCTTCATCTTGGCTTCCTTTTGCTATATGGCATAAAGTATACTCTGTTGGTTAATTTCAAGTTAATTTCAAGTTAGTTAGTTAATTTCAAGTTCTGCAGATAAGTTCATGACAGATTGTTCTAATTTCTCTACTTTAAAACTTATACTACATAAAGATATGAAAAAAATAAAGCTCTTTTAAATATGTCCTCAATTATTTTGAGTTATTTTTAATAAAGAAAGAATGAAGACAATTATCATATTATATAAATAGAATATATTTGTTTTTACCTTTCTGGTTTTATTTAAATAGTACACTATATTTACTGAAATTTTTTTTTTCCTAGTCACATTGTTCTGATGCTTGCAGATGATATGGCATGCAACCCTAGAAATCCTAAACCAGCTACAGTGTTTAGTCACAAGAATATGGAATTAAATGTGTATGGAGATGATGTGGAAGTGGATTATAGAAGTTATGAGGTAAATTGTTTAGTTTAGCAACGTTTTTGAAATATTTTCACTTTTAAGCTTTAAAATAGTGGTAGAATAAAATAATCTTATTCTTTTTCTTTAAATTTTGTACATGATTGTCACTGAAACCTTGCTATCATTCTGTTTCTGGAGTTCATATTAAGGAAACAATATATGAGTAAAACTATCACAGCATGAATATTTCATATATGTATCTAGGATAGAACAACTTTATCTTGGCTTCTATATTAGAGTATTTTATTGAGGTTTAATGTATCAACATTCTTTTATAGTAAGTGTATTCTTTGTTTTTCATATTTGACCTAAAATTTCAAGTTTTATATTTTAAGTAAGTATATTGTGAAAATATTAAAGTGACTAACACTACTTAGAGGTAATCACTTTTAATATGCTTCCAGTGTTTTTAGCATGTATGATTAAAAATAAAAATGTAAATTTGAAAAAATGGCATTATACTATATTTTCTCTCTTTGAAATTTCATTTTAAATTTAATAGATTGTATGTTTAAAATTTGAAGTCTTCCTTGATGAAGTCTTCCTCAATAATCCTTCCCCTTTTACCAAGTCTACCAAAAGTAAGACACAATTTCCCATGTTCCCAGACCTGTTTTGAAGCAATTTAAAAAGAATATCTTTTCCCAGGCTGTAAGCTGCTTGAGAACATGGCCTGCATCTTATGTATCTTACACCTAGAGAGTTCCTGTAACCTTCTGAAGGCACTCAGAAATGTTTGTTCAACAGTTAAATGTTTATGAATGTTGGGCTTTTTCTTGTTTATTTAGTCATTGTAAAATGTAGACCAAATACTTCCCTTCCTTGTTAGCCAACACGAAGTCCTGTTAAAGAAAAACACTTAGCATTTTGCTGTCTTCTGGGAAAAATGTAAACCAAATAGCTTACACACACACACACACACACACGCACACGCACACACACACACACACACACACACTCTTACATACTCATGATCTAGGGAAAAGTCGAACAAGAAAGCTGGATTGAATTTCTGCTTTTTAAATTTAGATCTGTATAGTATAACTTCAAATTAGCATTATACTCCCAAGATCTTAATATCTTTCAAAGAATCCCAGATGTCCAGAAATTCCTGGTTGGGAAATCTGGTTTACAGTGTTATGAATTTTTTACATGTTAAAGATACCCCTAATGAAATTTAAGTTACAAAATGCATTAAAAAATCAAAGATGCATAATTTGGGAATTATTTATGGATCTATCCTTATGGTTTTATTTTTATAATTTATTATGGACCTGTCTTTCATTGTTAATCTAGAATTGACTAAGTAGTTGCATATATTAATTGCAATAGTTATAATGTTGTTGAATTTATTTATGTTTCTATATTTTGTATCTTCCCAAAGAATTGCCTGTGAAGACAGATTGATAATCTTTAAGGTTTTGGCAATATTTTGTATAGTATTTGAACTTTTAAATGAATAATTAACCTATTTTTCCCCAAGGTAGTTTTTATTTGTTTTTAGTATTTTGTTAGAAATGGAAACAAAGTTAGTTTGAGGTATACATTTAAATAAATATATTTTAATTGAGTTATATTTCTCTTTAGGTTTTATTTTCAGTTTATGCTGAGTAATACATAGAGAAAGAAGAAGGAGTGTTTTTGAAAGTAAAAAACAATTATCAGGTTTCCCTCAATTCTATTTCATCTGATTTTTCACTTTTTTTTCAGGTAACAGTGGAAAATTTTTTACGGGTATTAACTGGGAGGATTCCATCTAGTACGCCTCGGTCAAAACGTCTTCTTTCTGATGATAGGAGTAATATTCTTATTTATATGACAGGTAATTTCATAATTTAGATATTTAATGATAGCATATGTTGCAGCTCTTTTCAAAAAGGAATTTGCATGGAAAGAAATTTAAACATCTTAAATAATTTTTGGTTCAAGTAGTTTGATAGTTTGTTATGAAGTTCTCTTTTCTCATAATGTATAACAACTTGAAATGATATTTGAAAACAGTGTATTACTCATCAGCTGATGATAAAACAGGTGCAGAATGATTCTTAGATGTCATACAGCAGGACAGTGACCCCTACTTAGTGGTCTTCTTTTCTTTATCATGTTGCATTTATTTACAGCTTTTAAAATACAATCAATTTATAAACTTTCTAAATTAACCCAGCAGAGTTAATGAAGTCAGGAAAATTTTCATTTTAGTTTATCTGACATTTACAAGAAATTTTCAAGCTTTTGTGGCAAATAGGAAGACGTACAGTCTTCAATAAAGCTTGGCTTTATTTGATGTACTAAACAAAAGGTTTTACAACATTTTTTTCTGAGTCTGTTGGTCCTCTTTCACGATAGCTCCAAGTATGGGAGAAATTCCAGTATCTAAGATAGAATTGGCAAACCATGGCCCATGGAAGGGCTACTGTTTTGGAAGTAAAGTTTTATTAGAACACAGTTGTAACCATTTGTTTTATGTATTGTCTGTGGCTGCTTTTACATTACAGTGGCAGAGTCCAGGAGTTGCAACAGAGACCATATGGCTCACAAGTCTAAAACATTTACCACCTGGCCCTTTACAGAAAAAGTTTGCCAACCCATGTAAGAGAATGGGAAGGCTGATAATTATGATAATATCATAATAAAAACGGTAATAGCTAGTATTTATTGAGGCTTACTATACATCACGCAGTATTCTTAATCATTGTGTATATTAGTTCATTTCATCCTCACAACAATCTAAAGATTTAAGTGCCGATTTTCAGGGCTGTCATATATGGTTATGTGGGTTGTGCACTGCACGTAAGTGTCTGGCTCGGGTGGTGAGTGGGAGCTGAGATCTAGTATATGTTTACACTTACTCAGCTGTGTGCCTTGCTATAAAGTTGTGTCTAATGGGAGAGAGAAATATTCCTCTTCCCTTAACCCACCCTAAGGCATAGCCACTAACCACTTTTGAGCTTACAGGACTGCTTATATTTAGTGGGAGCACTGAAATACACAGATTTTTCTACTTTGTTATCCAGTGGGAAGTACCTTTTTAAAATCTGCACAAAGGACCTATATAGGCACGCTAATGATGGCCTTACTGATACATTTCTTACTTTACATCTGAGGAAACTGAGGCATAGAAAGGTTAAGTTACTTGCCTAAAATAACAGAGTCATTAAGTAGTAAAGCTAGCATTTGTATCCAGGCAGACTGGCTCTATCATGCATTCTAAATGTCATAATCTTGTGGTCAACTCTCATGGGACAGTGGTTGATGATTGTGAAAACATCAAGTTTTAGGTGAGAACTACACTTCCTATTGATATAGCATTTCAAGTATATACTGTGAATAGTGCTAGCTTACCATGGGACTAGCTAGTGTCTTCAGCTCCTTTCTCACCAAAAATGTTTGCCTGGTATTTGAGAAATTTTTATCTATGGAAACTCATTTCTGGCATAGTAATGGAGCCAGTGAAAAAAGTATAAATGTGCTTTTCTAAAACTGAATGATAGAAAATCTTTTAAATATATATTATATCTACTATTTTTTACATAGTCTATCATTATTCTCTTTAATTGGTATAGCAGAAAATTAAATTTATTTGTTTTTACAGTAGTTTTTATTTTAGAATATAAAATAACAAGTGATATTGAAATATTGCCATGGATGAAGTGAATGTTTATATCTGGATGTGTGCAGTTTGCATTAAAAATAGTGTCTGTTTGATCTTTCTGGCTCTTCCTATAAGGACATGGTGGAAACGGTTTCTTGAAATTTCAAGATTCTGAAGAAATTACCAACATAGAACTTGCAGATGCTTTTGAACAAATGTGGCAGAAAAGACGGTAATTGACAAATGACTACTTTTCATAAGATAAATTAGTACCTAATTTTTCCATGGTTAGTAGATTTATAAATCTTATGAGATCTAAACTTATTTTAATAAGTTATTTCTTCTACTTTAGATTTATGTTTGTTATTTCTATTGAACTGAACTATTTTTTATTTTTTTAGCAATTGTACATTACAGCAGTAGTTTTATTATATTTTACAGAAGTATGAACTGTATTCTTTTTAGAAGAAAAATTTGGGTTTCTTAAAAAGAGCATGGAAAGAAATTCACCTGTTAATATCATATCTCTTGTTATTTCTCATCCTGTTTGGAGGAAATAAGAGTCCCACCAACCAAGTTCCCCATTACTTAGGGGGATTGTGAACATATATTTATTTTTCATCTTGTACTTATTCTTTTTGCACAGTCTCGGGCCCTCTAAGTGATAGGAATACATTATTTCTTCTTTGGAAAAAAGATGCTGAAATTAGGATTAGTATAAAATTTGTAGCAACTCACATTAAGGATGATATATTGTTAGTAATCTGTGGTAAGCACCCTTTTAGTTGAAAGTTGTCATATGAACTTAAGTGAATTTAAAGTAGCAATTGAACTGCTTTTAAATTAATTACCCTCAATAAAGACTTATTGCTTACCTTCTAAACATGTGGCACAGAGGGGAATATGATGCTTACTGTGCCTTCAAAGTTTTAAAAATCTAGTAGAAAAGAGAAATGTGTACACAACTCTGCTACAAGTTAAATATTCTAAATTCTGAATTATAGGCATAAGGAGAATGTATAGAAGTGTTGAAGAGGAAGCTTTTGCTTGGTACTGGTTTTATCTTATTCATAGCTTACATTTATTGAAGGTATACTAGGTGCTGGGCACTATGTTATAAAATGTGTTGTTCTGTTTAATTTTAATAACTCTATGAGGCAGATATTGTTATTATTCCCATTTTTACAAATGTGTAAATTGAGGTACAGATAGATTAAATAACTTGCCAAACTTTATACAGCTCATAAGTGCCAGTACTAGAATTCACATCCAAGTGGTCCTGTCCCAGAGAGAGCTTACTCTCTTAATTGTTTTACTGTACTGCCTCTCATAACCTTAGATGTTTATGATCCCCAGGGGTGTCCACAGATTTTTGTCTCAGAACAAATGTGTCATATTAATCGTGCCTTCTATCCCTTGCTTAGATAATATTAAGATTCCATGCTTTTTTAGGTGCAGTGTTAGCTGTTTACTTAGATCCAATGTCTGAGAGAAACCTCTGAGAAAATGTTATTTACTTCCTGTTTTCACCTTCACCAACCAGGCAGCTAAAATATAGAGCTGATTATGTTACTCTTTCACTTTAAAAAAGCCTTTGATGGCTTCTTCAAACTTACAGGTTAAGATCCAAACTTTGTACAGAATACTTTACAGATTGACCCTGCCTTACCTTTTTGAAACGAATTTCTCTCCATTTTACCAAATTAACTCTAAATCCAAGCTACACGATACAATTCCTTTTTCCTAAACATTTATACTTTTTTACATTTAGATGCCTTAATACAGGCTTTTTCCTCTACTGGAATGTGCGATTCCTTTCTTTGTTAAATAATATAACACTCACCCCTCACTGCCCTTGTCAGACATCACCTTTCCCTGACCTGCCTTTCCTTACAGTTTCCTCTGTTTCTTTCTCAGTGCTCTTGGAGCACTTTGACTTTGTTAGACTCTAAGCTCTGTGAGGGCAAGGACTGTTGTATCCCCAGCTTAGTGTCAGGCACATTGTAGGCCTTCATTAAAATTTGTAACACTCATCACATTCTGATTTAGTTATATTGTTTATGTGTCTGTCTTCCAGTTAGATTTTAAGATCTTTGAGTATGGTGACTAAGTCATATATATATTTTTTCTGTATCTAGCTCAGTTTCTAGGACTGTGTGGGTGCCAGATAAATGTTTTTTGAATTGAACATTTGTTTGGATTCTGAATCTTGTGGCATAGATAAGGGAGGGGGAAGAAGTTGGGGTGGCCACTTTATGGCACAACTACTGCCCTCTATTGAGGTGGTTCCCCTGGACAGGTTATACCTTTAATATTTCTAATATTAAATTTGTATTGGGAATTCTATCAAAAAATCTCAAATTTTTAGCTAATGAAATGACTAAGATATGACTTTAACATCTTAGGGAAGTATTGTAAAATGTTAATATATGTTTAACAGCATGATTCATGTCAAAGATATCACGTTTCTTTCAGCTACAATGAGCTATTGTTTATTATTGATACTTGTCAAGGAGCATCCATGTATGAGAGATTTTATTCTCCTAACATAATGGCTTTAGCTAGTAGCCAAGTGGGAGAAGATTCACTCTCGGTAAGTGCATTTTTTCTTTCCCGCTTGTAAATGGCATTGTCTTTGGAATGTGTAGCTATTTCTAGAATCACTTATATGTTTTATAAATATATATGTTATTTCTTATTCTTAGACTTCTTTATATCTTAGAAGGAAATTTTGATTATATTTAAAATATTTTGTTGTAATGTAATGATCCTATCTATTAGACTTGCACTTTTTTTTCCTTTGCTTTTTTATAGCATCAACCTGATCCTGCAATTGGAGTCCATCTGATGGATAGATACACATTTTATGTCTTAGAATTTTTGGAGGAAATTAATCCAGCTAGCCAAACTAATATGAATGATCTTGTAAGTATTTGCTTGATTTGGTTATAGCACAATAGCTATGCTAACCTTAATGTGATAAGTGAAGTCTGTTATTCCTCGACTTCTAGGGTACTCTTCCATATGCTGAATGGTGGCCTTTTAAAGTGTTTTGAATCTCCCATTACAGTAGTATCTCTTTCTTTACTACAAGAGGCCTAAAACCTTAGCCTAGTTAACTTGCTATTCCTTGAGGTATTTTGCTATTCTCATTCATTTGCTCATGTTTTTTTCCTTACCAGAAATCTTTTTTAGATTCACATATTGAAATTCTACCTATTCTTTGGGAGTCAAATCAGATCCTACCTCCTCCAGGAGATCTTCCCATAGTCTTCTTTTTGGAATTTATGTAAAATAAGTAAAGCTACTCAGAGCTTTATTTCTTTTTTGTGTGTGCCATTTGTCACAGTCTGTCTTTTTTTGGACTTACTAATTGAGTGTAAATGTTTTTCTCACTTAATGGGAAGTTCTTGAAGGAGAGAGACCTCCTCTTACATATTTTTGTGCACCCTACAACTTCTAGTACCATGTTTTGATGTGGCCTGTTGAATTTAGTTCAACTTTTTTTCCTGAATTTTCTGCACTGATTGTCTCTTTTAAAATAAATCTACTTTGAGGTTGCTATCAAAAGTAAGCATAATAAAAAGCTTGAAATAGCGGTTGTACTAGACTGGATAATTACTGTGAATTAATGACTTGCATTCTTTTTTCATTAATTTATATCTTAATTCATTCACAAATATTTCTTGAGTTTTTGCTAAGTGACAGGCACTGGCTGTACTCTAGAGATAGAGGCAGATACTGTCCCTGCTTTCATGGAGCTTTGGAATGAATGGGAGGCTGAGTAGATAAGGTTCTGGACTCTAGTATTTCATAAACCAAGCAGCTTTATATTGATCTCTTTTATTATATAGAAACCTTTCAGGTAGGTTTCTATTTATTAAAGAGGTTCAACTCTAAAATTCTGAAAACCACTGCTTTAAGCTATCAGATTTGATAACATCAAACTACTTACTACATTTTGAAGTTTTGAAAGGGAATAACTGCCAACTAGGAATTCTGTAACCTGCAAGGTTATCATTCAGAATTGAAGGAGAGATTAGGAGTTTTCCAGATAAGCAAAACTAAAAGAGTTTATCACCATTTTACAAGAAATGTTAAAGGGACTTCTCTAAGCTAGAAAGAAAAGATACTAATCAATAGTAAGATAACATAGTAAATTAAAAATTTCACTGAAAAAGATAAATAAAAAGGTAGTGGATTAATCATTTATAAAGTCAGTACAAAGGGTAAAAGACAAAAGTCATAAAATTAATTAGAAATACAATACTTAATTAAGGGATATATAAAATGAAAAGATGTAAAATATGTCATCAAAATGTGTTGGGGAAGTAAAATATAAAGCTTTGGAATGTGTTCAAAATTAAGTTACTATCAACTTAAAGGAGACCATTATATATGTAGGATGTTATGTGTCACCTATGGTAACCACAAACAAAAAACTTTTAGTAAATACACAAAAGTAAATGAAAAGGAATTAAAATTAACTGTAAAGAAAACAAACAACAAGGGAAGAAAGAAAGAGAAGAATAAAGGAACAGAAATGAACTACAGAAAAAGATGGAAAAAGATACACCATGAAAATGAAAATGAAAAGGACACTGGGGTAGTAATAGACTTCCAAACAAATACTGTAACAAAAGATGAAGAAGGGCATTACATAATATAAAGGGGTCAGTCCAACAAGAGGATATAACATTTGTAAACATTTGTGCACCCAACATGGGCTCACTTAAATATATAAATCAAAGAGTAACAGAAATAAAGGGAGAAATAGACAGCAATACAATAATAGTAGAGGACTTAATACCCCACTTAATATCAATGGATAGATAATCCAGACAGAAAATCAACAAGGAAACATTGGCCTTAAAAGACATCTTATATCAGATTGACTAAATAGATACATACAGAACATTCCATCCAAAACAAAAACAGCAAAATACACATTCAAGTGCACATGGAACATTCTGCTGGATAGATCACATGTTAGGCTATGGACCAAGTCTCAGTAAATTTAAGAAGTCTTAATAAATTTGAGCATCTTTTCTGATCACAACAGTATGAAACAAGAAATCAATTATAAAAAGAAAACTGGAAAAAAAACACAAAACATGTGGAGACTAAACAACATGCTGTTAAACAATCAGTGGGTTATCAAAGAAATCAAAAAATACCTTGAGACAAATGCAGATGGAAACACATTCCAAAATCTTTGGGATGCTGCTAGCGAAAGCAGTTTCTAAGAGGGAAGTTCATATTAATACTGACCTACCTCAAGAAACATGAAAACTCTTAACCATCTAACTCATTTAAAGGATCTAGAAAAAGAAGAACAAACAAAGCCCGAAGTTAGTAGAAGGAAGGAAATAATAAAGATCAGAGCAGAAATAAATGAAATAACAGCTAAAGAGACAATAGAACAATCTATGAAACTAAGAGCTGGTTCTTTGAAAGATAAACAAAATTGGCAAATCTTTAGCCAGACAGACTCATCAAGGAAAAAAGAACCCAAATAAATAAAATCAGAAATGAAGGAGGAGAAATTACAGTCAGTATCACAGAAATACAAAAGATCATAAGAGACTATTATGAACAATTATATGCCAACAAATTAGACAATCTAGAATTGGATAAATTCCTAGAAACATGCAGTCTTCCAAGACTAAATCATGAGGAATTAGAAAATCTGAATAGACCAATTAATAGTAATGAAATTAAATCAGTAATCCAAAAAAAAAAAAAATGCCAACAAACAAAAGTCCAGGTCTAGGTGGCTTTATAGGTGATTCTGCCAAACATTTAAAGAAGTTAATACCCATCCTTGTCAAATTATTCCAAATAAAATAATACACACTTTGGATAATACACACTTTTTCTTCAGTTTGAGAAGAAAGAAAGAACACTTCCAAAGTCATTTTATGAGACTAGCATTACCCTGACACCAAAACAAAAGAATTGATGCTGCAAAAAAAGAAAATTACTGGCCAATATCCCTCATGAAAATGGATGCAAAAATCCTCAACAAAATATTAGCAAACCAAATTCAACAATACATTAAAAGGATCATGCAGCATGATCAAGTGGGATTCATTCCAGGGATGCAAGTTTGGTTTAACACCTGCAAATCAATAATGTGATATACCACATTCACAAAATGCCTGATTTAAATCATATGATCATTTCAATAGATGCAGAAAAAAGCATTTGACAATTCAACGTCCATTTATGATAAAAACTCTTTACAAAGTTGGTGTAGAGAGAATATACCTCAATATAATAAAGGCCGTATGTGACAAACTCACAACTAACATTATACTCAGCAGTGAAAAACTGAGAAAGCTTTTTACTCTAAGATTAGGAACAATACAGGGATGCCCAGTCTTGCCACTTTTATCCATAGTATTGGAAGTCTTAGCCACAGAAATTAGTCAAAAAAGAAACAAAACTGAGTTATTTGTAGTGAGGTGGATGGACCTAGAGTCTGTCATACGAGTGAAGTAAGTCAGAAAGAGAAAAACAAATACTGTATGCTAACACGTATATATGGAATCTAAAAAAAAAAGGATGAACCTAGGGGCAGGACAGGAATAAAGACACGGACGTAGAGAATGGACTTGAGGACATGGGGAGGGGGAAGGGTAAGGTGGGATGAACTGAGAGAGTAACGTTGACAGATATACACTACCAAATGTAAAATAGATAGCTAGTGGGAAGCAGCTGCATAGCACAGGGAGATCAGCTCGGTGCTTTGTACCCACCTAGAGGGCTGGGATAGGGAGGGTGGGAGGGAGATGCAAGAGGGAGGGGATATGGGGATATACGTATGCATATAGCTGATTCACTTTGTTATACAGCAGAAACTAACACAACATGGTAAAGCAATTATATGCTAATAAAGATGTTAAAAAAAAAAGAAATTAGTCAGGAAAAAAAATAAAAGTCATCCAAACTGGAAAGGAAGAAGTAGCAAAACTGTCACTATTTGCAGATGGCATAATACAGAAATCCCTAAAGACTCTACCAAAAAAACTATTAGAACTAATAATGAATTCAGTTAAGTTGTAGGATACAAAATTAATATACAAAAATTGGCTGAATTTCTGTACACTAATAATGAACTATCATAAAGAGAAGTGATGAAAACAATCCCTCTTACAATTGTATCAAAAAGAATAAAATACCTAGAGATGAATTTAACCAAGGAGGTGAAAGACCTGTATTCTGAAAACTAAGCATTGATGAAAGAAACTGAAGATGACACAAATAAGTAGAATAAATCCATGCTTCTGATTTAGAAAAATTAATATTGCTAAAATGTCCATATTTTTCAAAGCAATCTACAGATTTCATGCAATCCATATCAAAATAATAAAGACATTTTAAAAAATAGAACTAGAACAAATAATCCTAAATTTTGTATGGAAGCACTGAAGACCCCAAATAGCTAAAGCAATCTTGAGAAAGAAGAACAAAGCTGGAGCTATCATACGCTCTCATTTCAAACTATGCTACTAAGCTATAGTAATCAAAACAAGTGTGGTACTGGGAGCACCCTTCTAGTTGCTAGATGGAATGCTGCCTGCCCAATTCATGAATCATCTAATAAAGCCAAATACATCTTCAAATTTACTTGGTTGACTTTTATTTTTTTAACGGATGGGTGGCAGCGATGAGATTTGAAGTGAACTTGGGATGGCTTTCAAGGAGCAGGAAACACAGGCATGGAACCCTGTGAACCCTTTTCAGTTCACTGTCTTTCTTGCTGTTTCCAAGGGCCATTGGTAAGTTCCTTTTGGTTGAGCTCTGTTATTTTTGTGTTCGAGCTCCTGATCTAATTAGCTTTCCACAGTTCATTGTTTTGAGTGGAAAACTCCAGTCCCTTGATTCTGTCTCCTCATTTGGAACTATGATGGTTTAATATGCACCTCCCCATTTGTTTGGAATCCTTTCCCAAATTCCCTGTTGAGAACTACTAGTTATAGCTGCAGTTCTCCTTTTGCTTGGAATCAGTCTGCAGTCCTCATTCTTTGAGGTCTGCTCGTTCAGTCCTTTCCCCAGTCTCTCTCTCTCTCTCTGTCTCTCTTTTTTTTTTTTTTAAGTTAACATGGGTTTCTGTTAATGTGCACACGAAGTAAAGCCCATTGCTAATGGGAATCTCAGAAGCCAAAAAGCTGCAAAGATTGGTGGGTACCAGACATTTAAAAGTTATTAGAGCGCTCATCACCTAACCCAAAGAGTCTCATGTTAGGATAAGTTGGTCACAGAATGGGTTAGACTGACATCTAGGTCACCCACCAACCTCAAGAAAACTTCCATGCAACAATGTACACCGTAAAACACCGCATAATTCCCAACCCTGCCACAAGTCCCTCTTAGGTATTAGTTTGACTGAGAAAACCAAAGGCCTAGCTAGAAGAAACGTGATTCTTTATGTCCAAATAGTTGAGCACACTGCCTTCCATCACATCTGCTTAGTTTATATTTAAGAACTATGAATCCTGGAAGCTGCAGTTATTTAACAAAATGGCAAAGTTTTACTAAAATCAACCTAGAATTATATTGGCCATTAGGAGGAATGTTCCAAATAGGTAAGATCACTTAAAAACAAGGGCTTCCAAGTTAAACCAAATGGAATACCTATTTTAATTAGTATGCAGAAGTCTCCAAAAGCTTTCAAAATTCCAAAATAACTTCATTAAAAGATTTGTTGCACAAAGCCAATGAAAAATTAAATATACAAAAGATGTCTAAAACAATGCCTAGGCCTCCCCATTTCACCTTCTTGGGGGTTCATTATCAAAACACTTTCCCAGAGATCAATGTTTCAGCTGTTATCAGCTGGGACACTGGAAAAGAGATTGTTCTCAAGGCTCTCTGCAAATTCTTCAACATCAACTTAAACTCCCATATGGGCCCCTCACAGAGTTGATGATACAGATTTTTTGGGTAAACTGCTAAATTATTCCCTTAAACACTTAGGGAACTGAAATTATTCAGTCTGGTAAGAATTTAGACCTTATACCCTAAGCTAGATATACCCAGAGGAAAAGAAACATTCCAACAATAGGTAGATGGGTGTCATTCCTTTTTGCCAATCCCTAAACCTCCTCTCTTCATCTCAAAATACTTGTAGATATTGGGACTTTGGAAATAGAATTGTTCTGCACTTAATCTGTGTCTTTGTGATGTAGATTTCCTATCCCCATCTTCTCTGAGACTTAAGAGCCATTCTTTGAAATGCAATTGTTTCTCATCAGAAAAGAAAAAAAAAGAAAGGAAGAAATATTTGGAAATTTGGCAGATAAAAAATCTTGTGTCTTCTCCACAAATATTGATAACTATGAGATCTCCCTTAGCATCTGTGTGTATCTACTTATGTATGTTGTAGATATGTGTTGTTGTCTTTTTTTAACCTCTAGATGGTACTGCAGAATTATTTTGTAGAAGAGCTCTATTTAGTTGGTTTGAAGACAGGCTTGTAACGATTGTGTTACCGAGTGCAAGCACGCTCTGCTCGCCGCACAACAGGCCAGTAAATCGGGAGACAAGGTGTTGAGGCAAGGAATAGGACTTTATTCAGAAAGGTAGCAGACCGAGAAGGTGGTGGACTAAGGTCCCCCAGAAAACCATCTTATCGGGGTCTGGATGCCAGTTTCTTTTATAGAATCAGAGAGGTAAGTAAAGTAAGGCAGAATAGAGAGGTAGAGGCGGGGAGGAAGTAAAGTAAAAAGGGCCATCAGTCTTGCAAAAACATCTCCTGGAATGCAGCCTCCAGGAGGGCACGTGTTAATTTCTTCTTTCTTGCAGCCATTTGCAGGTGGGTAGGGTTCCCTCCGGCAGGCCATTATGTATGATTATAATAACAAAAGCAAGGAAAAGCAAAGGCTAAAGTCAAAGAAACAGATCCAATGTGGAGACAAAATTGGCTCTCCCTGTTACAGTTGGGCATTCCAAAGTTGTCAGAAATACAACAGAAACTAACTGAAATGCTTTTTAAAATTATGTGATCTAAGATATCTTTTGTGAATAAAAGCTAGTTTAAGGTTGTTGGTTTAATTAAAGCAGAGATGTCTTTAGAGTTATCAGCATTAAATATAATACTTTTATTTTACCTAGGCTTGCAAGAAAAATAACTGGATATGATGAAGTTTTCATAAGTAATCTAAACAATTATTAAGAGGAAGTATTAAATAAATATAAGTAGGATAAAAAGTTTTTAGTTGAACTTTTCAAATTAATTTCGCAAATCTTTTCTGTAAGCTGAAACCTTAAAGTTTTGCTAAGATTAAGTTAAGTGCTAGAAACTTATTGAATATCTAGATCTCCCCAAATAAGAAAAAATACTGAGCCATTAATTATTGAGCATAGGTTTATCTACTTTTGGTTTCTTATTATAGAGAAACTAAAGATAAATTTGGGTTTATTAGTAAGCATGTGTCGACTGAAAAAATGCGCAACCAAAAAGTTGAGAATTATGTTTTGTTTGGCAGACAAAATTGAGGACTTAAGCCCAGGATGTAGCCTCTCAGATAGCTCTGAGGGACTGTTACGAAGAGGTAAGGGAGGAGCCAGATTTTATAGGAGTTTTTGCAACGAAGACCAGGTAGTCAGAACATCAAAAGATTACTGTTAATTAAATAAAACCAGACATCTCAAATTAATGAATTTAGCACTTTTCTATGTATGGGAAGATGCAAGAGTCTGGGCTCATTGAAATCATTCCTTTGATATGTACCATAGCTGTCTAGGGCCAGTATCCTGGGCTTTCCCATCCTGAGTCCCTTCAGCATGCACCTTTGGGGGCAGCTCTAGTGGCTCCATGGCTGCAACATCCTTTGTTTACTGATATGGCAGGCAACATTATTCATTCACACTTGTTTGGTGCCATGCTTAGAAATTTTCTATGAGAAAGCACATGTTTCTAGAAATTATAAAAAAGTATAAGTTTGCCAAGCTGTAATGCTAGTGTAAGAGATAGTCCACAATTGTTTACTTCCTAAATTTTCACTAGAAATTAAGGTTTTTAAAGGTTAAAAATTCTAATTATGCAAGTAAGGCTATTAGAAACGATATGGGAGACATCTCCATATGCAGGGAAAAGCAGGATGTGTTTTTGGCTAAGAAAAAGTATGAGGAATAAAGATGCATTTGTGTTAAGGGAAATGAGGATAATTTTGTCTGAACTAGAACTTCTGGTTATGAAGGACAAACTAAAGGTATATAAAAGGTTGAGAGAGAGAATTTTACCTTGTCTAATCAAGCTGGCTGAAATTGAATTGTTTATAAAGGTTTTAAAAATTAAGCTTTATTATCAATAGTGTACTTCAAACTAGAACTTAATTTTTTTCATCTGCTAAGTAGACAGTATTGTTTCATATTGATCTGTGATCCTGTTTCTTCAAGTGTCCAAACCTTTTGGTATCTTTGGCAGACTTCCCAAAATCAGATTCTAAAACTAAAGTCTTTTGACCTCAATTAACTTTCAAGTTTTTCAGAGGGTGCCTGGATCATTTCAAAGGATGTATTTCCTCTCCTTATAAAAAGGAAGATGTTAAACTGATTAGGCTTATTTCATATGTTAAGTTACATGGGAAACATTGTCAAATAAGAAGGAACAAGCCTTCTTTATGCTGTGTCTATATAGGTATGTATTATAAGTGTTCCAGAAATCGCATGAAATTCTTGGCAGTCTGATATATCCGGGTGTATTATATTGTCTGTCATCAAAATTGAGGCTTACACCAAAGGACTGAACCTCAGTATTAGGGAGTTGCCCTAGCTGACTTTCATGCAAAGGCAGCAGCAATAGAGGCTTATAAAGATGGTGGCACATGTGGATGAAGTCCATTCTGCTTCTGCAAAACATGACCCGCTCAGTGCCAGACTTTTGCCATCCTGATGTCCTTGTAACATGGCAACAGTTTGTTCCTGAATCAGAGAAATTAAGGTGGGTAAATAATGGCTGTAAACTGAATGACCAGTCAGGGCTATGGGAGAACCTAGACAGCGTTTGGTTCTTCCTGGAAAACGTTTTTCTTTTTTTGCATTCTTTTGTCCACCCACCAGTGCATTTAAGAATAACAATTTTTGTCCCTAGAGGTGGTCTCAGACCTCCTGTCTCTGGACTCCTTTAGCACCTACAACTGGACTTCATTCATTTGCCACTTAGTATGGGTTATCGGTATGTTCTTGTTATTGTATGTATGTTTCCTGGATGGGTTGAAGCCTTCCCCTGCTGCAAGGCCAGTACCCTCACTGTGGCAAAGAAACTGTTAGAAAATGTGTTTCCCGCCTGGGGTATACCTTCCACAATCTCCAGTGATTGAGGCACACACTGCACTGGGAAAATCATACGGTCTTTAACGAAAACCTTGCAAATTTCTTGGAATTATTACTGTCCCTATCACCCTCAATCATCAGGCAAGTTTGAGAGAACTAACGGAAAAAACTGGATTCAAGCAGAACAAGAATTAATAACATGGGACTGAATGAACTGATAAGGATGATTATAATTTTTATGACTGTGTGTTTAAAATATTGCGGGTTCTTTAATGTTTTTTCCAGATTTAAAGAAATCTTTTCTATTAAGCTATCAACAATTTGGTAATATATACCTTTGTGAACAAAGATGAAACATTTACTTTTTCTCCCTATCTGATCCCCAGAATTCAGAAACTCTCAGTGAGTATTCTTATTTTCATGTTCCTTGTAACAGGACACAATTAGAAACATGGGCTATATTACCAAGGCTTTGACTGGAATGTGTACATAGACTCAGACATGGCCAGACAGCTGCAAGAAACCACGTGGAAAAATCAAGCTGGTACTTTGCTTACAAGGTTCCAGCAAAGCAATCTTAAAAAAGAACTTATTATGGTCCGTCATTATTCTTGCTGTACTTCTATAAAAATCAGGCCAAGTTTAATACAGACAAATTAGTTTTACTGTGATTATCTCTGGTTTAAAAAAATGGGATAATCATAGAGAGAAAAATTATGTTTGCACCTTTGTAGATATTAGATTCTAGTCCTGTTAATTGTGGTCAAAGATTCCTCTAGTTTCCTCAGATATCTGACTATGACTTACCCAATTAACATTTACAGCTTTCTCTCACCCTTCTGATTTGGAATCACTAAGAACAAAGGCAGCCCTTGAGCCCCATTGGAAGGGACCTAACCAAGTGTACCTGACCACTGACACTGCTGCAAAGGTTTTGAGCCTTGGGTGCACATCTCACAGCCAAGGAGGATTCCACCTGGCATCTGGTCCTGTACTAATGCTGGAGACCCCTGAATCAAATTGACAAGGAAGAGAAGTAGCTGACATTGATGTAGACTGCTTTTGCCCAAGATGATGGATCAAGACTTCATACTTTAACTAAAACCTTTTCCTCTTTGCTTTCTTTCCTTTACTCTGGAATTGACCTGGAAAGATAACGCCATCATCTGTATCTCCCAGGCTATTGCTTAGAGAGGTAACCTCTCGAATTTAGAACAACTTTTTATTTCAGGTTAGGAGAAAATCTGGCTTGAACGGGCAAGTGCAACAACACTTGCAAATGAATCCATTAACAGTGCCACCTAAGTGGAAGTAGTTTGTGCCCTGACAGGATTTGTCTTAGTCAGTGATGGTTATTCTCCTTGGGCCTATGAATGCCTAAATGGCTGGTATATAACCATGCAGTACCTATTAGGTTATCTAACTGTGCCCCTAACTGTTCTAGAAAGGACCTACCAGGAGGCATTCATAATTCAGAATCGCTTCCTTTGGCAGGGTCAATTTCCCTGATTAGGAGTAAATACAAATGAGAATATGATCAGAAGCCTCTTCTTAACTCTTGAAAGTATTGCAGAATCCACTGCTAAAGCATTAGCTGCCCATAGACTCTGTGGCTAGAGTTGTTCTTGATTATAGAATAGTCCTTGATTATCTTTTAGCTGAACCGGGAGGTGTCTGTACTGCGGCCAATGCCACCAACAGGATTGACATTTCTAGGGAAGGTGAAGCTCAGTCACTCAGCAAACCACTTGGCTTAAAAGGGTGACTCCTTCAACCGGGTCTTTGATTGGTTTGGGTCTTGGGGACCTGACTCTGGAGTGCCTTCCGAGTACTGGGAATTATCCTGCTTATAATAATCATAATAATCCCCCTGGCAGATCGTATTCTCTCAAAAGCTTTCAATTCATGTTCGCAGCTGCTAACTGCCAGGCAAATGATCTCCTAAGACTGGAAGGTCAGAAATGAAATGAAGAGAATGACCAACTTAAAATTTATGAACCTGGAACCATGATCTGTGGATGTTACGGGAATTAAGCAAAAAAACGTTTTGGGCGCTCTATCCCCCATCCCCCTAGAGGCAATCTGCATGATAAAACCCGTGTCATTTCCTCCCCCCACACCCCCCAAAGGAAGCCTGGCCTAAAAAAACTTTTCTTTTTCTAATAGCTCCCCGACTTTCCTCCTATAAAACCTATTTAGTGCAACTCCTCAGAGCACCCTTCTAGTTGCTAGATGGGATGCTGCCTGATTCATGAATTGGCCTGTTAAAGCCAATTAGATTTTCAAATTAAAAAAATAATAATAATCATATGGTACTGCACAAAAACAGACACATAGAACAATGGAACAGAATAGATAGCCTGGAAATAAAGGCATGCTTGTTTATATGGTCAGTTAATATAAAACAAAGGAGGTAAGAATATAAAATAGGGGAAAACACTCTCATGCACCCCAGTGTTCATAGGAACATTATTTACAATAGCCAAGATAGGGAAGCAACCATAAGTCTCCATCAGTAGATGAGTGTGTAAAGTTGTGCTATATATACAATGGAATATTACTCAGCCTTAGAAAAGAATGAAATTCTGCCATTTGCAACAACATGGATGGACCTAGAGGGTATTATGCTCAGTGAAATAAGTCAGACAGAGAAAGACAAATACTGTATGCTATCAATTATATGTGGAATATAAAGAAAACAAACAGAAGTAGACTTATACAGAGAACAAACAGATGGTTGTCAGAGGGGTGGTTGAGTGGGGACACGGGTGAAATAGATAAAGAGGATTAACAAGTACAAACTTCCAGTTAAAAGTAAATAAGTCATGGCAATGTAATGTACAGCATAGGGAATATAGCCAGTAATATTGTAATAACTTTGTATGGTGACAGATTGTAAGTAGACTTATCATGGTGATCATTTTGTGATGTATAAAAATATCAAATCACTGTGTGGTACATCTGAAACTAATATAATTGTTTCAATTATAATTCAGTTTTTTTTAAAGTGTAAGGTTTTTTTTGTTTGTTTATTTGTTTTTTTTAGCAGCAAAGAAGATAATACTTATTTAGTGTTTCCCAAGCTCATTCAACTACTTTTCTTTTCCTGCTTTCTTCTGCTAGTACCTAATAAAACCAACCAAGTTGCTCATACAGGAATACCTTTGATATACCTCGAACTTTAATTTTATCTTGTTTATTTTGTTTTATCTTTTATTTTGTTTATTCAGCCTTCTGTCTGTTTTGTCCTTGTTTGACATTTAACTTTCTTGATCTTCCCCCATCCTTTTTTCCTTCTTTGCTTCTTAATTTATATCCTGAACTCTTCTTTGTATTTCCTGTTATTGCTTTCCTGAACCTGGAAGGCAGTATGATGTTAGACCAATTAATTTCTTTGAGCCTTAGTTTGAAGGAGAGATAATAATTTTTGTATACCTCAAAGTTATTGGTAAGCTTAAATGAGAATATCTGCAAACTGCTTAACACAGTGCTTGGAACACTGTTTCAAAAATTATAGTTGCCGTGCCCTTCCCCATCCCTCTACTGTCGTGTTGGTGATTACCTACACAGATAGTCTTGTCCCTACAAATCGGCAAGTGCTGTGGGCTTTGGGTCCTTACTAGTGGGCCTGTAATGGTTTCCTTCATATATTCTGGGCTTCTGCCAAATTGAGTTCTTTGCCTTAACATGTCTCTGCAGCTGCTCCTTTATTAGGAATATTTTTTCCAATCTAATCTTCCTTTTCCTTCAGAAAATAGCTAAAGCCCCACTCCTTTTTTCTTATCCTCAAACACTAAGTTTTTCTTTTTCTGAATTAGAACCTGTCCCTTTTTTTTCTACCTTGTTAAGTTTATTCATCTCTGACTAGACTTAAAGCCTTGAGGAGAGGACCCAAGTCTCATCAATTTTTGTATCCCCTATGGAAGGTAACCATATGAAGTGTGTATAATAGACACTTTTTATGCTTTGCTGAGTGAATGAACATGTGTCTGGGGTTAGCAGACACTTGGTCCTGTCCAAAACGTCCATACGACATTTGGCCCATGCCAAAAGGTCCTTGAAATTTGGTCTTGTCCAAATGTTCATGAGCATATTTGGTTCATGCCAGATGGTTTTGGACAGGACCAAATATCAAGGACCTTTTGGCATGGACCAAATGTCCTGCAAAGGTCCTTGGTAATGCACTGATGTGGAATATCAGGAATAAGATTAACATAAAAAATATTGTGAGATCTGTGTAGTGGTGAAGTTGTAGTTTTCAGACTATTCTCTGGAGCACTATAGTGTATTGAGGTGCTTTGGGTTTGTTATTTTTATCATGGATAAACTAAGAAATTTACTTGATTTATAGAATGGTTTTTGTAGATTTACAGCAGGAGGATGGGGGGGATAGCTAGTGAGCAGGCTACGCTTAACTTCCTGCAATCCAGAGCAGCTCTGGTTTCATCTTTTTTTACATATTGAGCTACTATGTAATATTTTATTTGAATTTAAAGTTTGAATGAAGCGTCATGATTACAAAATGTTTAAAAAACTCCTCTGGTAGCGCATTCCACTGAGATGAATGTAGATACAGAAAAAAAGCAATTCTCTTGTCATAGTGTTACCTATGAGTTCTCATAAATAAGTGTTCAAAATAAACTTTGTAGCATATGATTTAAAAAAGTGAATGTTTTTTTCGTTCCCTTGCCAGCTTCCTGTTTTATTGATAACCTATTCTAATGTCTGTAAAGCTTCTTAAAGTGTCAAGCTTTACGATAGCAATGAAACTTTAATCTTTAGAACCAGTAGTTTCTTTAGGTTGGGAGAGCTTTGAAAATATATTACAGTCTACTATATTGTATTAATGGATTTAATAAAAGTTGTATGAATACGTAAGCATGTGTATTTATTATTGTTGTACATATTTTTTTCAGTTTCAGGTATGCCCCAAAAGTCTATGTGTGTCTACTCCTGGACATCGCACTGATCTTTTTCAGAGGGATCCTAAAAATGTCCTGATAACTGATTTCTTTGGAAGTGTACGGAAAGTGGAAATTACAACAGAGACTATTAGTTTGCAGCCAGATTCAGGAATCTTGGAAAGCAGGTATTCATCTTAAATTATTATGTGAATAGAGTATTCTAGTCTCACGATTTGTAAACTTTTATGTAACATTATATTAAGAGATGAAAATTAGTATTTATAAAGAAAATCACACATTTCTACCCATTCTTTACTTTATGTAGCCCCTATGCTTTTCAGATTAAGGGGCAAAAGCTCTAAATATCAGTGGGAAGCTAAGATCTTGATTAGGGTTATGTTGTAGCTCCAAAATATGTTTGTAGAAGTATGAGTTCAGGCTTGGTTTAAAAAGGACTAAAACTTACACAACTGACTGTCTCAGAGCCATACTTTTCTGTCAGTAGAGGTATATATGATGGTTCAGAAGACCTGCATGATGGGGCAGGTATGTGAATGTTTCAGACATTATTAATACTCTCTAACAATGTGTAGGTTGTCACCTTTTGCAGTAGAAGGTGTTAAATGGGGCTTCCCTGGTGGCGCAGTGGTTGAGAGTCCGCCTGCCGATGCAGGGGACATGGGTTCGTGCCCCGGTCCGGGAAGATCCCACATACCGCGGAGCGGCTGGGCCCGTGAGCCATGGCCGCTGAGCCTGTGCTTTGCAACGGGAGAGGCCACACAGTGAGAGGCCCGCGTACCGCAAAAAAAAAAAAGAGAAGGTGTTAAATGACGTGACACTGAATAGGGAAGTTGACAGCTGGGCATTTAGAGTATAATAGGGCCCTAGGAATCTGGTAAATGCAAAGCAGATAAACATATAAAGGGGAAGTGAGTGCCAAAAGAATATAGGTGCCAAATGTGTACTTCAAACTATAACACAATGCTTGCATTTTCAGAATTTCTCTGGGTTCCAGCAATCTGATTAGTTCTCTGCCATGTGTTTTGGTCCGTAGAGTCTGGGTGGTTTGTGAACCTGGTTCAGTCCTATCTCTGGCTTTTGCCTAGTGTTGTATTCTATTAATCTTGAAAAGTTTATCTTTAGGATTTCTTTGGGGGCTCTTAGTTATTGATTAGGGAAGAGAATGAGAGAGAGAGGTATGAGCCAAGTACTCCCCTCTTGGGGAATGGACTGTGTGTATGTGAGTAGTGAGTGTGCGTGTGCGTGCGTGCGTGTGTGTGTGTTTGTGTGTGAGAGAGAGAGAGATTGCGAGAGACTGGTTGATTTGGGGTATGTGAATTTAGAAGTATTTATAATGTTCTACTTGTTTTCTTTTCTGTAAACATTTTTAAAGGCACAATACTTTGTTGGGATTAAATAGTGTCTCAGTTAATAGCCACTTTCTTGAACTATATAGACGAATATTTTCCTAGCCATTAAACTTTGTTATTTGGGATTGTTTAATGCTGTCTATTGGAAACTCATACTCCAGGGAACTTTTCTGGATTGTCAAATGGCAGCATATAAATTACTTTTAATTTTGAAAATTTCAAAGATTTATAATTGAGCTTGTGAATGTTTTAGAAAAAAATTAAGAAACTATCAGTAAATTATTCCTTACGAATATTTGAAATTGATATTATTATTAATTATTTCCTATTATGGATATTCAAAGCATTGGATTTTTTCTTTTTCAATTTCCTGTGTCTGTTGGCTTAAAAAATATTTTCTTGAGACAGCAGGTGATACCCTCAACAATATCACTTTTATTTATTATTTAAAATTTCAAATTACTTTTGTAAAATAGCTAAACTATACCTTAATACTTAGCAACTGAAATTGAAATTGAGCTACTGTATGTTTTTTACCAAATTCATTTTGTAATTTCCCTTGAACTTAAGCCTGTAAGATACAAGATACACCTTCTCTTAATCGTCTGAATATTGCATTAATTTCCTTTAGAGATAAGGACTATCTTTATACTTCTGTGTTATTTTCTGTTCTATCCACTTAACACAATATTAAATATATAATAATTGTACAATAAAAATGATTTCAGTGGAATTCTAAGTTTTATTATATATTCTGGAAAGATGAAATTTTTGTCTCATAAAGTATCTCCATGTATTAGTTCAAAAGCAAAAATTGGGGCTTCCCTGGTGGCGCAGTAGTTGAGAATCCGCCTGCCGATGCAGGGGACACGGGTTCGTGCCCCGGTCCGGGAAGATCCCATATGCCGCGGAGCGGCTAGGCCCGTGAGCCTGCGCATCCGGAGCCTGTGCTCCACAACGGGAGAGGCCACAGCAGTGAGAGGCCCGCATACCGCAAAAAAAAAAAAAAAAAAAAACAAAAATTGTTGGTGCTGAAAATTATCTTCATTTATCTTTAATCAAGGAGAAAATTATATTAAGCATCAAAGCCAGATACCAGGCACTGTTTTTTGGTTTTGTTTTTTAAATTATTTTATATTGGAGTATAGTTGATTAACAATGTTGTGTTAATTTCAGGTGTACAGCAATGAGCAGACACTGTTGAATTAGAGCACCCTCTAGTGTTTATAAATAAATTTTATTTAGAACATTGCTTACAGGTGGTTTCATAATTACTGATATTTGTTATCCAGTTAATTTAGTAGGATTAAGTTCCCAACATGTTCCAGGAATGGATGATAGAAATATTATCTCATTATATATAGGTGCTATTTATATGCAAATATGAATGGCAATTGGATGTTTGTTTAGAGAAAAGTATTATATATTCCTGAGAGATCAGCTGTCACAAAAAACTTTATTAAGGAAATTATGGGCTTGAATGTATATGTATTTTTTCAGATCTTAGGTTAAAAACATCAATACAGTTACTGTTATTAAAATTGGCAGTTAAACTTTTAAGAATACTGCTTTCTACATATATTAGGAAAATAACAACTCATTTGTCCAGATTGTCCATATTTCATATTTTGTGCGTTAAACTAAAGTCAGATATAATGGAGAGCATTAGTTCATAAAATTGACTGAAGTAGCTGTATGAAATAATTGGTGTTTTGTATGTCTTCTGACATATACATATTATATGAGTAAGGTACAGTTATATAAATACTTATATTGAGTAAGGTCATATCCTTACAGTCATATCCTTAGTAACAACAGTTGTTTCAGCGTGTGTTTTACTTATTGTGTTTTTAATTTATTTACAAGAACAAATGAGGTAAAATAAGGACTGATTGCAATAAGCTTGGCTTATATAACTTAATTCTAAACTGCTTTATCTGAGTGTATATAGGTTGACTTTTGATACATATGCAAACAGCCTGCCCTCAAAGAGTTGGACTTTCTGGAATATAGTAATAAGTCGATGTCAGCGTTACTCAGAGTACCAGAGTACCCTAACTATTGATATATAGGGAAAATAGCCTTTAGCCTGAGAATGTAAAAATACAGGCACCAAAATGTAGAAGTGTAAATTCTGTAGGCATTACCTAAGAAAAAAATGGAATCTGGGACAATATGAACTGTAAATGCTCAACTTTTATCTTGGTTGTTAGATGACATCTTACCCAGTCTGACTTTTGCTTTAGGCCCTAAATTTAGGCACTTGATTCTATCTATTAATTTTTTTGTTGTAATTTTATTCAGTTATACTAGAATTTCTTTCTCTCTTTAGGCAGTCTTTAGCAACTGAAAAGTTTGAATCTAGCAGGAAATTTGAGGCTGGACTCTTTTCTTACAGATTTCTTATAGATAGAGGGGTGAAAATGGGCTAACAAGGTCAGTCTGTGTTTTGAACACCACAGTAGGACTCTTTCAAGGGCTCGGTAAGGAAGTCCCCACCTTATATAGGAGGTAAAAGATCAGACAGTTGTTGTCACAGAGATTAGATTTTGAGCCTTTTCCATGTGCGTCATGCTTTATATAACACACTGTCTAGGACGGTTGGATTGTAGATAGTAGAATCCAACCTAAGCTTGCATTATTTCCTTATTTATTATGTAGGTATTCTGTGTTTTATGGAACCCAAGGGCAGGCCTCAGTAAGGGACTGGAATCAGGAACCAGAAATCAGTCAGAAGTGTGGGCAGTACTCCCTGTCTCCCTGTTCTAGTCTTTTCTTTCTCTGCTGCTCTGAATGTAGGGGATAGGATGTGTGCACACTACTCTTCTGGAAATTTATATCTGTTCTGTTCATGATAAAGCCCAGATACAGAATTAACTTGCTTATTCTCCATTTTAAGCTCCCCAGAGGGCTTCTTGATTAGCCCAGCTTGAGTACTGACCCAGCTGGGCAGTAGTGGGGTCATTTAACACAAAATCATAGTTACTGGGGGGCCCATCCCATGTGGATAAGAGGAACCCTCCAAAAGGAAATTGGGAGCTATGCAGATACCCTCAAGGAAAAATTACGTTAATCCCATTTAATTCACATAATTGCTTTATGAGGCAGGTGTAGTTTTCCCATTAAATAGATGAGTAAAGTGAGCCTGAGAACGGTTAAGAAACCTGCCTGAAGTCCACATCTAACAAATGGTGAAATCAAGATATGAATCCAGGAATGCTTCCTACCTCTAAAAAGTATATATATTATTTTATTGTTTTATAATTTACCCTGGGTTGCTTTCTTTTAAAAGGATATAAAATATAAATGATAGCACAATGAATTATTAGAAAGCAACTACTCATGTAACCACCAGAGAAAGAATTAGAACAATGCTGGTACCCTGGAAGGTTCCCCAACCCTTACACCCCTTCTCAATCTCTACCCTCTCACTCCCCCTCAAAGTTAACAGTGATCCTGTCTCTTATGGAGTTTACTTTCTTGCTCTTCATCTTAGTTACATCACCTAAACGTGTATCCCTAAACGTTATGTTCTGTTGCTCTTGCTAGTACTGTTTTTGGAATTCATTTACGTTGTATGCAGCTGTGGTTTGTTCTTTTTTTTTTTTTTTGAGTTTAGTAAAATTACCCTTTTTAGTATATAGTTCTGAGTTTTGACAAATGCATACACTTGTATCATCACCATGCCAATCGTTCACTACAGAAATTTTCCTTTTCTCCAATCTCTCCCTCATATCCTACTGATCTGTTTTCTGTCCCCACAATTTTGCCTTTTCCAGAATGTCATATAGATAGAATCGTATATTCTATATTCTTTTGAGTCTGGCTTCTTTTACTGCCATTATGCATGTCAGATTCATATCTGTTGTCACATGTATCAGTAGTTGGTTCTCTTTTATTGCTGTATCTCACCAATTGGAGGACATTTGTTTTTGCCCCCTAGTTTTTGATAATTAAATAAAGCCACTATAAATGTATACAAATAAAAGTTTTCATTTCACTTGAGTAAATATAGCTAAGAGTAGGTTTGCTGGGTCATATGGAAGTGCATGTTTAACTTTATAAGAAACTTCCAAACTGTTTGCCATAATCACTGTACCGTTTACATTTCCACAAATAGTTGTTCCACATCCTTCATTACACTTGGTATTGTCTTTTTAATTTTAGCTATTCTAATAGGCATGTAGTAATATCTCATTATTATTTTAATTTGCATACACCTTATTGCTAAGGACATTGAGCATCATTTCATGTACTTATTGGTCATTCATACATGTTTCATAAAGTTCCTATTCAAGTGTTTTGCTCATTTTTTAAAAATTGGGTTGTTTTCTTACTGAATTGTAAGATTTCTTTATATATTCTGGGTATAAGTCCTTTGTCAGATATATATAATGCAAATATTTTTTCTTAGTCTTTGGCTTGCCTATCATATTCTTTTTTTTTTTTTTTTTACTATGTCATAATATTGACATTCAGTCCAGTAATCCTCCACTTGTAACAGCTCCTTTACTTTGCAGTGAAAATTGATTTGTATGTTTATTGCCTCTTTGTGGGATTTTTTTAAAAATTTAAACAGAAAGTCACAAAAATTATAATCATCCTCATCAGTTCACTCAGTCCCATGTAATTAATTTTTTTTATCTTGATCTTTTGTTAGCACTTTTATGAATTCATCAGTTTTCCATTAGAGTTCTGCAAATGCTTATTCATTCAGTTCAGCAGTATAGTCAGTTACCAGAAACCTGTACTTGTCAGAGTCTTTAACATGAATTCCTTGAAAATGAAACCCTTTTATAGTAACATTTTTGCAAAAGCATCAGAGTACACCCAGAACTGTTTGTAAATGACAAAAGACTTAAAAATGACCACGGTTAAAGATTTGATGAAAGTTCATAATAATGCAATTGACAAGTAAATTTAGTTATTTCTGAGATACACATTTTAAAGTAATAACTAGAATTATGACTTATAACATTATACCAGAAAATATAACATTTTTAGAAATTTCATGTAATGTCTGAAACATTTATATTAATATGTTATTGTATGTTAATTTATATTAACATATTTCCATACAAAAACGCAAAGAAAGTTTAGTATTAGTTGTTTTTTCTGTTTGTTTTTTGTTCTTTTATACTGCAGGTTCTTAATAGTCATCAATTTTTTACACATCAGTGTATACATGTCAATCCCAATCTTCCAATTCAGCACACCACCATCCCCACCCCACCGCGGTTTTCCCCCCTTGGCGTCCATATGTTTGTTCTCTACATCTGTGTCTCAACTTCTGCCCTGCAAACCGGTTCATCTGTACCATTTTTCTAGGTTCCACATACATGCGTTAATATACGATATTTGTTTTTCTCTTTCTGACTTACTTCACTCTGTATGACAGTCTCTAGATCCATCCACGTCTCAACAAATGACTCAATTTCGTTCCTTTTTATGGCTGAGTAATATTCCA